>NC_137890.1:46317378-46805409 GCF_963455335.1 Martes martes
AACTTATGAGTGCATACCTTATTGACAAATAATATGGCCAGATTTGTCTTCTGTGTTTAAGTCTATTGTATGCTCTACAAATATGATACTGCTTTCAACAGAAGTATTCATCTTGGTATAAATCTAATATGGTCCATAGGTTTAGCAGCATTTGACAATCCTTGATATTTTTTCTGAAAGATTCTCCATGACACTGAATTAAGACAAATGGTATTTCTCAGAATACAGCAAAGTTTACTGTTTCATGCTTTTATTTCTAATTGAATTAAAGATAACTCAATTTGAAACTCAAAAAGCATGTTCACTTCTAAAGAAAGTTTTCATGTTAAGTGTTAACTTAAAATCTTTGTTAACATTAGTGAGCAAATCTTTCTCAGACTGCTTTTTGTTCATTAAAGTACAGGGAAAAATAACATTTTAAATAAGGGCAGGTTTCAACCCCTGCTACATATTTACTCATGCCTAGAGTGGCTTTCATTATGGATCACTGGAAACAGATTGCTCTAAAGAAAATAAACTTGAGAACAGTCAATCTATTACAGCTTTCTAGGTGACTATTAACACATTTTTTTTTTTTAACTATACTAGTTCTTGTAGGATACTGTTCATTCTCAAAAGAAAAAAAATCATTTTTATATTAAAATATTTTCAAATCTGCCCCCTTTTTTTGTTTTCACAGTTCTCAAAAGGAAAAGTCATCTAAATTGTGGTGATTGTGTTTTGAAATTTATCACACATGATGGGTAATGATAAAATGTTGCCTCAGAGATATTCTTCGAAAATCACCATGAAAGTGATTTTTCTTAAACCTTATCAAAGAGGAGGTACAGCAACCAGCCTTCTAGCCAGTACTGAAATAGCAATGCTGACAAGCTTGTTAATAATTCAGAAGTCTTTTTAGTGAATTGTATCCATTCCTAAGTTTTAGTTTTGTAGAAATGTTAAAATATATTACCTTCAGTTCTTTGCAATTTTTTTTTAGTAGTTTGTATTCCCTCTCACTATGAAACAGACTACTTTTGAAACTCATATTCAGCTAGTCTGTTGAAGAATCTGTTATTTTTACTTCACTCTGGATAGGTGTTTTTGCACGGCATCTAAGCAATAGTCATGTCAGCAAGAATGGGGTAAAGCCTAGTGCCAAAAAGAGGGTATGTTTTGAAAACTTCTCCTTTGAGTTAAAGAATCTATGTGGTTTGTTTCATAACTGGACCCTGATTTTGGTCTGAAATTTTGATCAAATTACTTAACCTCTTTATCTCAATATTTCTCCTTTTTAGTGGAGATTAAGTGTTAGAAAAAAAAAAAACATAGGCAGAAAAATGAGTAAGTTGTTTAGCAAAACTAATATAACAATTAATTGTTAATAGTGTAACATTTCAGTTTAGAATCTACTTACAGAAATTATCAAAATAACAATTTCCTCAGCTACATGATGGAACTTAGTAATACATTCACAGTCTTACGAGTATTAACTGAAATATAAATGGTAAAGAGAGTCACATAGCGTAAGCCCTCAATAACTCTTTGTTCCTGCTATCTTTTCTGAATTTTACCACTTTACTTTGTTGTATACAAGTTAAATTGTTATCCTAACTCACAAATGACTGTGAATTAAAGGTTAAAGCTTTTCTCCTTTCTTATTTCTACCCGGGTAATCCTAAATTTCAGGAACATCATCTTTGTTTACAAAACAATAATGTTAACTAAAAATACACTGTTCACCACCTCCCCCACCCCCGCCCCACTTAAGGAAGGGCTAAAAATATACTCTAAAGACCATAGGAAATCTTTTATTTTGGAAGACATCACAGTGCTTTTTGATAAAGCAGTAGCCCTGGAAATGTAAGCCAGAAGCAGAAGAAGGATATCAGTACTCAGAAATGCACAGGTTTTAAACCAAGCATTAGAAGGAATACTGGGAATTAAATTGGCTTATTTTAAATTCTAAAATATTCGGAGAACCTGATAAGCTTGCTTAAATTAGATTTTATTCATCTTTGATTTCATGTATCTTAAACTATGAAGTTTTGTTCTCTTCAGTTTCCTTGCTGAAATACTAGGAAAATTGGTCACTTAAAAGATAAAAGAGTATATATTGACATCAACCAGCCACAAGAGGGAAGTCTTGGCTATATTAGAAATAGAGTACACGTAGGGAGGGGTCCATTTTTGCAGAAAAGAGAAATTAAAAGAAAGAAAGAAAGAAAGAAAATAGGGTTTTATCTTTTTTTTTAATATCCTGATGCTATATCTACTAGAGAAAATTATTTGTAAGTCTAGTACATTATTAGACTTAGAATAGTACTTTTGTCACATAGTATGTTTTCCTTAAAACTTAAAATCATTTGTTATCTGTGAAATTCAATAAAAATCTACTATTATAATATAAATTTAGATAAATTTTATCCATACATTACATCAATTTTTATTCACACAATACAATTCATAAAAGTATTTATTACCTAAGTCCTTGAGCTATACTCAGTGTGGTATCCATTAATTCTCTCTGTTACTTATTAGTGGATTCTTTGAAATGAATTCTGACTGTATTTTATCCTCCTTCAGAATCATACTTGTGTAATTATGAGATTTAGGATCTCAGATATACATTGGGCAAGAAATAAATGAAAAGGATAAAGCATTTCTTAATAAGACCAGCTATTAAGCTATTTTGAAATTCACAGTGAAGAAAGCCCTGAAATAGATGTTGGGATCTAGAATGGAATATTTTAATTGAAAGGTAGTGGTTGGAAGATTTTGTTTGGATTCACTATTGGATCTTTTCTGTTTGAGTTTATGATAACTCACTAAATAATCAGCCTTGCGGGGCATAATTAAATAATGTGTTCACCATATTATCCACTGAATAGAATGTTCTACTGATCTGTGGCAGAATATGAAATATAGAACTCCTAAATTCTGACTTTGATTTTTAAGAACTTTACTGGTGATATATGCAGTAAATAGTAAATATTGCTTAATATTTCTGTTTTGTCATCTTATGAAGTATGTAATTTTGTCTTTTAGATTTTTCATTAAAAAAGGTGGTAAAGGGGCGCCTGGGTGGCTCAGTGGTTTAAGCCGCTGCCTTCGGCTCAGGTCATGATCTCAGGGTCCTGGGATCGAGTCCCGCATCGGGCTCTCTGCTTGGCAGGGAGCCTGCTTCCCTCTCTCACTCTCTCTGCCTGCCTCTCTGCCTGCTTGTGATCTCTCTCTCTCTGTCAAATAAAATAAATAAAATCTTAAAAAAAAAAAAAAAAAAAAAAAAAAAGGTGGTAAAATTCTGTGAAAATTTGAAGTACTTCTATTCTAACAAGAATATTAGGCATTTAATGCTTATAGAACATATATGAATTATGCTATTTCTCTCCATATTCATCAGAATACTTATTTAGGTTTGTATGCTTTGAAGTTATAGACACTTTGAGTATATAAATAATTTATCACAAGTTATTTTCTTCACGAATTTAGGGAAAATTTGTTCTTAGCCTAACTTGTATTAACTGCTTCAAGTTAATTAGTGATTTGGTGGTAACCCAAAGTAATAAATGGTGTGCCTTTGGTTAGATTTAATTTCATATTTAAGTGCATCTCTGCACTCTTAGCTGAAAAAAATTAGATCATTTAATTTAAATATTAGGTAAAATTGTATCTTTTCTAATATAACATATAACATATGGAACACAATATACTAATCCCATGTTTAAGTAGGTTTTATTTGATTTTATTTATTTATTTAATATTGCATTGTTCTGATTTATTTTGGTCACATAAGGGTTTAATAAACCATGGAGAATGTATATTTTATTGGCACAGAGCTCATCAATTCCTAGATTGAATGGAGTCTATTCTACTATCAGAACTTTTTTTTTTAAAAGCATACAATTAGCAATCACTCATGTTCTGAAGGACTTTTAATGGCAGAATAGCTAGACTCTGTTATGTTTTCCTTCTATTAGGATGGATGACTTACAAATAGTCCCACTGTGATTAGGCAGTTATTGTACAGTACAAAATCTATATGGGGATCATTCTTAACATGTCTCTGAAGTTCGTTTTTATCATCAATCAAGAAATATAGAGGTAAAGGAAGAACATTTAGAGAAGATGTAGAATGTTTAAGCATAGTTATAATGGGCCTGCTAGAGAAAAATGCTTTTATGCAAGGTGCGTTTTGTCTTAAACAGAATGTAGGGCCAGGTATAACTTCACATATGGCACTTTTATTTTTGTTTTAGGACTTCAAAATTAAAGTTAAGCCATATTTAACAGTAGAACAGGATTTAATATTAATAAAAGACATGTTACAGTCATACTGCTGATCTAGATGTAAAGGTAAACAGAATTTTGGGTTCTGTGCTATGGCTACATAAAGAATTAGTGAGCAGAATGAAAGATGTTCAATTCCCAAATGATGTTCAATTCTAACAATCCTAACTACTAGGGATGAATACTGTCTTATTTTCTTTTTGTTCTCCTCACATGAATGTGCATTTATTGAAACCCCGTTGCGTTATTACTCTGAGAGATGTATTTTCTTATCAAACTAAAATCAAAGCTCCTTTCTTGAATGTCACATGATATATATTTTAATATTATATATCAGCATTTTAAACATTTTATTATAAGGAAAGTGATTATTATGAGTTCAGGTAGAAGTTAATGGTTTTCTTTCTAACAACACATTTGGAATTGGACAGGAGTTTTTTGGTTACTTTTGTTATTTTTAAATGAGCTGAGCTTGTTTTCCTTGTTTTTCAAAGTATCATTGGTGGTCTGCAAGTCCCTTTTCCAGACTTTTATAGGAAATGGAATATTTCCATCATCTTCTATAAAGAGGCCATTAATTTATGAAAACAACATTTTGCATTTAAAAATAAAACTGCAACTTCACACTCATGCATAAATATTTTTTAGCTAAGTATTGCTAAAAATCTCAAACTCTAGCTTTCTTCTCATTTTACACCTGGGTTACCATGTATGCCTAATAAACCAGTGTACTAGTAATAACATTAGGGATTCTTATATTTTAAGGAAGTGAGTTTTTAATGGAGAAATTAATATAAAATGTCCAGAAATGTTTACAACTTTACTATTATATTATTCCAGGGCTTTATAGATCTGAATGATCTATCAACAAATTTAGGGCATCTAATCATTTATAGAATTTAGTGTCCTGATCAGACTGCAGAGGATTGTTTCTGGATCACATTAGGACAAAGCAGAAATTTATTGGTCTGGGGTTCTTTCTGCCATTTAACTAATGTCTCTCTATATCCTTAGGAGATACATATTGTCACATCAAATTATAATTCAACACGTTACAGATTAGCCAGAAGGAAAATAAATTGTGATTAAAGTTTTTTTTCAACTTCTGAACTCTCCCTGGTTTCGTTAGTTTGCCCACAACCTCTTGATTGGAGGCGGCACTTTGACTAAAAGCTATCTTCTGTTTCTCTGTCATCTTTGGCAATTGCAGTTTGAATATACAGTCTTAGTTCAGCCAATCAGATCTTTTTTCCAAAAACTTAAATTAGCTAGTGTGGTTTCTGTTATGTGAAACCATGAATTGTGACTTAATTATAGAAAATAAAATTGAATATCACCTAACCCAGATTGATAGTGAGTGATTATGCCTTGACAAAGGGTATAAACCAGGATTGTGGGGTGCCTGGGTCACCCAGTGGATTAAGCCTCTGCCTTTGGCTCGGGTCATGATCCTAGGGTCCTGGGATTGAGCCCTGCATTGGGCTCTCTGCTCAGTGGGGAGCTTGCTCCCCACCCCGCTGCCTGCCTCTCTGCCTACTTGTGATCTCTCTCTGTCAAATAAATAAATAAAATCTTAAAAAAAACAACAATAGGATTTTCTTGGATAAACTGGATAAACTGAGTCATGTGGTCACCATTCTTAAATGGTTACCTAAACTGATAGCTAAATCCAATTTAAAATACTAGCCTCCTGGCAGAATTGGGGTTTTACCTTGTGATTCTTCATTTGTAAGTCACCAAATATTTGGGAAGTGAATCTATAATGGTAATGGGTTGATATTTTGGAGTGAAAGACTTCTTACCAACTCCTCAAATCATATTTAGGAGGCCACTTACTTAAATGATTCATAAGGCTCTCTTTGGGGGTAAAGAAATTCCTAAGAAAGGCTTTTTCCTCTTCAAAAGTAATGAAGTTTTGCTTAGCTCACTTGCTCTGTTTGTCACCACATTTCTAGGGTGACACAATAGTGTTTCCTGAGGATTCCTTCTTCACCCGGCTGCAAAACTGATCATCTGGTGAATAGGTAATTATGGGCTGAACTAGGAACCATGCCGGGATGTGAATGTCTAGTAACCACATAGTGTTTGCATTGTAACTAATGAATACTCCCTTGCCTAATATAACCCAACCTAATTACCCATAAAGCTTTGGGTAATTTTCACTTGACCCTAAACTTTGTGCATTAGCAGCTTCTTTACCCAATACTGAATGGTAAGTCAACAGAGAGTAGTGAGCATGAAGAGAAAAGGTTGTTCCCTTTGCAGTATGTCATTATGCTGCATGGTATTTTAATCAGAGAAAGTCAGTTGTTTCAGTAAGGTCTCATTTACTTACCTAATTATCAGTTGTCATTTGGAGAAAAGCCAGCCCAAGAAAGAATACTTCAGATGGTTTTTCCATTTATCTCTTTTGCTTGTGTTTATCAATTCCCCTGTACAAGTTGTATCAGCATCCACTGTAAGGGAAAGAAAAGCCACTTCAGTGAGTAAAGGGAGAAAATGAACGTGTCTCACTGGACTATGAGTTCTGGGACAATGTCTCACTCATTTCTGCATCTCCAGCACCTGATGTCATGACTGCAGCATATAGATTAATAGTCAAAAAATACTAATTTAATTTTGTTTTCACATGATTTGAGATTATTCCAGGTTGGTACAGAGGATCATACTTAGGGGTCTGGGAAGAACATTTTGTTAATAAATCATTAACAATTAAAACACGATATGGAGGGGCGCCTGAGTGGCTCAGTGGGTTAAAGCCTCTGCCTTCAGCTCAGGTCATGATCCTGGGGTCCTGGGATCGAGCCCCGCATCGGGCTCTCTGCTCCGCAGGGAGCCTGCTTCCTCCTCTCTCTCTGCCTGCCTCTCTGCCTACTTGTGATCTCTGTCTGTCAAATAAATAAAATCTTTAAAAAAAAAAAAAAACCACGATATGGAGATTATTTTTAGTCTTTTAATTTCCTGATAGAAATTTTAGATATTATAGAGAGGCTGATTATGAGAATAATTTTAATAAATAATAAGGGAAATTTTTCAATAAAACAACAGTTTATAGATTATGTTCTCTAACATCCATTATAAATGAACCTTTCATGATAGATCTTCAACCATAGTCCAGGCACCATGAAAATCATCCCTAAATCCAAACCAAAATGGGGAAAAGATATACATACACACTGTGATCATTAAACACATGGGTTTCAACATGTTCAACTAGTGACCACTTGATGTACAAGACTAATGGAATTAATAACAGGATCAATGAGGAGCTTGAGAGAGGCCTCTGAGATGAGGAAGAAATCCTTTGAATATACTTGAGTTTTGGTGAAGCTAAACATATCATCAGTATCCTACTGGAGAAGAGTACCTTTTGTGAAGCCATCACTAAGGTCGTAGGACCTAAGGTCTTTGTTAGAAACATGCTTGCAAGCATAGCTCAGTAATCTATTCTAATTGTTGCTGAGGTTGAAGGTGAATGTGAAACTTAATGTCTAAAAATGTATCCAGAACCATGTCTGTAAAAATGACCTTCCTTTATGCTTGTTTTGTTTTTGTTGTTTTTTAAAATCTTGCACTGACTTTCTCCATATGCCCGGAGGAGATATGAGGAAATGAATAAAGATGTCAATAACTACATTGAGGAAATGGTCTACAACTGAAAGTGAGATGCATTTGTGCCAGTTTTTGGTTGGAATGGTGTCAGGATGCTGGGATCCAAGTTCTGAAATGCCTGCAACAGGAATATAAAAACATCCACAATGTATTTAGAACTGTATTTCTTTAAGCATTGGATTCTATGCTGCCACCAACTCATCCAGTTTAAAAGCTCTTGACCTCCTCTCCCAGGATGTATATGAAGCAATGGTATTGGTACTGTAATGGGAGTCAGATAAAGACCTCTTAGGACTAGGTATGGTGAAATATTTTTGTTCTGTTCAGTGTTAAAACTGAAGAAAGTTCTGTCAACATGGATTTGATTCTCAAAATGAATCTCTGCATGATAATCAGGACGAAGGCCATATGATGAACTATCACTCAAAGCTGTCTTCTATAGCTATGTGCTGGGGTTGGAATAACAACTCATAGGGGAGGTTATGGCTTTACTGGTCACCATCCTAACCCACCCAGGTTAGACTCTTACTGGGTATGTGCCCATCCTTCATTGTCACCTCTCCCCCATTTCCAGAAAGTTTTCTGGGCCAAAAGTAGAATACTGCTTCTTCTTTTGATAAGAAGAAAACTTCAAAGTCTTTAAATCTGATGATCTTGTCATTATTATAGGGTGATAGGCAATCTCCCTTGTGTGGAGATTATGTCCAAGTAGTCATCCTAGGTTGGTTGCTATATGAGATCAACTTTAACACACTTGGGAGTTTTTAGAGACATTTGACAAAAAAACTATTGGAACTTCCCCAGGAAAATCTGAAGAATGGTTAATAATATCAATGCATGAAAATGTTTCAGAAAGAGAGAAATATTCTGTAAATCACTGTATTTGATGTTTGTTGAAGGTTTAAGTTATTCATCCTTAAAATTGGAACATTTCCAGTGGGGCAAAATTACTGAACTTCTGACACTGAATCTTTAAGCCATTAAAATAAATTTAATATAATTTTAAAAGCACCTATTATGACACTGATGACAACAAAAGAAGGTTGAAGGTGTTCTGATTGCATGCTTATTCAGTAACTTTAGTGTGTTAAGCATTTCCATCACTTTATAGGGAATAAAACGTAGCATCATAAAAGAAACATCATCACAAGTGTGTTTGCTGCCATTCCTATAGGAAACATGTGCTAAAGAGCCAGTGATTTAATAGCTAGGAGACTGAATTACTCTACTGCATTTGGAGTTGCTCTCTGAGGGTCAAGACTGTGGTCTGTGGATAAGTTAAGGAATGAGGGAAGAGGAAGCAAAGCAACATACAGCTATCTGTGTTATAAATGCTCTGATGGCAAACAGGAAACATTTGTCTCTAAGGACTTGTAATCTGACACCTGTCAAGAACACTAAATTCTTTTTTTAAGAATAAAATGGGGCTAAATTGACCTCTTGTCTTCGAAGTTCTTGAAGAGAAGAAGAGAATAAAAATATGGCTAAGTCATTTTCCTCTGTCTTGCTGAGTATGGAGTCCTAGAGGCCATTGTGTCACTTGTTTTATGAAATTAAATGTTCCCTTGAGGTTAATAGGAGTAAAAAGCCTTAAAATGTTGTGGGCTTTTTTAAAAATAGATTTTCCATATACTCTTTAAATAGTGTTCACACTCAACATTTTTGTGTGTTTTTGTCTGGTAAAAACAGCTGAAAGCAGAATGGCAAAAGTACATATATATCAATGAAAATCAAAAGAAGGAATAAGAAGATAAGCTTCAGATAATATAGAATCATGATATAGAAAACAAAAAAATGTTTCATGCATTCATTTATTTAATGCACTTTTTAAAAAAAGGTTTTATTTGTTTATTTGACAGACAGAGATCAGAGGCAGGCAGAGAGAGAGGGGGAAGCAGGCTCCCTGCTGAGCGGAGAGTCTGATGTGGGGCTTGATCCCAGGACCGAGATCATGACCTGAGCTGAAGGCAGAGGCTTAACCCACTGAGCCACCCAGGTGCCCCTATTTAATGCACTTTTAATTAAAGTGTTAGATAATTCTAATAAACACTAAGAGATACTAGAATCAGAAGATATAAGAGCATGTATAGTCAGGAGAAAAAATGGAAATTCCCAAGTCTAATAATGGCCACAAAGGTAGAGTAACTGGATCTTGGCCATCATGTAGGAAGGAAGGTTGACCTGGTTTAGAAGGTCAAGAGAAATATGTATGAGGACTGAGGGTGGAGGATAAGATCTAATTTCAAAATTATGGTAGACCAGATTATGAAAAGAGGGAGAATAACTGAAGATAATACAAGACACAGTTACCACTACAAATGAAGTTTTTGAACCTAAGGTTATGTCAACTAAGGAACTCAATTGAGAGCCAAAAATTTTTGTTCACAAAACAGTTTTACTGTCTTACATAATTTTAATAATACTGGAGCTGGCAGAGTTCATGTAAAAATTGAAGGTAATGTTTAGAAAAGGCTCACTTCATGCAACTCTGATCTGGGTTTTGCATGAACTGATGGATGTAATTGAGCAAAAGGAGGGTAAACAAACAGGTAGATATAGTTCTTGACCTCTAAAATTTTAAAATATAGACTATTAAATGCAATTTACATAAAATGTGTATGAGATATTCTCCTCAAATAGCATATAGAGTTATGAGTTTTATAAAAAACTAAGGCTATATTAAAAACAAGCTCTTAGTTCAATTGCTGGCTTTGATACCCTTTAAAAATAGTTTGAAAATTCTAATAAACTATACAAATGCAAGGATGAAATTAAAGAGATCAAGTGAAGTTTCTGAAAGAAACTGAGATGGATCCTTCTTTCTGTATTACATTTTAGGTAATACTGCATCCAACCTAGTTACATAAATCCAAAGATAATATGATTCTTGACTCCGTTGGTCAATTGTACTTTCTTGGTAGCTCTGAATTTCATCCAGCTATCAAAATTACTAGTTCCACTCTTTTTCTTTAGGTTCTCATCATTTCTTATAATGTGTTCCTATAATGCCCACTCTCCCACTTCACTTGTTCTTCTTTACATTCACTTTTCACACTGTGACAAGTGTAACTTGCTTCTGCAATGATATACTGGGACTTTAATGCTCTGCTTATATAATTTGTAGTTCTTTTTTTTTTTTTTAATTGTATTGTGTTAGTCACCATACAATACATCATTAGTTTTTGATGTAGTGTTCCAAGATTCATTGTATACATATAACACCCAGTGCTCTATGCAATATGTGCCCTCCTTAATACCCATCACCAGGCTCACCCATCCCCTCATCCCACTCCCCTCTAAAACCATCAGTTGTTTCTCAGAGTCCACAGTCTCTCATGATTCGTCTCTCCCTCTGATCCTCTCCCCCCACCTTCACTTTACCTTTCCTTCTCCTAATTCCTCCATGTTATTCCTTATGTTCCACAAGTAAGTGAAACCATATGATAATTGACTTTCTCTGCTTGACTTATTTCATTCAGCATAATCTCCTCCAGTCCCTTTCATGTTGATGCCAAAGTTGGGTATTCATCCTTTCTGATGGCTGAGTAATATTCCATTGTATATGTGGACCACATCTTCTTTATTCATTCATCTGTTGAAGGACATCTTGGCTCTTTCCACAGTTTCGTGACTGTTCCCATTGCTGCTATGAACATTGGGGTACAGATGGCCCTTCTTTTCACTATATCTGTATTTTTGGAGTAAATACCCAGTAGTGCAATTGCCAAGCCATAGAGTAACTCTATTTTTAATTTTTTGAGGACTCTCCACACTGTTTTCCAAAGTGGTTGCACCAACTTACATTCCCACCAACAGTGTAAGAAGGTTCCCCTTTCTCCACATCCTCTCCAACATTTTTTGTTTGCTGCCTTGTTAATTTTTGCCATTCTAACTGGTATAAGGTGGTATCTCAATGTGGTTTTGATTTGAATTTCCCTGATGGCTAATGATGATGAACATTTATCATATGTCTGCTAGCCATTTGTATGTCTTCTTTGGAGAAGTTGTCTCTTCATGTCTTCTGCCCATTTTTTGACGTGATTATCTGTTTTGTGTGTATGAGTTTGAGGAGTTCTTTATAGATCTTGGATATGAGTCCTTTGTCTGTAGTGTCATTTGCGAATATCTTCTCCCATTCTGTGGGTTGCCTCTTTGCTTTGTTAACTGTTTCCTTTGCTGTGCAGAAGATTTTGATCTTGTTGAAGTCCAAAAAGTTCATTTTCAGTTTTGTTTCCCTTGCCTTTGGAGACATGTCTTGAAACAAGTTGCTGTGGCTGATATGTTCTCCTCTAGGATTTTGATGGATTCCTATCTCACATTGAGGTCTTTCATCCATTTTGAGTTTATCTTTGTGTATGGTGTAAGAGAACAGTCGAGTTTCATTCTTCTGTATATAGCTGTCCAAAATTCCCAGCACCATTTATTGAAGGGACTGCTTTTTTTCCCCACTGTATATTTTTTCCTGCTTTATTGAAGATTAGTTGACCATAGAGTTGAGGGTCCATATCTGGGCTCTCTATTCTGTTCCACTGGTCTATGTGTCTGTTTTTGTGCCAGTACCATGCTGTCTTGGTGATCACAGCTTTGTAATATAGTTTGAAATCAGGCAACATGATGCCCCCAGTTTTGTTTTTCTTTTTCAACATTTCCTTGGTGATTCGGGGTCTTTTCTAGTTCCCTATAGATTTTAGGATTGTTTGTTCCAGCACTTTGAAAAATGCTGATGGTATTTTGATCAGGATGGCATTGAAAGTGTAGATTGCTTTGGACAGCATAGGCATTTTAACAATGTTTATTCTTCTGATCCATGAGCATGGAAAGTTTTTCCATCTTTTTGTGTATTCTTCAAATTCTTTCATGAGTGTTCTGTGGTTCCTCGAGTATAGATCCTTTACCTCTTTGGTTAGGTTTATTCCAAAGTATCTTATGGTTTTTGGTGCTATTATAAATGGAATTGATTCTCTAATTTCCCTGTCTACAGTTTCATTGTTAGTGAAGAAAGCAACTGATTTCTGTGCACAGATTTTATATCCTGTCACAATCCTGAATTGCTGTAAGAGTTTTAGTTGTTTGGGGGTGGAGTCTTTTGGGTTTTCCACATAAAGAATCATGTCCTCTGCAAAGAGAGAGAGTTTGACTTCTTTGCCAATTTGAATACCTTTTATTTCTTTTTGTTGTCTGATTGCTGTTGCTAGGACTTCTAATGCTATGTTGAACAACAGTGGGGAGAGTGGGCATCCTTATGTTCCTGATCTCAGTGGGAAGGCTCTCAGCTTTTCCCCATTGAGAATGATATTCACTGTGGGTTTTTTCGTAGATGGATTTTATGAAGGTGAGGAATGTTCCCTCTATCTCTATACTCTGAAGAGTTTTAATCTGGAATGGATGTTGTATTTTGTCAAATGCATTTTCTACATCAATTGAGAGGGCCACGTGGTTCTTCTCTCCTCTTATTGATTTGTTCTGTCAAATTGATTGATTTGCAAATGTTGAACCACCCTTGCATCCCAGTAATAAATCCCACCTGGTCATAGTGGATAATATTTTTAATGTACTGTTTGATCCTATTAGCTAGGATCTTGTTGAGAATCTTGGCATCCATATTCATCAGGGATATTGGTCTGAAATTCTCCTTTTAGATGGGGTCTTTGCCTGTTTTGGGGATCAAGGTAATACTGGCTTCATAGAAAGAGTCTGGAAATTTTCCTTCTGTTTTTATTTTTTGAAACAGCTTCAGGAGAATAGGTATTTCTTCTCTGGATGTTTGGTAGAATTTCCCAGAGAATCTATCAGGTCCTGGACTCTTGTTTTTTTTTTTTTTTTTTTTTGAGGTTTTTGTTCACTGCTTCAATCTCATTACTAGTTATTGGTCTATTCATGTTGTCAGTTTCTTCTTGTTTCAGTCTTGGAAATTTATAGGTTTCCAGGAATGCATCCATTTCTTCTAGGTTGCTTAACTTACTGGCACATAACTGTTGATAATAATTTTGATGATTGTTTCTATTTCCTTAGTGTTAGTCATAATCTCTCCCCTTTCATTCATAATTTTATTAATTTGGGTCCTTTCTTTTTTCTTTTGGATTAGTTTGGCCAGTGGTTTATCGATCTTATTAATTCTTTCAAAGAACTAGCTTCCAGTTTTGTTGATGTGTTCTACTATATCTCTGGTTTCCAATTCATTGATTACTGCTCTAATCTTAATTAGTTCCCTTCTCGTTCATGGGGTACACTTAATTTGTTGTTGATTCTCCAGTTAAAGAACTGGTATAAAGAGAGTTTGTGAGTTTAGGATTTTTCTGTTTTATTGATTGAGGTTTGGATGGCTATGTATTTCCCCTTAGGACTGCCTTTGCCATATCCCATAGGTTTTAGACCTATGTGTCTTCATTCTCATTGGTTTCCATGAATTGTTTAAGTTCTTCTTTGATTTCCTGGTTGATCCAAATATTTTTGAGCAGAATGGTCTTTAGATTCCAAGTGTTTGAATTTCTTCCAAACTTTTTCTTATGATTAAGTTCCAGTTTCAAAGCATTGTGGTCTGAGAATATGCATGCAATAATCTCAGTCTTTTTGTATCAGTTGAGTCTTGATTTGTGACCCATTATGTGGTCTATTCTGGAGAAAGTTCCAGGTGCACTCGGAAAGAATGAGTATTCTGTTATTTTAGGGTGGAGTTTAGGTCCATATGATCCCATGTGTCATTCAAAGCTCTTGTTTCTTTATAATCTTTCTGCTTAGATGATCTGTCTATTTCTGAGAGTGGTGTGTTAAGATACTTTACAGTTAACATATTCTTATCAATATATGTCTTTATTTTGATTAACATTTAGTTTATGTAGTTGGCTGCTCCCGTGTTGGGGGCATAAATATTTATAATTGTTAGATTTTCTTGTTGGATAGACCCTTTAAGGATGATGTAATGTCCTTCTGTATCTCTGACTATAGTTTTTAGTTTAAAATCTAATTTGTCTCATATGAGAATTGCTGTCCCAGATTCTTTTGAGGCCCATTGTCATGAAAGATAGTTCTTCATCCCTTCACTTTCAGTCTTGATGTATCTTTAGGTTCAAAATGTGTCTCCTGTAGACAGCATATGGATGGGTCCTGTCTTTTTATCCAATCTGCAACTCTGTGCCATTTTATGGGAGTATTTAGGCTATTCATGTTAAGAGTGATTATTGAAAGATATGTTTTTATTGTCATCATGTTGCCTATGAGGACTTTGTTTCTATAGATGGTCTCTGTACATTTCTGTTCTATATCACACTTAGGGTCTTTCTTCTTTTACAGAACTCCCGCCCCCCCTTAATATTTGTTGTAGTGCTGGCTTGGTGGTCGCATATTCTTTTAATCTTTTCTGATCTTGGAAGCTCTTTATTTCTCTATCCATTCTGAATATCAGCCTTGCTGGATAAAGTATTCTTGGCTGCATGCTATTCTCATTTAGTGCCCTGAATATGTCTTGCCAGGGGCACCTGGGTGGCTCATTCAGTTAAGCATCTGCCTTCGGCTCAGGTCATGATCCCAGCATCCTGGGATCAAGCCCTGCATTGGACTCCTTGCTCAGTGGGAAGCCTACTTCTCCCTCTCCCACTCCCTCTGCTTGTGTTCCCTCTCTTGCTTTATCTCTCTCTGTCAAATAAATAAATTAAAAAAATATATATATGTCTTGCCAACCCTTTCTGGCTTTCCAGGTTTCTGTGGACAAGTCTGATGTTATTCTGATGTTCCTCCCTCTGTACATTACTAATCTCTTCCCCCTAGCTGCCCTTTAAGACATTTTCTCTGAATTTATTTCTTGTGAATTTCACAATCACATTCCTGGAGGTCTCTCTACCCTTGTTGATCATCAGGGGTGTCCTCTGTGTCTCTAGGACATGAACACTTGTTCCACTGCACAGATTAGGGAAAGTCTTATCTAGAATTTGCTCAACTATCTTTTCTAGTCCTCTCCCTCTCTCTCCACCCACTCAGAGATCCCAATAATTCTTATATTGAAAGATCTCATGGCATCATTTATTTATCTAATCTGTTTTCATAGCTTCTAAGCTGTTTGTTCCAGGCCTCCTCCTGATCTTTCTTTTCTATTAGTTTGACTTCTAGATCACTAATTCAATCTTCTGCCTCATTTACCCTAGCTCTTAGAGTATTTAGATTAGATTGGATCTCATTGATAACATTTTTAAGTTCTGCCAGATCAACTCTCACTTCTGCCTTTAGAGATTCTATGTAGCCACTAATGGTTTTCTCCAACCTAGCCATTGTCTGGATAACTGTTACCCTGAATTCCATTTCCAACATCTTGCTTATGTCCGTATCCAATAGTTCTGTGGCAGAGGTCACAGTCTCTGAATTTTTCCTTTCTTGGGGGGTTCCTCCTTCTAGTCATTCTGGTGAGAAGTTGTTGAGGGGATGTATAGCTGAAAATATCAATCATGATCCAGGCAAGGTGCACCCTGGAAAGTTTTGGAACAATCAGAAGTCATCACTGAAAAGAAAGAAAGAAGAAAACAAACAAACAAACAATAAAAACAAAACAGCCAAAATAAGCCCCAAGAGTAAGATTTATAAAGTACAAAAACAAGAATGGTCAAACAAAAAGACTGACAAAAGAAAAAGAAAAAAACAAAACAGCCAAAATGAACCCCAAGAATAAGATTTATACAGTACAAAAACAAACAAAAAAAATTGACCAAGAAAAGAAAAATAATAATAATAAAAACACAAAATAAAAAGAGGGGTAATGGGAAGGTGGTTATAATCCCTCGATGTGGGCAAGGAAAGGTATTTCAGTTCTTTCTGGGTGTATCTTGTTATCTCTGTTAGAAGACTCAACTTTCCAGAGATACAGGGGAATTAAAACTGGTATATATAGAGTGGTAGTATTGAATAGAGAAAAAGGTCTACATTGAAGCTTACGTCTATATATATGAAAAAAAAAAAAAAGAAAAAAGTGCATGTATGAAGAAATTTCAAGTTAAAAAATTACTGTGAAATATGTTGTATTAAACATCTAGTTGAAATGGTAAATAGGTAAGAAAAGAAATAAATAAAAGGAAAAGATCATGAGAACGAATTAAAGAAAAAAGAGAAAAATTGTATCTAAGAAATATACAGGGTGTGAGGCAATACCAGGAGCTTAATATATTGTTTTCCCCTGATGTTGGGGTTTTACAGTTATGCGGATGCTGTGGTTGTTGTCCTCTTGTTCTTTCAGCTTGTCTTCTGGGAGAGGGGCCTGACGCATTGCTTTTCAGTCAGTCCTGCTTGGGTGGAGTTGCCTTGCCCCTATGAAGGGGCTGGGCTCTGTGGAAACCAGTTTTTCAAACTTTTGTTCTCTGGAGGTTTTTGTTCTCTGGCAGCTTTTCACACCTTTTCAGAGGGTCAGAACAAGCACACATTTTCAAAGGGTCAGAGCAAAGCAGAGTTCTTTATCTAGTTTCCTTAGTGAGGAAATTCAGGCCCTCCATAACTTGAGTTTTGCCTACTTCTTCAAATATTTAATTTTACTACCTAGAACACGTGGTTTCTAGGTTGCTGGAGGAGAAAAGAGACTGTGGAGAATGAACAACTATTTTACTGACCCAGGATCATTGATGACATATCACTTGCCCCCATATTCCATAGATAGAAAACAAATTACAAAAACATTTCTAGATGCATTACTGTGATCAAAAAAAAGGTTTCATTTTATTTAGCCCCACAGCTACACTACACTTTCTAGTATAAAAATTTTCCCAGTAAAATGAAATGATTTGGTTAGGACAATAAAAAAGTTTTAGTTTACAATGAGAAATTACTTTCCAGGAATAGTAACATGTATGTTTGCATGATTGTATTTTGTCCCTATAAGTAAGCAATATGTAATATAATACTAAAAATTATTTAGAAAATTCCACTGTGATTGATGAATTGAAGAAAGGGAAGCTGGATTAATGAAATGTTTACTAGTAGGACTGAAATAACTTGGTAACTCAAATGGGGATGATTTTACCAGTAGGACCAGAGATATTTAAAGTCTGCTGAAAAAGAATCTCTGCTGGGCATGGCTTCATGGTATCACAGACTATATTTCCCTTCTTGAATTTCCCTTATCTTTGCTGCTTTTTTAGACCACTCCTACCCTACCCTCATCCCCAGTGGTAGGATATAAACTTTTTTGAATTATATTAATACACTTAATCATGTTACAGTAAAATTTTGCAGACCTAGGATCAACTCTTGAAGATACCTACATGATTACATGTTCTTTTTAAGGGTCAAGTCTCCAAAGATTTCCATTTCTCATTCACAAGGTTTTAAAGATTCTGCTATATGGACCGCATATACTGAAAAGCTAAGGGGAAAAAAAAAAAAAAAGATGTCTTAGTGGCAGAATAAGGGTCAGCAGTCATACTATGCAGATCTGTTAAAAGAATTTATGTAGTATTAGGAGCTTACTGATACCCTCAAATCATTCTATCTATATTGGTGTAATCCAGACATGTGTGTGCAGAATTTTGTCATCTATGGAAACAGGAAACAAAAAGTAGAACTGAATTCAATTAGTGGTGGAAGAGTTTTATGCCACACATACATGAATGAATGAAAAAGAAGACAAAAGAAAGAATATACGTATGTAAAAATATATGATTCCATTATAGTTATACATACTGTGTTATATTAATTTCAGGTGTACAGTATAGTGATTCAGCAATTCTATACATTACTCAGCACTCATCATGGTAGGTGTACCCTTAATGCCCTTCATCTCTTTCATCCACCCCCCCCCACCTCCTGTTTGGTAATCATTAGTTTTTTCTCTATAATTAAGAGTCTGGTTTTCGGTTTATCTCTTTTTAATTTTTTTAAAATTTAAATCCCAATATAATTGAAATATAGTGGCATATTAGTTTTAGGTGTACAGTGTAGTTATTTAGCTATTCCATGTGTCCCCCTGTGCTCATCACAAGTGCACTTCTTAATACCAATCACCTGTATCAATCATCGCTCCACTCACCTCCCTTCTGGTAACTATCAGTTTGTTCTCAATAGTTGAAAGTTTGTTTCTTGGTTTGTCTCTCTCCCTCTTTTTTTTATTTTGCTCATTTGTTTTGTTTCTTCAATGCCACATATGATTGAGAACATATGGTATGTTTTTCTGACTGACTTATTTCACTTAGCATAATACTCTGTAGACCCACCCATGTTGTTGCACATGGCAGGATTTCGTTCTTTTTTAATGGCTGAGTAATATTCCACTATATATAATACCTCTTCTTTATCCATTCATTTATTGGTGGACACTTGGACTGTTTCCATAATATGGCTATTGTAAATAATGCTGCTATAAACATAGGGGTGCATATATCTTTTCAAATTAGTGTTTTTGTATTCTTTGGGTAAATAATTAGCAGAATTACTAGATTGTATGGTAATTCTGTTTTTAATTTTTTGAGAAACCACCATACTGTTTTCCACAGTGACTGCACTAGTTTGCATTCCCACCAACAGTGCACAAGAGTTCCTTCTTTACACATCCTTGCCTCTCTTGTTGTTTCTTGTCTTTTTTTTTTTTTAATTTTAGCCATGCTGACTGGTATGAGGTAATATCTCATTGTGGTTTTGATTTGTATTTCCATGATAATGAGTGATGTTATGCATCTTTTCATTTGTTTGTTGGCCATCTGTATGACTTCTTTGGAAAAATGTCCAATCAAGTCCTGAGTATTTTTAATCACATTATTTATTTGGTGTTAAGTTGCATGAGTTCTTTATATATTTTGCATATTAACTCTTTATTGGATATATAATTTGCAAATATCTTCTCTCATTCAGTAGGTTGCCTTGCTGTTCTGTTTATGGTTTCCTTTGCTGTGCAAAAGTTTTTTATTTTAGTATAGTCCCAATAGTTTATTTTTGCTTTTATTTCCCATGTCTGAGTAGACGTATCTAGGAAAATATTGCTAAGGTTGATGCTCATGAGATTACTGCCTATGTTTTCTTTCAGGGGTTTTATGGTTTCAGGTCTCACACTTAGGGCTTTAATCCATTTTGAGTTTATTTTTGTGTATGGTATAAGAAAGTGGTCGAGTTTTATTCTTTTGCCTGTAGCTGTCCAGTTTTCCAAACACCATTTATTGAAGAAACTTTTTCCCATTGGGTATTATTTCCTGCTTTCTCATATATTAATTGACCATATAATTGTGGATTTATTTCTGGGTTTTCTACTCTGTTCTGTTGATCTATGTGTCTGTTTTTGTGCCAGTGCCATACCGTTTTGGTAATCACAGCCTTGTAGTATGTCTTGAGATCAGGGATTGTGATGCCTCTAGTTTTGTTCATCTTTTTCAAGATTGTTTTGGCTATTTGGGGTATTTTGTAGTTCCATACAAATTTTAGGATTGTTTGTTCTAGTTCTCTGAAGAATGCTGTTGGTATTTTGATGGGAGTACATTAAATCTGTAGGTTGCTTTGGGTAGTTTGGGCATTTTGATAATATTTGTTCTTCCAATTCATGAGCATGAATATCTTTCCATTTGTTGGTGTCACTTCAATTTCTTTCATCAATGTTTTATAGTTTCCAAAGTACAGGTCTTTTACCTATTGTTAGGTATTTTAATTTTTGTGAAATTATAAATGGGATTATTTTCTTAATTTCTCTTTCTGCTACTTCATTATTAGTGTATAGAAATTGCAACAGATTTCTGTATATTATTTTGTATCCTGCAATCTTACTGAATTCATTTACCAGTTTTTGGGGGGAGTTTTGAGGGTTTTCTATATATAATGTCATATCAACTGCAAACAGTGAAAATGTTACTTCTTTAACAGTTTGGATGCCTTTTCTTTCTTTCTGTTGTCTGATTGTTGTGGCAAGGATTTCCAATATTATGTTGAATAAAAGTGGTGAAAGGAGACATCCTTGTCTTGTTCCTGACCTTAGGAGGAAAGCTCTCAGTTTTCCACTGTTGAATATGATGTTAGCTGTGGGTTTTTCACATATAGCCTTTATTATGTTGAGATATGTTCCCTCTAAACCTACTTTGTTGAGGCTTTTTTTTTTTTTTAATCTTGAATGGATGTTGGAATTTGTCATGTGCTTTTTCTGCATCTATTGAAAATCAGCGTAGGGTTTTTATCTTTTCTCTTGTTGATGTGATGTGTCATCATTATTGCTTTGCAAATACTGAACCACCCCTGGATCCCAGGAATAAATCCCACTTGATTGTGGTGATTGATTTTTTAAATGTAGTTTTGAATTTGGTTTGATATTTTGTTGAGGATTTTTTCTTCTGTGTTCCTAAGAGATACTGGCTCCTGGTTCTTTCTCTCTCTCTCTAGCGTGCTTTCTCTCTCTCTCTCTCTCTCTCTCTCTCTCTAGTGTCTTTATCTGGTTTTGGTATTAAGGTAATGCTGGTCTTATGGAATGAATTTGGAAATTTTCTTTCCTCTTTTATTTTTTGAAATAGTTTGAGAAGAATAGTTATTAAGTCTTCTTTAAAAGTTTGGTAGAATTCGCCTGTGAAATTGTTTGGTCCTGGACTTTGTTTGCTTGATTATTGAGTTCATTTCATTGCTGGTAATTAGGCTATTAAAATTTTCTATTTCTTCCAGATCCAGTTTTGGGAGGTTGTATGTTTCTAGGAATTCATCCATTTTCTTCTAGGTGGTCTAATTTGTTGGCATATAATTTTTCATAATATTCTGTTATAATCCTTCATATTTCTCTGGTGTTTTTAAAATTTCTACTCTTTTATTTCTGATTTTGTTTGAGTTTTCTCTCTCTCTTTATGAGTCTGGTTTATCAATTTTGTTGATTTTTTGAAGAACCATTTCCTGGTTTCATTGATCTTGTTCTATTGTTTTGTTTTTTTGTTTTTCATTTAGTTTTTATTTTATTTCTGCTCTAATCTTTTTTATTTCCTTCCTTTTACTGGCTCGGTGTTTTGTTTGTTGTTATTTTTCCAGCTCCTTTAGGTATAAGGTTAGGTTGTTTATTTGAGATTTTTCTTGCTTACTGAGTTAGGTCTGTATTGTTGTAAACTTAGGACAGCTTTTGCTACATACTAAAGACTTTGGATCATTGCATTTTCATTTTCATTTGTCTCCATGTAATTTCTTATTTCCTCTTTAATTTCTTGGATGATCCATATATTGTTTAGAACCATGTTATTTAACCTTCATGTTATTTGTGTTCTTTCTAATTTCTTTCTTGTGGTTGAGCTCCAGTTTCATAGTGTGTGGTTGGAAAGAATGGATGGTAGACCTGGATCTTCTTGAATTTGTTGAGACTTGTTTTATGGCCTAATATGTGATCTATTCTGGAGAATGTTCCATGTGCATTTTTAAAAATTATGTATTCTGGGGCACCTGGGTAGCTCAGTGGGTTAAGCCTCTACCTTCGGCTCAGGTCATGATCTCAGGGTCCTGGGATTGAGTCTCGCATTGGGCTTTCTGCTCGGCGGGGAGCCTGCTTCCTCCCTCTCTCTCTCTGCCTGCCTCTTTGCTTACTTGTGATCTCTGTCAAATAAATAAATAAAATCTTTAAAAAAGTTATGTATTCTGTTTTAGAATGGAATGTTCTGAAAATGTCTATTTAGATGTACCTGGTCCAGTATGTCATTCAAAGCCACCATTTCCTTGTTGATTTTCTGTTTGGGTGATCTGTTCATTGATGTAAGTGGGGTGTTAAATTCCCCTACTGTTATTGTATTACTATCAATTGCTTCATTTATGTTTTCTAATAGCTGCCTTATGTATTTCAGTGCTCCCATGTTGGGTGCATAAGTATTTACAATTATATATTCTTCTTAGGTTATTCTCTTTATGATTATATAGTATTCTTCTTTGTCCCTTGTTAGAGTCCTTCTTTTAAAGTCTATTTTGCCCAAAGTAAGTATTGCTACCCCAGCTTTCTTTTCACTCTATTTGCATGATAAAAGCTTTTCCATCTCTTCACTTTCAATCTGCATGTGTCTTTAGGTCTCAAATGAGTCTCTTATAAGTAACATATATATGAGTCTTGCTTTTTTATCCATTCCATCACTATATGTCTCTGAATGGAGTGTTTAGTCCACTTATGTTTGAAGTAATTATTAGTAGATATGTACTAATTGCCATTTTTTAAAACTTGTTTTATGGCTGTTTTTGTAGTTCTCTGTTCCTTTCTTTCTTTGCTCTCCTCTCATGGACTGCTGGCTCTCTTTAGTGATGTACTTGAATTCCTTTTTTTTTATTCTTTGCATATCTACGTCTGGTGTTTGATTTGTGGTTACCATTAGGTTTATAATTAACATCTTATGCATATAGCATTCTGTATTAACTTGATAGCCACTTAAGTTTGAGCTCATTCTTCACTCCTGTCTCCCCATGTTTTAGGTATATGGTGTCATACTTTGCCTCCTTTTATTTTGTGAATTCCTTGACTGGTTTTTACAGATATACTTGTTTTTACTGCTTTTGTGTTTGCTTCTTTTCTTACTTCTGCATGTAGTTTTTCTTGTCTACGTAAAGAGAACCTTTTAATTGTAGGGTTGGTTTAGTGTCATGAATTCCTTTAACTTTTGTTTTCTGGGAAACTTTTTACCTCTCCTTCTATTCTGAATGATAGCTTTGCTGGATAGAGCATTCTTGGTTGCAGGTTTTTTCTTTCAACACTTCAAATATATTATGTTATTCTATTCTGGCTTGCAAAGTTTCTGCTGGGAAAAAAAAAACAACACAACAACAAAACAGCTCATAGCCTTGTGGGATTTCTCTTGTATATAACTGTTTCCTTTTCTCTTTTGCTTTTACTTTTACAATTCTCCTATCAGTACTTTTTGCCATTTTAATTTCTGTATATCTTGGTGTGGACCTCCTTGGCTTGATATTGTTGGTGGCTCTATATGCCTTCTGGATCTGGATTTCTGTTTCCTATCCCAGATTTGGGGACTTTTCAGCTATTATTTCTTCCAGTAGCATGCTCCAAATAACATCCTAAATTTTCTGCCCCTTTCCTCTCTTCTCCTTATGTGATATTATGCTTGATGGTGTCACTGAGTTCCCTAAGTCTGTTTTCATTATATTTCAATATGTATTTCATTACATTTCCATATATATCTTTCTCACTCTTAATCAGCTTGATTAATTGCTTTCCATTACTGTGTCCTCCATTTTACTTATCAGTTCTTCTGCTTCCTCTGTTTATTCCATCTAGTATATATTTAATTTTAGTTATTGAGTTCTCCATCTCTGATTGGTTCTTTTTTATGTTTTCTGTCTCCTTGTTAAAGGTCTCAAAGTGGTCCTTTTTCTTAAGTCCACTAAGTTCTTGTGATCATTACTTGACATTCTCTAAGAGGCTTATTACTTATCTTTGTTTTATTTAGCTCTCTGTGATTTTGTCCTGGTCTTTCATTTGGGATATACTCCTCTTTCCCCTCATTTTGTGTAACTCTGTGTCCATTTCTGTGTATTAGTAAAGTCAGCTGTGTCTTCTGCTCTTGAAAGTAGTGGCCTTATGAAGAACAGGTCCTGTAGTGCCCTGCAGTGCAATGTCCCCTATTCACCAGAACCTTCCACTTTAGGAATGCCTCTTATGTGTGAGAGTGTGTGTGTGTATGTGTGTGTGTATGCCGTACATTGTAGCTGAGCTGCCTGTGCCTTGAGTCCATTCATCTGCAATGACTTTCTTTGCCTATTGTGAGTAGAATTTGGTTCCTTTGTGGACAAGTCTGGGGCTGCCTTGGGCTTGAGTTGAGTCAGACCATGCATTTGATAGAGATAGAGTAGAACAAACTGCTGGGTGCTTGCCCTGTGTTTTGCCCTGAGAAGCTTTCATTGGTGGGTGGGCTTACTGTCAGACTAGATGTCTGTGTCCTTCACCAACTGCAGGGGCTGCTGTTGAACTGTTATGTGTGGTTATCATCCTCTCTGCCTCGGTCAGGACTCATCTCAGTATGATCCTGGTCCCAGTTGTAACTGCTTGCGCTCTGCCAGGCTTGTGGCACCACTTTGGATGGGTTCTAGCCAAAAGTATATTGGAGAGGGTGGGTCTGCAGAAAAACGTTTGTTGGGGCATGCGATTAGCAAGTTTGTGCAGGTCTGCTGTGGGAGGGTACCTGGAGCTGAGGCCTGGATAGATAAGGCATATCTTCAGGAGAATGCAGGAGTTTGGGGATGGGGCATACTGTTGGCAAGTTTGGTAATGAGTGTTCGTGCCTTCCTGGTTCCTGTAGGTCTCCATGTTATCTAGGCTAGGAGGGCAGGGGGGCAGAAACAGTGCTATCCAACTCTTTCGTTCTTGGTGAAATCGCCCAAGGACCCCTACCTCTCCAGCACATGGTCTTAGATTAGTAAACAAATCTCCTTCACATATAACCCAAATATTTTTCAAACTCCTGTTTTTATGCTGTATCTTCAGGGTTCTGTAGTGCTATTTCTCTAAGTGCAGGAGACTCAAGTTTTCTCCCCTTCCAAGCTCTCTCAGGATGAAACCCACTGTTTTTTGTTTTTTTGTTTGTTTTTTGGTGTATATATATTATATATACTTATTATATAAATTTAGTATATTTATTGTATTTTATACACACACACACACACACACACACACACAACAGTATATATATTTAGTATATATCACCAAGGTGTGTAACCATCACTAGGTTCAATTTTAGAACATTTTCAGCACCTCAACAAGAAACCCCATATCCTCTAGCTATCACCACCCTAGCTCCCCAGTCCAGCCCTAAGCAACCACTAATCTGCTTTCTGGCTCTGTACATTTCCTTACTGGGGACTCTCATCTGAATGGAATCATATAACCTATGTATGGTCTTTTGTGACTGGCTTCTTTTCCTAAATGCTTTCAAGATTTCTCCATGTCCTACCCTGTATCAATACCTGATTTCTTTTTATGGCTGATTAATATTCCATTGTATGGATTCTTCATTTTTTTATGACTTTATTTATTTGTTTGGCAGAGAAACAGAGAAAGAGCACAAGCAGAGGGAGAGGGAGAAGCAGGCTCCCTGCTGAGCAGGGTTCTGACTCAGGGTTTGATTCTAGGACCCTGGGATCAGGACCTGGGCCAAAGGTAGACGCTTAACTGGCCCAACTACCCAGGTGCCCCCAAACCCACTGGTTTTTAAAGTTACAGATGTTATGCCCTGCTAATTATTGGAACATGTAAAATTATGTCCCACTGTTTTTCAAAGCCAAGTGTTATGGGGATTCGTCTTCCTGTGCAGTCCCTTGTGTCTGGGTTGCCTGGTATGGAGAGCTCTTCTCATCTCTCCATACCTGCCTGTCCTTCTCTCCTGTCTGTGGACAGTGCCAGAGGTCCATTTAGCTCCAGACCATAACTCCACCCTTCCTACTGTCTTTGATTCATCTCCTTTATATTTAGTGACCAAGAGTCTTTTGGCCAGTCTTTGGGTTCTGCCAGTCTTTCGGTCATTTTCTGGGTTATTTAAACTGATGTGTGTGTGTTATCTAGTTGTATCTGTGGGATGAGGTGAGCTTAAGGGTCTTCCTACTCTGCCATCTTCCCTGGAAGTCAGAAAGACTAAGTATATTTACAAACAGATATTGCCTACAGATACTAACGAAAGCAAAAAAGGTTAAAACATGACTTAGGGACATAGTAGACATGTAATACAGACTTAAAAATTACTGAGATGTGTGTATTCTTAGAATAGATAGAAATGATGAATAGATACCAACAGGTTCACTAAGAATAAGTAATGTCAGATCATTTGTATTTCCTATTTGATCATGTTTCCTAGACAAGCAGAAAAAATATAGAAAAAATAAAACTTTATTATTAATTTTGACAGCCTCTCAGATTATTTTGTGGACGAGATGAAGAATGTATGTTAGAGATAGTATATTATATGGATTTAAAATTGGCATAGTCAACTAAATATTCATGCTAGAAGAATGATGGAGAAGTTTCTACAACATCCTGTCTTTAGTTCTATTTTAATCATTTTTAAGTTAATTATTGGAATGAAGATATGAGAAGCAAGGTTCATCCCGTTTTCTGATTGAACAGAATTCTAATTCAATGAATTAAATATTTATTAGGTACCTATGATGTTTCTGGCTTTGTACAAGAAAAAAACAAAGCTAATAGAGTGACTGCACATGAAGGCTACCAAGGAATTTTGAGTCATTATAAACTCAGTATGAGTATATGAAAGGTGGTTAAAACAAGAAAATGCAAAACAAACCTACCTGAATAGAAGACAAATAGAACATAGGAGTAATAGAGGTAGACTGTGGGATTAGACTGAGGTTTTATATGGCTCTACTATTTCTTAGCTGTATGGCTGTGTACAAGTTAATTTTCCTAAGCCTCAGTTTTCTTCTCTCTAAAATGAACTAATGTTTACTTCACATTTATTTGTGAGTAATAAATGAAATGGACAATGTAAGGTATTAAGCACCGTGAGTAGAACAAGGTTATCACTAAGTAAATATCTGCAATTATTCTTAGTTACCTCTACAAATCAAGATATATATATATATACACACACACACACACATATGTGTATATATGTGTGTGTGTATGTGTGTATATATATATGTATGTATGTATGTGTGTGTGTGTGTGTGTATATATATATATATACACACACCAGGAGTAATGAGGCTTGTGTTCCAATCTTCATTCTTCCTCTTGCTGACTGTGACTCTTTTAACCTACCTTTAGGTGATGATTCCTAGCTCAGGGTACTTCTTTTTATTAAAAACATTGAAAAAAAAAGAACCTATTTAGATAAGGGGAAATGGGATGGCAATAAAACAGATCCAGAAACCATGTCATAAAAGAAGTATTTTGAAATATGCAAATAAATTAATTAATGCCTTGCTTTATTCCAAAAGGTTATTTTAAATTATTGACAAAATGCATACAGTACAATAAGATAAAAATCAGTCAAAGTAAAGAGAAAAAGTAAAATGAAACCGGGATTAATAAATAAATCTTAGTTGCGTTAAAAGATGAGGCAGGAAATATTTAAGACTGGGACAGCACATAGCACCAGAGGAAGTTACTTTCTTTGCTCTAAACTTTACCTCCTAACTTTCCAACTCACTTACCATAATGGCCCCACAGCTATAATCCTTTCACCTTTTGAGACATCCCATCCTTTTACCCCACATCTTAAAAACTGTCAGACTTCTCCCTTTATTTCCCTATTCTATGGTTTTTATTATAACTACTTATCCCCTTCTCTGTTAGTCATACTCAAAAGCCAAACCAAAATCCTGGATAAACCACAGTATTTGTCTTTCCTTATGCTGGAAGGGAAAATTGCAACCACATTGACCAGTCACACTTGAAATCAGTGATCATTCAGTTTGCCATACTTTCTTTATTAGCTTGATATTTCTGCTTCACTATTTCATACCCACCCACCTATTATTAAAACTCTCTCACTCTTTCCCTACTCTCAGTTTGTTCATACTTCACTTAGAGAATCCCAAATTTTTTATCAACCTTCCCACCAACTGTAAAGCTACCAGCTCCTGAAACACCATTGTCTCCTTCCTTCATGTAAAGATGAGGAAGTGGATTGGCCTATTTAAGTCCATTTTTTTTTTTCATGTGTGCTTTGGGTTACATTCTTTTCCATCACCTCAAGGAATTCATGCCTATAGCTATGATTTCTTTCTAATACATCATAAATCTCTTCCTATGGGATATTTCCATCAATGTGAAACAAACTTTAGTACCTCAGATTCTTTAAAAAATCCCCCATGGATGCACAACACTTTTCAGGTATTTTTCAATTTCTGGAATCCTTTTCAATAGTCTCAGTTCTCTAAAGAGAGACAACATATGCTTATTTGGCTGGAACTCATGTGTTAGCCCTTGCAGTCCAGATTCTTTCCTCCCCATTATTTTCAAAATCACTGAGAGCCTCTCATGTTATCAAATTCAATAAAACACTTTCTTTTTCCTGTAATGTCACTCAGTGTCTCAAAAACACTCAGCAGATTTGACCACTCTATTTTGGAAAGACTTAATAACCCCTGTGTTATGTCACTTTCATGCATTCTCCCCTTACTTACAACTGACCTTTATCAGTCTCTTCTCTGAACTTGCTCCTTACTTAACTCTTATGTTTTGATGTCCAAGGCTCAATGTTGGATTTTTACCGGCTTCTCTCTGTATACTTTTACAGAGACATTTTGTACATATTTGTGCCTTTAAAGGACATTTATGTTGTGATAATTCACAAATCTATGTCTCCAGTACAGATATTACCCTTGAACTTCAGTTATATTTACCCAGTTCCCTACCTGATATTTCTATTTGAATGTCTCATAGCAAGATAAAATTAACTGGCCAAACTTGAATTTTCCATTTACTATAAACAGTTTTAAAACTGTTCCTATGCCAGTCTCTAGAAATGGCTCTCATTTTTCCTTTTCTTTTCTTTTCTTCTGAGAGAGAGTGTGAGTAGAGGTCAGGGAAAGGGACAGAGGGAGAGAGATAATTTTTTTTTAATTATTTTTATTGACATATAATGTTAATATTTGCTCCAAGGCTTACACACTTCATAGTACTCACTGTATCACATACCCTCCCCAATGTCCATAACCCAACCACCCTTTCCATATCCCCTCCCCCCAGCAACCCTCAGTTTGTTTTGTGAGATTAAGAGTCTCTTATGCTTTGTCTCCTTCCCAATTCCATCTTGTTTCATTTTTTTCCTTCCCTACCCCCCCAAACTGCCCACTCTGCCTCTCAAATTCCTCATCTCAGGGAGATCATATGATAATTGTCTAATACCTTCTAGTTCCATCCACATCATTGCAAATGGCAAGATTTCATTTCTTTTAATGGCTGCATAATATTCCATTGTGTATATATACCACATCTTCTTTATCCATTCATCTGTTGATGGACATCTAGGTTCTTTCCATAATTGTCTATTATGGACATTGCTGCTATAAACATTTGGGTGCATGTGCTTCTTCAGATCACGACATTTGTATCTTTAAGGTAAATACCTAGTGGTGTGGTTGCTAGGCTGTAGGGTAGCTCTATTTTCAACTTTTTGAGGAACCTCCATGCTGTTTTTTAGGGTGGCTGCACCAGCTTGCATTCCCACCAACAGTGTAGGAGGGTTCATCTTTCTCCGCCTCCAAGAGAGAGAATCTTAAGAATCTCCATGCACAGCATAGGGCTTGACACAGGGCTTGAGCCCATGTCCCTGAGATCATGACCTGAGCCAAAATCAAGAGTCAGATGTTTTACCAACTGAGCCACCCAAGTGCCCCAAGGGTCACTTTCTATTCTGCTATTTATCTCATATCCATCCTACTCTATCCCATTAATAATTTCAAGTATTCCATTCTCAAATTAAATCTCTAATATGGCCACAGTCTTCATGGCCACTTTCCTCATATAAGTCACCCTGTTTATGAAGACTACCTCATATCTTACTGTTTCTTTTTCTTCCACCCTCATCCCTTCTAACCTGTAGTCAGAGTCATCTTTCATGTATGCACTTCACATTTCAGCCTAAAATCCCATAATTGTCTTCCATTGCTCTTAGAACAAATGAATTGTTCAGTATACTTTGGCTCATACAGGCTTCCTTTCAATATCTGACATGTGTCGAATTCTTTTTCCTTTAGTTTTTTGACCATGTTGTCCCTATCCTTGATGCATTCCTACTTTATCCAGCGTTCCTTATAGCTTGTTAATTTTCATATTTTTCTACCTTCAGGGTAAATTTAATTGTACAGAGGAGTTTTCTAAACACAGTATCTAAATCAGATCCTAACTTTTCAACTCTCCCTTTCCCTATTATAACACTTAATTAATTCCATTCATAGCCTTAAGCTCAATCTCTAATTCTTTATCTGTGTTAAAAGCATTTCTTAAAAACAAAGTTTCCTCATTTTGATGTAAGTTCTGTGAGCAGAGACCATGTTATCTTGTTCACTCCTGTACTCTAAGAACTTACTAATGTGATTGAAACTAAAACATGTTTGATGAATGGACAAATGAAGGAATGCGTTTACATGCTTTACAAGTCAGGAGAGAATAAGCTATGCTGTAGTTATAAATAACAACCACATATCAGTGACTAGCAACCAACACAAAGGTTTATTTCTTGCTCATGTTGGCGTAATTCCTCTCAACATGGTTTTCATTACAGCATTCTCACTGACAGAGAAGCTCCCACAGCAGAGGGAAGCAGGACATGGCAAAGCATGAATTACAACTGTCTCTTGAAGCTTCTGCTTGCAAGCTACGACTCACTTTCAAACACATTTCATTGGTCGAAATAAGTCAAATAGCTACTTCACAGTTCAAGTTGATACTGTGTAATCATCATGCAGGGATGGGGGAAAATAAGATCAGCATCCTGGGGATAGTTTGTGAATATTTTAAATAAAAATACGATATATTATATGTGCCACTGGCAGTTGATTGGTGGTGTTTGCCCATAAAACTGAGTTAAAGATTCTAAAGTTAGATCTAGATTTGGCCAGAAAGATGGCTTGTGTTATATGATCACAATATAGGAGAGTGGCAGCATACATGCTATGTATTGGCAATCTCTGACATATATGTAATGCTATTATAAATAACTGAAGGACTGTCATGTGGATGAGGGGCTGAACGAAGGTAACAGCAGAATTGAGTTCTTAATCAGAAAAGTATTTAGAGTATGGTTTATTAAGGTAAAAGCATTCTATAATTTATGTTTTTTGAAAAATGAAAAATGATATACTCTGCTTTGTTAAAAAAAAAAAGTGAGCTTTTTAAAAAAATCACCAAATGTATTCGCATTGTATAGTGTGAAGTAACTCCATATTTTCTTCGGTTTAAGGGTCTGAGTCCATCAATACAAGGAATACTTGATGCTTCTTTCAGGCCTGAATTCTAATGTGGCCTTGTAATGCACTCCGTTATGCCACCCGCAAGGATACTGGATCATATAATCCTCAAGGGTCTTTAATGCTCTAAAATTTGAATTTTTCTTTTATATCAAGTATCTGTTATATATCTATTCTTTACAAAGTATTAGTAATGTGCTAAATCCTAGTAGCACCTACTAGGTCTTAAATGCTATGAATACAGATTCTACCCTTAAGAGCAATTGACTTAGGGAAGAAGGTAAGAATATGTATGAGTCATGAGAAAGTCTGTGCTGAAAACACCAAAACTGATACAATGAATGGGAAGTTCTGATAAGGAAGGAGCTAGAGATGGCACAAAGAATGATCTTTAAAGAAAGGGTAAATTTTTGTTAGACAAAGAAGAAAGAAAGGGAGGACAAAAAGTATATTCTGGAAATTATATGATTTAAAATTTTGGTTTAAGATGGTAGACTAAATACATATTTTACTCCACTCCAAACTTTACTGAGAGAGTACAAAGGTATTAAACACAGATTAAACTTCTAAATCTGAAAAATAAGGAGAAAGACTATCAGGATAAAGTAATTTTAAGGTTTCTTTGGAAAATAGAAAACAGTTGAGATATGATTTGAGAAATTTGATCAGAGAGAAAAGCAATCAAAACATATGTGGGGAAGTGTGATGGTAGAAGTCACAGCCATTCTTCTCTTCAACTGTGACTTCTTTGGTAGTTTGTTATATTTTCCATCTCTTTGTGGAAGTTCTCACTGTATTCATTCATTCTTCTCTTGAATTCAGTGAACATCTTTATGACCATTACTTTGTAACTCTTTATCTATATTTTATTAAGGTTTTTTTTTCTCTTGAGATTTTATCTTATTCTTTCGCTTAGAATATATTCCTCTATTTCTTCATTTTGCCTTACTATTTGTATTGGTTTTTATGTTTTAGCTAAAACAGCCACCTCTCCTCTCCTTGTCTTGAAGAAGTGGTCTCATGTAGGATAGGAACCTTGTACTTCCTCCCTGCCCTAGATCTTACCTGTCTTTCAAACCTTTGTGGTTGTCCAAGTTTTTTTTTTAATGGCAGCATGCGTCAAGACCTGCCAGTGTTCCTATGACAAAAATCTGTCAGCACCTAGATTCAGGCTGATTGAAAACAGACCCTCAGGCAACAGATTTGAAAGTATGCAAATATATATAGTCTTACGGAATCACAAGCATAAGCCCATTGCCCACCAGTGCCAGGTGATCTAGAGTTGTGTGTTGGGCTATAGTGGCAAAAATTGGGACTCCAGATGAGTTTATAAAATGACTGACTCGGAGATACTGGTGGGCTGTAGTGAGGCAGAGAAAAAATACAACGATGGCATCTCTTGGCATATGTTCCCTGAGAGCATTTCATAGCCTGAAGATGTGGGAGAAACCTGAAGACTGCCCCCCCAGGCCAAAGCTCCAGGACAAACAAATAAGCCTCTTTTGCAGAAAGACTGAAGCCATGTTTTATTCAGCTCTTTGTGCACTGCCCTGGGGGTGGTAGACTGCCAAGAACTGTCTTTCTAATCATTATAATCCTGTGGGACCCAGCAACACAAGCCACCTGCTCACCTGATCCAGGAAATCAAGGGTATACTCTGGGCAGCAGCCACAGAGGTGGCACCAGAGGTGAAAACTAAGGTACCAGATACATGTGAAATCTTCCCCAACCCCTACAAGAGGCTCACGCTCTGGAACATAGGGGAGCGTGAAGATGGTGCCCACCAGCTGGCATAACATCATCAAAAGAGAGACCCTTTCAAGTTGAGTAAATATATAGATGAATAAACTTATAATCTCTTTGCTAGGTCTATATCTGAAATAAAAGATACAAAAATGGTTGAGAATAAGAGATTGTCAAAGATACATGTATTAAGTTCAAACAAACTGACAAAGGGGTGAGTTTTAATATCAGACAAAACAAAACATATGGCAAAAAGTGTTACATGGAAACAATTATATAATGGATGAACAGACACACACAACACACATATACAGTCAGAGACAGAAGCTGAGAGAGAGACAGAGAGATCAAAATAACAGATTTAATAGCACAGGTAATTCTGCCCAATTTTTCATCAATGAACATATTTTTAAAATGAGCCCCAAATGGGAGACTGACTTAGTTTCAGTTCTCCATTGCTTCTCATACTGTATGTGATCACAGTAAATATTTTCTATTATTTAAATATACACTTTTAAAAATAGAAAATCAAAGGTAGCCTCTAAATGCAAATGAATGACTTCATTCTGTGCTGATCAGATGCATTGATCTATTCCAACATCATTTTGTATGTTATTAGACTGGAACATTCTTAAAGGATTTCCAGACAATACTGACTCATGCTAGCTTTCCTGTTACATACTGACTACAGATTCTAAACCCTGTGTAAGATATCTTATTACTATATGTGTGTATGTGGACTTCTGAGCTCACAGTAGAACACACTTTCTTCTCCAGTACCCTACAATATTAAAACAAAAACAAAAACAAACACTGGTCATGAAAAAATAATGATTGTAAAGGAAAACTGGCTAACTGCCGATACCACAAATCACTTTAGCTGTACTTTCTGATCATGATGCAAATAGAGAAATATCAAATTGATTAATAATTTTATAAAATTTTTTAAAAATAATAAATAATAAAATAATTTAATAAAAGGGAAAATACAACCTTGATTCCTCCAAAAGCATGCACATGGGAGTTTATTCATGTTTATTTATTTAAATTAAAGTAATTAACATCTAATGTATTATCAGTTTCAGAGGTAGAGTTCAATGATTCATCAGTCTTATATAACACCCAGTGCTCATTACATCATGTGCCCTCCTTAACATCCATTACCCAGTTACCTCATTCCCCCACCCTCTTCCCCTCCAGCAACCCTCAGTTTCCTATGATTAAGAGTCTCTTATGGTTTGTCTCCCTCTCTGATTTTGTCTTGTTTATTTTTCCATCCCTTCCCCTATGCTCCCCTGTTTTGTTTCTTAAATTCCACATATGAGTGAGATCACTGTCTTTCTCTGATTGACTTATGTCACTTAGCATAATACCCTCTAGTCCCATCCACGTTGTTGCAAATGGCAAGTTTTCTTTTCTTTCTTTCTTTCTTTTTTTTTTTTTGATGGCTAAGTAGTATTACATTGTATGTATATATACCACATTTTTATCCATTCATCTGTTGATGGACATCTGGCTCTTTCCACAGTTCGGCTATTACGGACATTGCTTCTATGAACATTGGTGTATGTGCCCCTTCTTTTCACTACATCTGTATTTTTGGGGTAAATACCTAATAGTGTAAATGCTGGGTCATAAGGTAGCTCTATTTTCAATTTTTGAGGAACTTCCATACTGTTTTCCAGAGTGACTGCAGCAGCTTACATTCCCACCGACGGGCTCATGGGAGTTTAAATAATGCCCTTCTAAGAAATAATTAAGTGAAACAGAAAATCAAAGCAGACATTAAAGATTGTTTAAAATGAATTATAGTGTATAAATTTCAAAATCTATGGGAGATATTTAGAGCAAAATATATTATGTGTATTTATTAGATAATAGAAAAAATGCAAATAAATAAGTTTCAAGTTGGTGAAGACAAAAATATGTTGGCAAGTAAAAAACAAAAAAACAAACAAACAAAAAACCCCCAACAACTTGAGGAAATAGCTTTTGCAGATGCTGAAGGCTGGTGTTTAAAAATGTGCTCCTTATGTTCTAAATGTAGAAACAAACAAACAAACAAATAGCATGTGTGTGTTACAGAAATCAAGGAGGAAACAAAGTGCTAGAACATGAGGTTGAAGACCAGTCATATAAGATGTTATAGGCTAAGATCTCAAGTTTGGACTTATTTTCAGCCATTGGAAACCTACTGGGTTTTAAGTAGTAAAATACTGTAATTTAATTTACTTTTGTATGATGATTAGATGATTTGAGGCAAGTAAAACATTTAGGAGGCAATTGCAGTAGTTAAGAGAACTACTGGGAGCTTGGAGAAATGAGCCCACAGAAGAAGAGAAAAGAAGGGGTTTGGGCGCTTGGGTGGCTCAGTTGGTTACGGAGCTGACTCTTGATTTCAGCTCACGTCATGATATCAGGATCATGAGATTGAGCTCTGCATCAGGCTCAACCTGGAGTCTGCTTGAGATTCTCTCCCCCACTGCCCCTCTCACTGCTCTCTCTCTCTAAAAATAAACAAATAAAAAGAAGAAAAGAAGGAGATAGACTCAAGATACATTTCAGAGATAGAGCCAAGCGTAATTGCTGGTGGATTAGATGAGAGGTAAGAAGTCAGAAAGGAGAAATCAGGTAAGACTGAGTTGGGGAAGGTTTTTGGAAGGACGGTCCCTTTTGTTTTTGATATGTTTATGATACCTAGCAGAGAAGTTGATATGTCAGGTAGATTTTGAAAATATGAGTCTGGATTATAGTAGAGAGTTATGGATTAGAAATATATAAAGTCACAGTAGATATTTAATGCATGTTGATGAATGAATGGATTTGTGGATACCTTTCTTTAAGATGATCACAGATCAGGGAAAATACCATATAACTACTGGAAAAACAACTGGAAGTACATTGTTGTTACTTGATCTGTTATATGATAACTGGTCTTTCAAAGATTTTGACATTCAAGACTCCTCTACTCTTAAGATTCTGTCTGAGAATTATACTTACTAGAAGCCAGGGTCAAATGGGAAATGAAGTGCTACTATATTAAGAGGTGGGCAAATCCTTAACAACTTCTGAGTTAGAGCTGTGATAAAAGCTAATTACAGAACACCACTTAAGCCATGAGAACTAAGCAAAACTTGTTTCTGTCCTCTTTTCTTGAGTATGATATGGGTGGAATTGTGTCCAGATGTCCTACAGTTATTCATAAGAAAGATGCAGGTAGGAAAACAGTTGAAATAGAACAATTGTCTGGGTAAAATATCTGCCTAGATAAAATCTGGGAACTGTAATCTGAAAACTGTGGCTAATGACTTCTAAGGCTTTAGTAGTAAACCATGCCTCCAAAGAATATTTCAGGCATTGGCCACTCAAGTTAGCAATGACTGCTGCCTTGGGAAACAACCAGTAAAATGTATGAGGAGAGGTTTGGAAAGAAGAAGAAATGAGCCTGATGAGACCCCTTCTCTTTCCGGAAGAATCTTTTAAAAAGGTGTTTTTCTGGTTCCATAATAAAAGAGGAGAAACTGAAAGGAATTAAAACACAACCAATTCCAAATAAAATGCTAGGAAACACATTTTAAAGCAATGTATAATTAACCTGTCAAATGCTTTACCTCACACATTATTCAAGCAAACAGCTTAGAAATATTCCATCGACAATGGGATATAAACTGTTTTGTTGAGAAGGACGACTTGTAACTATACTTTTAATGTTCTACCTGTATTATGTATTTTTGTTGTGACAAATCCTCAATATATAAGAAAAATGAATAGCATTTGAAGTTCATTAGCATAGATGAAATTATAAGGATTATCAATCCCTATTCTTTATGATGTATGTTTGTTATTATCTTTTATGAAGATAAAACTACACTGCACAATAAAAGTGATAAAGATAATTCTATAGAACATTTGTTTGGGATTGGGAAGGAGGGCGAAAATGTGAGCAATAGGAAATATTTTTCTGACCAGTGACATTTGTGATTCTCATTTTTGAGAATCTTAAAAAATGCTCCAAAATAAAATACAAAGTGCAGATCAACTGACAAATATCTTTTTAGGGCAAAAAGTTAGGTATTGAACAGAGTCTTACATAACACAAACATCCTCATACAAATAATTTTCTTCATAAAATGTATGTGTCTCTTTATGATCTGCCTGTTACATTTTGGTCTCAATTCACTTTTCCTTAAATACCTTGTGTTCCGAAGTATATATACAGAGACCTTCCCTGTCCAGCCACTCTGTATACAATATTTTTTAAATGTCTCATAAGAATACCAAGTAAATGTTTAAGATACCATCCTTGTCCCCCTCACCACTTACACATTTCATTTTATTTGCTTCCATCTTATTTCATGAAGCTGAGATGCCATCTCTCTTGATCAATCCAGTCTGGGTTAAGAGCTCTTCAGTATATGTTTGTGTACACTGCTTTCCTTAAGTTATCCTAATCATCACATGATAGAGCTACCTTGAATTTGCATTCTGTTTTTTTACTCATCTGCTTCAGGTGGGGACCATTTTTTCTAGATTCTGATATTCTTGGAAACTGACACAGTGTTGGTCACATGGTAGACATGAATGAATGCATAAACCATGTTGTTTTTATAAAATTATCTTAAAAATTATTTTTTTCTAACCCATTCCACATAGAAAGATGATATATGATATTTGGTTGTAATAAAAGGAATTAGAATGAAGACTTAAGACATAATATCTATATTCAATATAATAAAATACATGTAAATTTCAGATATATTATTTCAGATATTTATAGAAATGCTTATATTTTGATACCATTTAGACAGATGGTGAGTATAAAAAACTTATTACTTTATTGTTTACTTGGATATGACTTTCCCTTCATATTATTTGTTTTTTTAATCATATCAAGAAAAATCAAAACATGTATTGAAAAATGGTCACTGTTATCACCTAGATAAAATAGTCTTTTCATAGAACAGATGCAATTATCAAACAGAATTGTATTCATTATTTTATGCCAATTATCATTCAACTTATGAAGCAACTCCTTTAGCTATTGATTTTATTATCCTGATGGTTTGTTTATCCTCTCCTGGCTTTCAGAACTAGACCCATAATTATTACTCTAATTGCCACTCTCTCTTCTTCTTCTTCTTTTTTTTTTTTTTTTTAAGATTTTATTTATTTATTTGACAGACAGAGATCACAAGTAGGCAGAGAGGCAGGCAGAGAAAGAGGAGGAAACAGGCTTCCTGCTGAGCAGAGAGCCCAGTGTGGGACTCCATCCCAAGACCCTGGGATCATGACCTGAGCAGAAGGCAGAGGCTTTAACCCACTGAGCCACCCAGGCACCCCACCACTCTCTCTTCTATACACACATATATATACACACACCAAGAATTTCAGTAAAAATTGTATATTCTGTTTACATTTGTTTGCCTCCTTCTCTCTATATTCTTCTCTTCATATGCACACCTAGCCTATTTGCCACATGTATATAATATAGTTGTCTTATACTAGGTGTAAAAATATCTGTTGCTAGTACGTTATTTGTCACAAAAAGTGAGGTTACCTTAGGTTTGTCATTGAACTGTCTGAATAATGTTTCTCTCTATAAAACTGGGATAATAATAAATCCAATGTCTGTTGTACGATACCTAATATATAAATTATGCTATTGTTTTGTTACATAAAGGTGCATTTTTAACAACATTAAAACAGCATTGATCACTGCTCATTGTTGTGTCTTCAACAACTGTGTGATTTATTAGCTAAAAGAGAGTGTCATAAAGAATCAGCATCTTTCTTGCTACTGGCTAGTTTGGGGCAAAAATGAGATGGCAAGAATATATTCTGAGTCCTTCCCACCTTTTTTATATTTGCTTTCTTCCTATTTCTCTTAAATACAGGGAAAATTTTATTGATTTTTCCCAGAACATCTGTATCCAGTTTAAAACATGGGTTCAGAGGCTATCTACCTGCTTTGCTTTTTTCATTTGTAATAAAAATGTTCAAGAAAAAAATACCTGAAAAGCCAGCAGGCTTTATTTCCCAAATGATTATGATTATTCTATATCCTCTATTATTATTTCTCACATAGATACAAATATAAAAATTAATTAAAGCAGTTTTTTACTTTGGCCAATTAAAAGTACCAAACTAGGAAATAATGTTAGCTAAGTTAAAGCTTCCAATTCATTCTTCATCTGATTACTAGATGAATTCAATATGATTTTTGTTTTTTATTTTTTTATATATAGTGAGTACATTAGAAAAAAGGATTGGAAATTATGTGAATAGGTGTTTTGGCAAAGATGAAATGTTTAATGGCACACTTATCCAGATAATTGTAATAATTCTCCAATCTACTTTTTATGGGTAGATCTAGTCTTGGGCAAATGTTCATGAAACAAATATTCCAAAGTTACTCAGGGGTGCTTTGTTTTACTTTATTTTTTTCCCTATTTTTTTATCTGATAAAAATGAAATTGAAATTGAAAACATTTAGAGCAGCAACATAAAGATCTCTTGTTAAATGTCCATAGAACTTAGGAAGGAAGCAATCACATATCCTATGAACCCTCAGTAGGCGTCAGATATTCCTAAATCAACTAGAGGTCACAGGTCTAAAGTGGAACCTTTTATTTCTAAGTTGTCTGAACCTGCAGTTTCTTGGGAGACGTTTTAAAAGTGATTCTGAGGTGATTAAATTGCACTTTCAAGAATCTAGAAGTGTAGTTTGGATACTCGTATTCTCAAAATAAGCACTGTTTGGTCAGGCCTGAGAGTTTGGCTTCTTTTTCCACCTATGCCTAATGCTAAACAATTAATTATTTGGGCTTCAGTCGTGTTCTCATTATACGAGTTCAGAATCTTTGAGTAAAATTAGTTTTGTTCACCTTTTCTTTTTTTTATCAATATTGTCAGGAAAATTTCTGAGTACTTTTCCAGTCACACAAATAGTAGCACACAGATCAATAAGCATCATGCAATTTGAATATTGAATTCACCCTTTGAAATGGCCTTAGAAAGTTAGCTCATTGATGTGGGAAAGCTTTAATTGCAGTTGCCATTAGATGAACACAAAATCCAAATGTCAAAAGCTCCTTTGCAATTGGGAGAGCACTGAAGTTAAAATAGCCATGGTCATCAAAGTGCTGAGTTCAGGAAATTCCAGGAAATCACAAGAGTCTTTTGAAAAGCTAAGAGCAGTTGGGTCAACATTAGCATACATTGTGTGAATAAAGGGCTGCTTTTATTCACTGTTATGTTCCATTTTTTTAAAATGTAAAGATATATTTCAGTTTAAGTGCCAAATGATAATGCCTAAGAACATTAGAATGGCTCCTTTAATATGCAAGATTAAAATCAGTTAACAAAGCTAAGTGGGCAGTTTGAGAGTGTAGATTTGAGGCTAGGATGTCAGGGGTGAGGCTATCAAATATATACATAAATCATGAACTTCTGTGTCTGCAGGTTTCATAGCACCATAGAGCTTAAATCTGTGATAAAAAATGAGCAAAGGAATAATGGCATAATTTAAATTGCTGAGGAGTATAAATTTGTATTCAGGTGGTTAGGCTGGAGTTGTGAAGATGGTGGAGGAGGAAGAAGTAGGTGATAAAATTTTGACCTGCACTTTTAAAATTGATTGTCACTCAGAAGATATGTAAATTGCTTTTTATTATAATCACTTTTCACATAGTGGAAGCTCAATAAATATTAGTGAAACTATTTACAATAATAATGTAGAGACAGGGAAAAAAATCTTATCTTTTTACCCTTTTAGATTCTTAGCTGGGGAACTTGTTACAACAGATAGATTAAATAAACAAAAGTTCATCAAAATATACATCTCATATACACAGGGAGAAACTGGGGGATGAGTAAACTCAAAAAGATGGGTAGAACTTGAGCTTAAATACCATCTTCAGCTAAAACAAAGAAAGAAAATTATGGAGAGGCAAGTTATGGGAAAGTAACCAGAAATAGTACAGTAAACAAAGGTATGTTTTATTATGCAGATTAAAGTCAGTACCTTCCATATTGATGAGTAGCTTGTGTTTTAGAGTCATCGTTCTTCTTCTGGTACAGAGAGGGTGACATGCCTACAATTGGAGAGTTCCTTTATAAATGTAAATTTCCCTTGCAAATGGGTAGCATACTGTTTCCAGAGCTTTTCCTGTGCCTGTTTTTCAGAATAATCAGATCAAAATAGTTCTTATGTCAATGAGGCATATTTTGTGGTAGCATATTCTGGTTTCCTACAGTGTTACTAATACCACTAATATTTATTGAATATTATGATATCTGAGGCCTTATTCTAAATATTTATATATGAAAAAAGTTAATATTTCTATATGATAACCCATGTAATCTTCACAAAGCTATACAAAATTTATTACTGTTCATATCTTAGAAGTGAAGAACTTAGAAATATAAGATACAAAACTATAAAGTGATACAGGTCTGTATAGGTCTATAGCTCATCCTCTTAGGCATTGTTCTCTGAGGTCCAATATTAAAATTTAAAATAATTTTGTTTATTTATTTTATATATTCACTATTCTGAATATAGTTCCTAAAGTTTAAAGTTCCTGACTTTGAGATTTGAACAATTGAGCACTTTCTGTTTTCTTTCAACAGTTTTATTTCAAGAATTTTGAGGGTGCTTGTTGTGATGAGCACCAGGTTGTATACGGAATTGTTGAATCACTATAATGTACACCTAAACTAATAGTACACTGTATGTTAACTAACTGGAATTTAAATAAAAGTTTAGAAAACAAAACAGAAAAAAAGAATTTTAACTTCACTTAATCTTTATAGTTTCAATTTATATCTGGGTAGGTTTTATTATTATTATTATTTTAATTTTACCACATTAATTAGTACAATTTTTCCTTTTTGTGATCACTTAGTCAGAAATTTTAAGGACAGCTTCATGTTCTCTTTAATGAATCTGATTGATAAATTTAAGGAGGAAACTTTGTATTACTTCTTCATGCAAGAAAGAGAAAAAAAGATAGACATCTGTCCTAAACAACAAAGCAACACAAACATGAGTTATGCATGATGTGGTAAACAAAACAGACATAGTGCATTCAAGTAAGAGCCAACAGCATTCAACACAATAGAAAGTGTATGTGCTGCCGAAGCGAGCACCAACACAATAGAAAGTGTTGTCAGTTTTTCTAGTGGATAAAAGTCATTAGTTATATACTGGTCAGGTTAGTAAACAATAATTAATACTTGGGGTCTTTTATACTGAGGCTCACTGTATTTGGAATACCACATAAAAACTTGGACATGTTACCAGACCTTTAAGTCAAGCAGCAACACTTGGGAGTGTATTTACCTTCATATGGTTACAATTTATACTCCATATTAATTGCTAATATTTGTCATTTCACAGTTTATTGATTGGTTGTTCTTTGTTGGTTATTAAGATATGAGTTGCCAAGTATTTGCCAATACACGCTGTTGTTGAAAGTTAAAAAGAATTCCCTCAGGAAATTGCAGAAAATGTTGCTCACAATTATGAAGCTGGGTCTCATTATCTAAAAAGTGGGTCTGTGATTTCTAATGACTTTACTCTCCTGTGTTGTGTTGTTTTTGTTAGGGTTTTTACATGAAGAGCCTTGCAACTGTATGTGAATTCAATAACTAACTTAACCTTTCTGTTATTTCTCACTCTTAGTTTTTCTTCATTGTTTAATTTGGCTATTTCCTGGTGGGCTCTCACTCAATGCCATTCCCTTCAGTAAGCATTTATTAAGGATCCATTGTTTATGTGGCACTGTGTCAGACTGTCTATTGCTTTAATTTTTGTTGTTGTTGTTGTTTTAATCAGACTTATAGCCCCAGGCATTGGCTCATTCTAAATTCTTTAGCGGTTGTCAAATTGTCAAATACCACTTATTTCTTTAGCCATCTCATCAAGTTAAATAAAATGGTTTTCTTTGTACCAGAAATCCTTCTTTTAGCAATATATTCTGAATTAATAATCATATAGTGATAAGACTGTGCATACTCTTAATACTTTTTCCCACTTCATTATTAACCATCTAAAAGGATAGTTCCAAAATGCAAACTATATTTGATTTAAATATGTTCCTTCCCATAAAAAAAAATCATCAGTATTAATCCTGGTACACTGTACATTTCTATTTTCTTCAGTGAATACAAGAAGTCCAAATCTTCCAGGTCATTTAGTATCACTAAATTTCTATCCACATTTTTTTCTAAGCATCCTCTAATTTAATTCAGGATCTTACTACTCCTACTCTCAACTCAACAACCTTACCATGCTCTCTGGAAAGCAAAATCCCCTATTGTATAGTTTGTGGTGTTTGCCATAAAAAAATACCACAAGTTGTGTGGCTTAAACAACAGAACTTGTGTGATTTTTTGGTTGTTGTTTTGTTTTCTTCAGTTCCATGTGGGGAAGTATTTTCTGATACAGATTATATAGCCTGATGTCAACAACCAGTGGGTTACTTTTGTAGAGCATTTGTCTGAATTGTTGAAATGTTAAACACAGTAAAACTCTGGTCATCGTCATATTTTAGTCATGATATGAATGATACATTTTCCTTTATGGGTTCTGTCAGGCCTCTGGAAACCTGATGGAAGTAAACGAACTGATCAAGTCTTATTCCAACTTGAACAGGAATAAAGCAGTGTTTAGTTAAATTCCCCATACTTGGTCTCTGGGTTAATAGAATTCAGGTGGCATAGGTAGTTAGTCTCTGATTAGTCCCAATTATTAGGTCCCTGAGGGGGAAAAGGTTCTTTGGAATTAAATTTATATAGCTTTGACTTACCTGGTTTCCCAGCATTGCAGAACTGGAAGGAAAGATTGCAAGGAAGAATATAAACTAGGAACTACAGGCTCTTTCTCCATTAATGGGATATAAGTGAACAGAATGCAGGATGCCATGCAATTTAGGGAATATTCAAGGAGGATCACTTTGTCAAAGGTAAAGGCCATATAAATGAAATGCTAATGAATGGCGTTATATGGATTATCAAGTTTATGTCTGGGTCAAGATGATTTCCAAGAAAGCTGGAAAACATATTATATATTTGGATTTTCAATCACTAACCACATAGCTAAAATCTAGATATCCTGTGACTTTGTAGGAAGATAAGTGTTTTCAGTGTTGGCTTTAAAGAGTATTATCAGACACCTATTCCTAGGGAAAAGAAGACGGGCTTTATTTAACATGGGTTAAAGGTTTTTATTTTATTATGATTTTTCTTCAGTTTTAAAGTATTTTCTTCAGCATTTCCAGAAACCTTGCTATCTTTCAGAGATGTCGATGAAAAAGTAGTTAGAAATAAGAACTGTTGGGAGGTGTGTGTGGTTGATACAATCATCTTGGGAAGCAATTTATAAGAACATGAGAAATGATTCTTTGAAGTTTTAGATGACAGTGAGGAAATGGTGCTAAGACTCATTGCTAACTGTTGATTATAATGTATTCCTAGATACATAGGCCACTAGAGTGATCTATTGAGCAGGAGATGAGTAGGAGTTTCATTGAGCAGACTCCTGAATTCTGAAACAACTAACAAGTCTTTCTGAATTTAATTTGCTAATTCCAAAAAACATAGATACTAGTTTAGAAGGACTGGGGCAAAATGATGTCAAGAAGATGGTGTGGGAAAAAGAAACAATTTGCAATAGTCACAGACAAGTTGACAGTGAGTTGGGCTATACTACTCATCTAACTAGTGCTGAAATATGTCATGCCAGACATATTTAAGGACTCTGCGGAAAGAATGTGATTTAAAGTTTCAACTAAGATGATTGCCCTACTTATGATGTTCCCTTATTGATCTGACTTTGGACATCATACTTGGTGGTAAATCTTGGTGACTATAATCAGAATCTTTTGTTTTTCAGGAATAAACAAAGAGAAGATATATGCTACTGGCCCTGCTCTCAGTCAGTGGACACCTTTCTAGTGAAGCACTGAATATTATCTGGAAAGACCAAGAACATGATAGTCTAAAAAATGACAACAGCCCTGGCTTGTGTAACTGAAGCCCTTCAGTGGAATTCCTCTCTGCCTGTGTTAGATTGGAAGAACCCACTGAGTCATTTTGGCTATGCACATAGTAATGGATGAGAAGCAGTCCCTTCAGGTAAAGATATGAACTTTCTGAGATGTTCTGTGTGGGGAATTGCATATATTATCACATATTAATGGGTTATTGTATATAACAGTGATTCTCAAACTGGGGCACTTTTCCATTTGGCAATGCCTGAAGATATTTTTTTGGTCACAAATTTGGATGTAGATGCCACTGACATCTAGTAGACAGGGGCCGAGGATGTTGTTAATCATCCTCCAATGCACAGAACAGTGTTTCTCCACCCCTGGCAATATGTCCAGTAGTGCCAAATTAAGGAACTGGTTAAATATTATAATGTTATATAATTTTGCTATGAAAGTACTTGCTTCCACCTCAAAATATATATTCCCAAAATGAAAGTTTCAATGGGACAATGAGAGGAAACACATTCTCGAGATCTTAGGATATCTTTCTTTTACCTCAATGTAAAGAGTATGTCTGTATACCAAGGCAGGCAGCAAAAGTACTACAAAAAGGCATCTTTAGAGGCAATGAAGACTATATAATGCCTAGAAATTTTGTTTTAGAACTGTACAGCAAATATCTGTGCAACATCCTAGAGGCTATGGATTGTTTAACTCATTATTCTACGCGTTATCTCTTTGTAAAGTACTTGACAAAATAATGAATAACTTTTCTCTAAGGTTGGCCTAATTTTGTTATTTTAAATAAGCCATAAAATGGTTACTTAGGACAACAGAAAACTAGGAACCAGTGGGTTTCCTGTAGTCTGGACGTTGTTAATATTCTCTCTTAGATCCAAGGATTGATAGTGAAGGCAGCTAGTCATTACTCTATTGGATCATTTGAGGCAGTTTCAAAGGCATGTCTTTTTTTTTTAATGGCAGCAGTAAACAAAATCTGTCACACATTTGGCCAAAAAATTCTCCTGTAAACTTTGTAAGCCTCACGAGTCCCACTTAATTTAATTATATGATATTCATCTTTCTGAGAAAGACATACACAGATTTTCTGGGAGCTTACCTGAGAACCAGAATTTAATCTTATAATTTGATGTTTTCATCCTTTTCCCTATATATAGGGAAAAAAAATCATTAAATACATGGTATGGGTTAAGGAGCCATTATCCTTCAAAGATTTTAGCCAAGGATTTCCTAGACCACTGACCTAGAATAAAAAAGCCCCTGTTGTTTTGTATTTGGTTATTGTGGTGAAAATTTTTGTGGATTAATGTTGACTGCTTAAATTTATTCCTAGCAGTGGAGAGGTTTTGCAATATGGCCACAGTGGATATTTCAGTTACCTAGAATAATAAAGGCATTGGATAGTCCATATCTTCTCCAAGAGACTGCAGATATGTATCAGAATTTCATCAAATTGAATGCAAACATTCCATCCAGAACAAAAGCCCTTAAAATGGTATCCTGAGGCCATGAATGGAGTCTCTAAAAATGATGTCACCTGGTTTCTTAGCCCATTTGCTGATGTTAGAATGAGACCTTTGTATGATGCAAATGATTATTGAAACCTTGGAGATGGATACTTTTCCGGATGCACTAAGGAGAATGGACCTAAAACAAAGCAGAGCTCCTGGTAACACTGGCCTTTTAAGCTTGGGCAGAGGAGAGGAGCCTGAAAGCAAACCTAAGAAGGTCAAGGAGTTAAAAACAAGAAGAGGAGACTTCAGTGCCATGAATGTCCAAGAAAGATAGTAGTTTGAGAAACAAAGAGTAGCTTACTAGTGTATGATGATACTTAAAGGTCAAGTAAGGTAAAGACTAAGTGTCTGTATGATTTGGCAAAATTATTATTAACTTTGATGAGAGAAAACTCACCAGGTTCATGAATGTGAAGTGAAAAAGAGGAGACAGTGTACAGACATGACTTCCAATAGAGTGTGAAGGGCAGGACAGAGATAGGGAGTCTAATGGAGAGGAATATGGGGTCAAGGGAGAATCATTTAGTTTAGGAGATAAGTGAATATGACAAATGTTCATGAGGAATTCCCGTAGAATTTGTGTACTGAAGACACAAAAGAGAATGGAGTATTTGGTAAGAAGTTGGATAAGGGGTAGAAGTGGGAAAAAACAGGAGGTCATATTTAGTAAAAACATAAAACCAAAAGCTAGGATTTTGGAAAAATTTGAATTTCAGATAAATGCTAAGTAATTGTTTAGTTTAAGTATGTTCCAAATATTGCCAGAGACTTTGCTAAAAAAATATATTACCTGAAATTCAAGTTCAACTGGGAATCTTGCATTTTACCTGGAAACCCTTAGAGATGCTAATCACAGATGAAAGATTAACTATATTAAGACATGTTTTCCATTGTGACAAGATGTGGATTAAGTTTAAGTTTCACAGCAGGAAATTATTATAGAATTTCTTCTAGTAACTTCTGTGTCTTCTGTATAGTGACAAACAGGCCACTGGCTAGGAAAGAGGCATGGTGGCAGTATCACAGTCTTGAGGAAATGTAGGTTTGAAATAACTGCTGTGAATAATAGGAGAAGAAATTAATTAGGAAAACACAGACTTGTTCCCAGGCACATTGAAAGCTTAACTGACACCAGAGACCTTGAATTGATAGAGGTACCAATCCATGCAGGTGAATGCCACTAATCTGCCGGGGAGGGTCAATTGGCAAATGGAGTTGCCAATACCAAGAAGAGGGTGACGGAAGTGCTGGAGCATGTAGTCTAAGCAAGATAGTGAGGGCAGTCAAGGGAGTGGAGAGAGGAGGTAGAGGGGTTAAAGGAGTGAATATGATACAAAGATGAAAAGCAAGCAAAATAAGAGCAAACAACTGAGTGAGTGAGCTACATATGTGATATGAGAATAGGATAGATGAATTTAATATCTCACAGGTGTAGATGATCTGGGTAATGATAAATTCCAGTTGGGATGATGGAAAAAGAAATGAAAGAGAAAGGGAGGTGAAAATTACTGGAGATGAAAAGGCAAACAAAACAAAACAAAACAAAACAAAAAACTAGAGCCATTAGGGAATTTAAAAAAAAAAAAAAAGATTGTAAAAAGTGCCTCTTTGTCCTAGGGCACTTAGATATTGGTGAATGGACAATGTATTCATTAGGGCACCACTAGCTGCTGTAACAGAAAAGCATCTGTAATGTGGTGGCTTAAAATAAAGGCGATTTATTGTATACTCATGTAGCAATCCCAGTCATCAGCTCTTCTGACTGTCTTTCTTCCAAGAAGTAAGTTAGGTACCTGGGTTCCTTCCACTGATGATACTGTTACCATCTTATCAGGTGGTTCCCAAGGCTTTTCTGAAGTCTCCATTGTAGCCAGAAAGAAGGAATGGTTTTTGGAAGATTGAACATAGGAAGTTTTTAATGGTTGAGGACTGGGAGCAATACTCAACACTTTTCCTGCATGCATTCACTAAAATGCAGCCACATCGTCACACCCAACCATTAGGGCCATGAGGACATGTGGCCAAGAGGAAAGTAAAAAAAAGTTTTTGATGAACAGGTAGCCAGTCTCTGCTACAGACAGCTTCCAGTTGTGTTTCAGGGCTAGTAGTATCTTTAGGGAGAGAATGTTTTTATTTAAGGAAAGGCGTTAAATAAAAGTTTCACTGAAACCAGAGGTCGGAATGGAAAGCGCAGGGAAGAAGAAGCACTATGAGTCAAGCTTAAGAGAAAAGACACACAGACTATGATGGGACAAGAATATGAGACAGTACATACTTGGAGGTATTTGCATTCTGCCTGAGGATCAGAATAACCTGGATGTGAAGTCCGATTTACTTACAAAGGTTTTCAGTGGAATTAGTCTCTGTTCCCACTGATTTGGGCATTGTTTCTAGGAAAGTAGAACACTCTGGGCAGAGGAGTTTTGGGTTAACAGCGTGCTTCTGACCTCTGACATGCTGTAGGCCTGGATCTCAAGTTTAAAGGCTTGTGCCTCTGAAATGCTTGCCATTTGTTCTACCATAAAATCTATTATTTTAAATCTCTTGAATACATTACAATAGTAATGTATTCTGCTGCACTCTATTACATTAAATCCAATTTTATATGATGGCTTACTGTGCTGTTCTCCTTTCCCAATGTATATATCCTTTAGAAGCCTCAGATTATATAGGTATATCATCCGTAGTTGACTAGATGCGTTATTTGTGGTGACTTCTATAAAAATGGACATCTGGCCTCCTCAGGGTTAGAAATGTAACTTCCCATTGTAATTTTGTTCCAATGGGAAAATAAGGTATAAGTATCATTATTTCAAATTACAGTTCCTTTTCTAGGAATTTAATCTGCAATAAATTTGAACACTATCTTCAGAGGATAACGTGTTAATAAGATACTATTAAAAAGAAGGCAAAAACTTAACTCAGCGTAAGACAGATTATGGTTAGTACTTGTGTTCTTAGTTGAATAAAAGAAGACTTTTTCAAGAATTTTTTTTTTTTAGAAGAGAGGCTTCAAAGACTCATTTAGTATATCTAGAACATTTTGAAATTAAATCACACTATAATATTTTTGAGACATTAGAAAATGCATACAATTTCTCATCAGCCATTTAGCCATTACTATGCATATAATGCTATTCATATATGAAGTTCTTCCAATTTTCTATAATCTAGTTTTGGAGAACAAAGAATTAGAGAACAATAGCAAATCATTAATTAAGAACGAATTGATAATAAAAAAAAAAAAAAACCAACTAGGGTTTACCCGTGTCCCATAGGCACCCATCTCCTAAATTTTGGATGAAAAATAACTAAAAATTCATTCCCCCAAACATATTATATTCATCATTATCCATTTCCTCCACCCCCAGTCTCTTTGCAAACTTTTAGGTCTTAATTTCACCAACTAACATGTAATTGACCTAAGCTGATTTCTGGCTGGATTTGGATCCTTCATTTTTTTTGTAGTAGCTAATATTCATAATCTACATATTACCTTCTCCACATATTATGATTCCATAAATAATTTTTAAAGAATGTAACTGAGATAGATAGAAAAATGACACTTATGTCTCCAGTAAGATCTATACCTCAATTAACCCCACAGATATTTTTTTAAAATGTCATTTTAAAAGGACTAATAGAAAAGAAGCTAAAAGGAAAAAGATTATATATAGTGCAAGGATAGTTAAATATTGAATTACTCATATATTAAAAGGATAAAATGAATACTCTTCTCGTAAGACACAGATAGGAAGAGGAGATCAATCTTAAAAAAAAAAAAAAGGAACAAGCTGAGACTGATCCTCTGTCTACCTCTGTTCAATTGACTTTAAACCAGTACAAATCAGAGTAATTAGAAGAAGCTAAGAAGCTAAAGCCCCTACTTAGCTGGCTTGCAGTACACACAGTATTGTCGGAGAACCACGTAAACAGCTTAGGAAGCACATCCGCTATGTTGGAAGGCCAGAAGAATTGGAACTATCTGGGAACAATAAATCACTAAGCAGAGCTAAGGCTGCAAAAAGTGAGCAGAAGGATGGAAGGTGTCATTTACACAGAAACACTAATATTGGGGTGAGGAGAGCATTTAAAACAACAGACAAATAAACTTAAATTGAAGACATCCTAAGGAAAACTTAGTGTATCATGAATTGAGTGATAAAAGAATACACTTTGATTTCATACAGATTTAAGTGGTAATTTCTATTTCCATAAGTATATATGTGGCACTGCATAGAATTTTGTTTTTTAAAAAATTTAAAGCAAGGCTTCTACATATCTTTCATCCAAGTGCTATTAAAGCAGATGAGAAAGAACCTCCTAGGAGAAAAGGCGTAGAGTCAAAAGCAACCCACTGCTGGAAAATTTTATGAAAGCTTGGACTTCATCTTTTCAATTTATATGAAGCATTGAGGAAGATTTTAGACTCTTTTTGAAAATGGGTAAAATTGCTAAATAGTAGCAGGTAGCATACTTTTTGGGAAGAGGCTGAACAAAGACCAAGGTGTGGGTTTTATTTTTGATTCTACTATTTACAAAAGCTTTACCTTGATAAAATCAGATACTTCAATTTCTCTTCACTTCAGTTTCTTCATCAACAAAATGAGGTAATACTCTATCACTTCTCCCACCAACTATACTCGGTGTGAAAAACTTGTAAGGAGGCTCCAATGAGATGAATATTATTAGGGGCAGAATTTCAACTTATACTGCTGCTATGTAGGTCTTTATTTATTCTATAGGTATATACATATTATATATTGTAAATAAAACAAATTATATAGTTATAGTCTTAATAGTGAGCTTGACAAAATTACTAAAACTCTCTAGACCAAGGAAGTTTCCATTGCAAAGTGTTTGTCATATAGATTTTAACATGTCAGCTAAAAAACACAAAGCAAAAACAACAGAAAACCAGAGCATATATTTCAGTGTTTCTTTTCAAATGTGCTTAATTTGAATAATAATGAAACCATTTATAAGACATGTGACTTTTTTTTTAAAATAGATTTTATTTATTTGACAGACAGAGAGAAAGTACAGAGGGGGAGCTGGAGAGGGAAAAGCAGACTCCCCACTGAACAACTAGCCTGATGTGGGGCTGGGACTCTGGGATCATGGTCCCATGAGCTGAAGGCAGATGCTTAACTGACTGAGCCACCCAGGTGCCCCAAGACATGTGATTTTAGGCAAGATAATTCTCTAAACCTTGATTTCCTCATTGGTAGAACAGAATTGTAAACAATCTCTGTCAAGCTTCTTTGCACCAGTGCATGGTAAACATTCAGTAAATGCAAACTTTTATTATAGTTGAGCAATTTTAGATCACAATAAAGTCATGCGTTGGAAAGCCATATTTATTCCTGGCTAAAATTTCATTAATTCTTTTCTATTAATTTAAGTAAAAAACACATAAAATTTAGCATCTTACTCTTCTTAATAAGTGTGTAATGCAGTACTGTTAACTATATGTATATTGCTGTGCAACAGATCTATAGAACATTTTCATCTTGCAAAACTGAAATTCTGTACCCTTTGAACAATTTCCATTTTCCTCATTCCCTCATTTCCTCATTTCCTCATTGTGAGTAATGCTTCAACAAACATTGGTGTGCAAATACCACTTTGACATAGTGATTTCATTTCCACTGGATATATACCCAGAAATGGAATTGCTGGATCATATGGTTGTTCTACTTTTAATTTTTTAAGGAACCTCCATGCTATTTTCCATAGCAGCTGTACCATTTTACATTTCCACCAATGGTGAAAAAGGGTTCCAATTTCTCTGCATCCTTGCCAGCATTTGTTATTTTCTGTTTTGTGTGTGTGTGTTTGTTTTGATAGTGGTCAGTAACTTGTGGCTCACATTTTCCTGATGATTAGTGATGATGAACATCATTTCATATGTTTGTTGGCCATTTGTATATCATTTTTTTGAAAAATATCAGTATTTTCCTTATTTTAAAAATTAGGTTACTTTATTGTTGTTTTTGCACTTAAGTTGTAGGAGTCCTTTATGTACTCTGAATATTAACTCCTGTTATGAATCTGTCAAATTAATACTGTTAAGTAGAGTACGGAGTGCCAGATGGTAAGCCACAGTTGAATAATAGACTATAAAAGAGATTGAAATAGAGAAGGTTATTACTTACTGGTTCTGGAGGAAATACCTGGCAAGCTCAGTGGGACACATGGGGAGTCAAGGCAAAGTACAGACAGAGAGAGAGAGATAGGACCCAGAGCATATGCTTTTATTAGGGTCGAGAGTGGTTTGTGGTTTTTGGAATAAGACCAGATTGGTTAATTTAAACAAAAAGAGCAAGGTTTTGGTACATCCCAAAGAGGTCTTAACTTTGAGGCACAGAAAGGAAAGGTGCTGGGAGGCAGGGAATACTGTTGATCACAAGGGCTGTCATAATCAGGAACTTATATTTGCTTTCGACTCTACAGGCTGCTCTCTAGGGCATGCACTTGCATGAGAGGTCATTTTAAGGTCCCTGCAGGCTGCTTGACCAACTAAAGTGGATGACAAGGCAGTAATACCATGGAGTACCTCAGTTAAATTCTCAGCAGCCCCTCATCAGACATATTATGGTTTGTAAATATTTTCTCCCTTCCAGCGTTTGTCTTTTTACTGTGTGAATTTTTGAATTACTGTGCAAAAAGTTTTTAAGTTTGATGTAGTCCCACTTATCTGTTTTTGTTTTTGTTGCCTGTGCTTTTGGTATCATATCTGAGAAATCATCACCAAATCCAATGTTGTAACCTTTTTTTTATGTTTTCATCTAGAAGTTTTATACCTTCAGGTCTTATGTTTAGGTCTTTAATCTATTTTGAGTTAAATTATATATATGGTATAAGGTAAGAGACTAATTTCTTTCTTTCACAGGTGGATATTTAGTTTTACCAGCATCATTTTTTGAAAAGACTGTCCTTTGCCCATTGAGTGTTCTTCATGCCATTATTCAAGATCATTTAACCACATATGTAAGGATTTGTTTCCGCTCTTTCTATTCTGTTCTGTTGGTCTATTTATCTTTAAGCCAATACCCTATTTTTTTGATTATTGTAGCTTTGTAATATGTTCTAATATCAGGACGTATGAGGCCTCCAGCTTTGATTTTTGTTCATTTCATTTATTTTTGTTTTCTTTCCAGATTGTTTTGGTTATTCAGGTGCTTTGAGATGCTATATGAATTTTAGATTTTTTTTTTCTATTTCTGAAAAAAGAAAGACACTGGGGATTTTGATAGTAATTACATTGAATCTGTTGATCACTGTAGTAGTATAGGCATCTTAATAATATGTCTTCTAATTCTTGAGCAATAAAATTTCACTTATTTTTAGTATAAGGCCTACATTACAAGAAACACTGATCAGTCCCAAGAGATTTCAGAACATTTACTTGGTTCCCCCCCTCTGCAACTGCCAAAAAAGCTCAAATTTCATATTAAGCTTAAAGACTTTCCTTGCCTTTTAAATATTATCTCAAAATGTTGTTGTCCCTTGGAATATCTGGGTGGCTTAATCATTTAAGGGTCTGACTTTTGCTCAGGTCATGATCTCAGGATCATGGGATCAATACCAGGCTCTGATCAGGCTCAGCATGGAGTCTGCCCATCTATCCCCCCACCCCCACCCTGCTCATGCTCTCTCTCTTAGATAAATAAATAAAATCTGAAAAAAAGAAAAGTTGTTGTCCCTTTTCTCAGCAGGTTTAAGCTTCATGATGTAACATTTCTGTGTCTCTCTCTTGTCTCTGCCTGTCTCTCTCCTGAGTATTCTTTCTACCAGATCTGTGCTTGCTAACCCAGCAGATATTCTCAACTCTCTTCTCCTTGCTTGTGTAGCTGAACTCCCATTATAAAGGCTGAAAAGGCTGGGTGCTCATTTCTCTGGTATCCCTTGCAACAAGAGCCCTGGTAAGTTTTTCTGTCTTGGCCAGAAAAATATAAAAGGTGGCAATTCTAGGAAAGTTTTCTTCTTCTATAGAATACCCACGAAGTGAATCTCCTTGCCCTTCCTTCCAATTTTTAAATGTCATATGATGATACGATTTTTGGAGTTTTGTAACCTTTTTTTAAAGAACTCAAACAGGATCTCTGACATTATTTTATTGATAATCAATGAGACCTATAGCCATACAACTACAGACCTCCTGCTACGTGAACTTTGTTGTTGCATCTCTTTGCATTAAATCTACCAAACAGTCAAAAATTTTCTAAATCATACAGTTCTGATTGTTAGCATAGCTAATGCTTAAAAATGGAGTATCTGTGGTCTTGATCAAGTTCCCTAGCCTTGATATACCTCAATTTTCTCATCCATTAAATGAGGATAATGAGGTGAGGACAGTAATATTTATCTCATAGATTTGTTGTAAGGATTTAGTGGAACAAAATACATGAAGCACTTAAACTGGCACGCATGAAGGGCTGAACAAACATGAGCTGAGTGGGTGTTATCTTTATTCTTTATGTCATCTACACTCCTCCTTAAGATAATTTTCTGTTCTTGCTGTATTCCTTTTCACTGATTGCCTCTTGAACCTGCATCAGTTAGTCTTTCATTCCCACTACTCAATGTCAAGGTCACAGTGACCTTCATATTGTTAACTATTTGACGTATCAGCAGTATTAAGCAGCCAATCACCTCTCTTTCTAAAGATGCTTTTCTTCATCTGGCTTCCAGGTTATTACACTCATTCTATTTTTCTTTTACCTCTCCAGCTACTTAATCTGTTTATTCATCTTTATTACTCCTAAAACCTTCTCCCTCACCAAAACAACACAAGACAAACAAAACAAAACAAAGTACCACGGTCCTGTCATAGTTCTTCCTTCAGTAAGATGTCTAGGTAAAATTACCTTGCTTCAGCCTAGACTATTTTCTTTCAAATTCTGTACTCAGTCTATCAGCACATCTAATTTATTTTTCTTTAGATCAATTCCTGCCAAACTATGAGATCAACATTCTAATCCAGTCAGTTGTCCTCTCAGCCTAATTATTGGAAGAGCTCTCTCTGCCCTTACTCTATATCCTCTTCTCAACAAAGTGGCCGTAGTGATTGTATTAACATGTGAGGTGATCATCTCACCCTTGTGCTCAAAATATTTTAATTCTTCTATTGCCAATCAGAATTAAAGCTAAAGTTCTTACAATGATTCATATAATATATATGCAATAGCATCTTGTTCTTACATCTCACTACTTACTCCCTCAATACTCCACTCTTGTCTCAGTTTTTTGATTATATCAGGCATTTTCCCTTTCAGGGCCTTCCCCTAGATAGCTCTAAAGATGATGTTCCCATTTCCATAAGTCTTTACTCAAATGATACCCTTTGAGTGAAAACTTCCTTCTCTAAAAATGTCTCCTTTGCCAACACTTCGTATTTCTATTCTATGCTATCTATATATATTTTTTTCTCTTTGATACATACTCTTATAAGCTAGGTATTTTATTTATCCTACTATTTTCTGTTTTCCCTTTTAGAAATAAGTTCCAGGAGGTAGGCTGTTTTCATTTTGTTCACTGATGTATCCTCGGCAAATGAAACATTGATTTCACATAGCATATATTGAATATAAAAATATCTGTTGGATGGTTGTGGTGGGGAAAAGAGAGGGTTATTTTAATGCCCTTGTTACTTACAATACAAAATGAAATCTAATTCCCCATCTCATATCGCTATGATACTTCTAATCTACATCATTATGTATCCCTAAGGATAGAGAAAGTCAGGGGGATTACTGTTGATTTATTTTATGCTCAATGTCATGTGATTTCAATTTAAATATAGTAGAAGTTAGACACTTTGTTACTCTGGATTCTTCAGCTAAAAACTGGGATTTGAATGAAACAGACTTTATATTAAGTTTATATTCAGAAATAATAGACTCATTGATCAATTCAGTTGTTAGAAGTTATAACCTATCAATGTCTCTAAACAATATATGGTAACTAATCAATCATTACAAGCATACATAACTCAACAATGTAAGGAAATGCTCATCTCTCTGCTTGCCACACTTGGTATGCCATTTGAACCACACTACTTGCCTCTGTGGGGTTGAGGATGGTTCACAAATCAGCCCCCATTTGTCCATACAGAAACTGTGGGAGGCAGGATGAGGAAGGTGTCTTTGGTATATTAGAGCTACCCTTTCTCTAGCCCTTTGTCCAGAGAGAGAAGGCTTTTTTTTTTTTTAAGCTTATATTTGTTTGTGTCTTTTGGTGGTTCTGGATTGGCAGCTTTTGTAGCACTCTGTCCAGAGTATATAGGAGACAATAAGGGCATCAAGGAATCCACTTTTGTGTCATATTTCTGTTTGAAGATTCCTAGACAGAATCTTCTTTCTACTTTTCAGAGTTCTTCCATGCCTGTTTGTTGTGTTCTGTATAGGTAGAATGCCAATTAAATATAAAATATTTATTTTCTTCATACTATTTTACTTTGAAATGTTTTTAACAATTAAGTGATTTTGAAGCTATTTACATGCTTTATTGATATCATTTTATTAAGAAATTTATTGTCATAAATTTTCCAACTCTGTAGAAATCTTCATTTCTCTTTACATCAGGCCTCTCAACTCCTAAGATCTTCCTTCCTTAGAAGTCTAAGAAAGTGAAATAATTTTTATTTATATCTATTATAAACCTTTGGAAAGGGCTTATTTTAAGGTCTTACTAAATATATCCAAATGTTCAACACATATTTTATGTGTATTATATCTTCTGTCAGTTTTTACAAAAGCAAACTTCTATCACTAGTGGGTTTACTCTTTAGGGAAAGAGACATGTAGAAAATAAAGGGTAATAAGAATTTTTAAATCAGGATTTTTTTTTTCTCTGAAGTTTTTTTTTTCCCCCTCCCATTGGGAGAATTGAAATTTAACGATGTAATTCTACATCTGCATTTTATTTTGAAATTAAAATAAATGATCACCAAAGACATGAAACTTCTGAACATACCTTTTTAGGATAAGGGTATGAAGAAACTTTGAGACTATTTTAGTCACAAATAAATTAATTATAATTCATACCTTTCATCTAATTCCATGAATACTTAGTTTTTGTAGTAAAGGATTAGAAATACTTCTAATTCATGGGCACCTGGGTGGCTCAGTGGGTTAAAGCCTCTGCCTTCAGCTCAGGTCGTGATTCCAGGGTCCTGGGATCGAGCCCCGCATTGGGCTTTCTGCTCAGCAGGGAGCCTGCTTCCTTCTCTCTCTCTCTGCCTGCCTCTCTGCCTACTTGTGATCTCTGTCTGTCAAATAAATAAATAAAATCTTAAAAAAAAAAAAGATAGAATAATGGTAATAGACTTGCCCTACAGATAGCAAAATATGACACAACATTCCAGGGATTACAGGAGTGAGGTCAAGGTGCAGGTCCCAATACTGGATCAGGATACAGGAATGAAGATTCCAGAAACATACTCATATTCTCCTTTAAAAGATAGTGGAAGAAATTAGAAATTAGAATTAGAAGAATTAGAAATTAGAAATACTTCTAATTCATGTGAAATCTACAGTTAAATGGTGAATGTTTGAGAGATTCATATAGACATAAATATGAGAAGCATATTAACAATCAATGAGTAGATCATGATAACATACCATAAAATCAAGAAGTGGCATCAGAAACTAAATTATTAAAAATAGGACATGATGGTAAGAAAATTCATCACATTACTAAGATTTGAAAACCTAATTGAGAGCTGAAAATGTAATACTTAAATGAATTACAGACTGTATTGAGAGGAACAAGTATCTTTGTACTAATGCCCAGAGAAATACCAAATGAACTCCTTGACCTGTACATTTACATGACTTTGTATTAGCACATTTGCAGTGTCCAGAATATTCATGTACTGGAAATCAACAGTGTTTTAAAATAGAAATATAGAATTCATCTTAAGTATGAAAACATTTTTGTATCATTTTGGTAAATAGTTATTCTGGATTTTCTGAAGTAATTCTTATTCCAAATACTTTGACCAGTGCTGTTCAGGCCATGTGTTATGTATTTTAGCACAGAGAAATATTCTCTTTTTCTTTCCTTTTAGTTTTTGAAATATCCCTCGCTCCACAAAATCTTTGAGTGCTATTCAAAAAAAAAAAAAAAAATTACATTCCTGCAACATCTGCTGCCAGACACTAAAATTCTCTCCTAAAACAGCACATTTTATTTATGAGTGCAGACAAAACTTGAAATTCCTTAGAACCAAACTGATCACAATCTAGACTTGACTATGTTATGTATTTGAATACAGAAATATCATTTATGATGATGATTATTCATTTTTAAGTGTTATTTCTGTATTTTCTCTATCAGAGAGGATTGATTTTAGTGGATTGTGAAATCAATTTAATGGGTCCTGCTCAGCATTTAAAAAATGAAATAATGTAGACAAGTGTAGAATAGTACAGAAGAGAAAAAAAAATACATACACATACACATACCCAGACTAGAATTCATCAAACATAGTAAGGGAACTATAATTTCATAAAAATTTTTCTAGTTTATAAATATGTGGAGTTGTGATTTGCTATATTATTTACCGTGCTTTCAGAAAAAGTGAAAATAATTTTTCCAGAAGACCAATGCTAGATATGTCTAGCTGATGTTCATTAAGTGCTTAACATGTGCCATATACTCTCCTAAGAGCTTTGTATGCATTATTCTCGCTCCTAATTAGAACCCCATGAAATAGGATTTGTTATTTTTTTTAGGATTTGGAAACTAAACCTTAGTGAAGTTAAGATGATCGAGGTTACAGAGCTACTAAATGGTAGAGGCAGTTTTCAAGCCCACAGTTAGACTGCAGCTTCTATGGTACATAATACTTTTCACTCTGTGTAGCATAGCAATTCCTGAGCAGGTGAATGTACACACTCATGCACACAAATTTACCCGATGATCTAAGTCAGTTTTCCAATGAATGAAGACAGTAACAGTTCTAGGACATGAAATTTCACACTTCTGTTGGAAAGAGAAAGGCTAAGCATGGCTTTGCAAGATTATAACACACCAGATTATGAATTCAGCCAGGAATCAACCAAATTGAAAATACCCAACACTGAATATTAGAAATGACTAGTTCAATTTTAATTTTTCATTGAAAATAATATTCGGCACATAATTATCTATGATTTGGTACTAGAAACTTCAGAGCAGTGGGGCACGTAGGGAATACATATTTCTCTTTATATGAGTATAGTTTCTTATTTCAGAGAAGTTTGAAGGACAGTTAACTACAAAATGTACTTGAAGGTATCAGTAATACCATTTTATTTATATGGATTTCATTCTATAAATGTCATGATTTATGGAAAGAAATATTAGGTGCAGTAGGCTCACTGAATGAAATAATTTTGACAAAGACACTTATAGCATAAATAGTGAGACAGATATACAATATGGGCATATTGAAAATAAAATATATAAATCACATTAGTACTGTGGTAATTGTATAACTCTTCCATGAATGATAAAACTGTGACATAAAAACATAAACAAAAAGTTTTTGAATTTCTCATCTAAAGAGTGGGAAAGTTATTCAAAATGGATGACTAAAATTTGTTTTTGATGCAGAATTCTCCAACACACCATCCATTGTAACAGGAAGGAATAAAAAGACATCAGGAAGCAAGGACCAATGGTAATTTATGGAGACATAAATTTATTCCTGCTCTATTGTCCTCCAGCAGGTTTTTTGTTTGTTTTTTATGAGTTGCTGTCCTTCACACTCCTGGTGGCTCCCTTTTCCTGCCCCCACCCATTTATTCCAAGTTGTCTGCCTAGCTTTGTTCTGCCTTATCTGAGAGAAGATTTGTGTTTTCTGGCTGAACTGTACAACATACTTAAATAAATTCTCCCGTCTAGATTTTGTTCTTTGGAAGACTGAGTTTTGTGAAGTCATTTTATAGGAAGAAGGAATAGAGGCAGAAAAAAATGAGGCAAAGACTAGATAGTGTATGATGGTCCATCAGGGAGATTGTGGGGCCTCTGAAGGTCATGTGGCCCAGAACCCCTCAAGGAGGTTTCTAATATAGGTTTTCCAGTCTCAAGAAAAAAAAAAAAAAAGATTATCTCCCCTAAATCTAGCACAGAAACAGCAGTATCATTGAGTTTGCACTGACTGGGTAGACCTGACATCTACAACAGACTGAAGATTCAAGGCCCTCTCCTTCTTTCCTGGGCACCAGCCAGGCCTTCTGGTTTCTCATGTAACCGCAGAGAAAAGGTAGGAGGAGCTGTAGTAATACTCTGGGGTCAGATTTAAATTGATTTAAAATAAAAAGAAGAAGAGAGAAAGGCAAAAGGAAATGTAAAACAATGACATTCCATCCACATCTGAGTTTTGAACATTTATATCTGCCATATAAAGCAATTCAACCCAAACTGTTAAAATAGTAGAATCTGTGTCATAGCTTGATTTCAGCCACTGGAATTGGAGGCAACTGACTTGGAGCACTACTAAGAAGAAGTGAATGTGGATACTCAAGTCATTGCTGATTGGAGTTTTACTAATGGTGTGTGTGTGGATGTCTAGATTTGAAAGATTATTCAGAATGAACAGAAGCATAAGATAGAATCCTGGGTACCACCCCAAGTACAGCCCACATACAGGGGAAGGCAGCACACACAGCTGGTGCCTGTGATAGAAATGATAACATCCATGTAATAGAAGTGAGCCCTTCAATGGGATGCCTGCGCGGCTCAGTTGTTAAGTGTCTGATTTCGGGTCAGGTCGTGATCCTGGCGACCTGGGATCGAGCCCTGCATCGGGCTCCCTGCTCAGCGGAAAGCCTGCTTCTCCCTCTCCACTCCCCCTGCTTGTGTTCTCTGGCTAGCTTTGTTTCTGTCAAATAAATAAATAAAATCTTGAAAAAAAAAAAAGCAAGAAATGAGCCCTTCATATGATAGGAACGTTTCAGTGTTGGTTACAAAACCCTGCTCGTTGATGTAGAGCCAGAGACTTACTGAGTGTCCAAAAACTGTGGCTTCTGGGGCTGTTTGCTCTGCTAGGGTCAGGAGTCATATTTTAGTGATTCTAGTCCAGTAGTCAAATACATTACAACAGATTCGAGAGCATACTGATCACCTGAGAACCACTGTTCAGGCAGAAAACAGAAAGCAATGTGAGCTAATTTTAAGATTAAAGACTTTGGTAATGTGGATATTGGACTGGGTTGCTTTGGATCATGGAATGTGGAAGAAACCCATTTAGAATGAATGTGAGTAGCCATACCAGTGTGGTGGGGTGCTAAAGCCACATTTGACTGAATTCTCTACTCTCTAGAGATTTACCTTCACAGACTAGTGAAAGAAATGGAAGATATTGTTGGTTGTCTTGTACAAGGGAGACCAGGAAAATATTAGTCTATTTATTGGCAGTTGCCTCCAGTCTTGTCATCTTGTGCTGGGGAAAGCTTATCTCAGCTATGAGAAGTCCTGGCTGATAGTTTGCAGGAAAGCCAAGGATGAAACCCCTACCGTCCTTTTTCAATGCTTGTTCTTCCAAGTTCCCCACCCTTCTGGCACTCATGCAAACACAAATCATGGTTATCTAGAATAATCCCTTCTTCCTAGGGTGTTTATTAGTTGGAGAACATTTGTATTTTCAGCCCGTGATTATACTAGCTTCTGCATAGTTTCTGAAGATCACTGCAGCAGTAGCTATACAAAGGCATTCTCCTTTCAGTCCACCATTGCTTTAGAGTCTTTTTTAGTTCTGTGAGTGAAACTGCTTGTGCCTTTAAATCCACCCCCACCTGGAAGCTTCTTGTCCCAGGCGTGGTTATTGCTCTCTGAAACTGTCCCAGTGTCCAGAGCCATCAGCTTTCATGGCTAGACTTCGGTTGTCTTTTGCTTCATGCCCTTTAGGAAGTCCTTTCCCTATTAGTGACCACTCTGTTCTGGCGGGGACACCAGGTCTAACCTTTCCCACAAGGAAAAGTAGGGCTGATAAGGTGTAAGTAATTGGGGACAAACAGTGGAGTGGTCTTGGCAAGCTATTTGTGAAAATGTGAGACTGTCCAGTAGCCGCCATTTAAATCACTTGATTTCACTATTATTTAACAATTTACCATAAAAGCAGGGAAACTTGGGTAGATCATATTTTTTTAATTCAGAAAGTCTTAATTACAGAGAAATATTCTTCCATTCTAAAGGCTGCAATTAATGCTGCAATGGCTCTCTGCCTTGTCAACTTTAGAGTGTAGGGAACTTTTCCAGAAATACAGCAGACTTGCTGGCTGTGTCTCTTGTTTATAAAATACTTTATGCATTGACATTTAGAAATTTCTATTTACTTGATCTCAGATGGTCATATATTACATAAAAGAAAATTAGAAACGATTATAACTTTTCCCAAGTCAGGGAAAATTCAATATCTAGTGCATTGTGCATTTTTCCTGTGTACCATTAAAAAATACATTTCTAAGTTCCAATTGCCTTTCTAACTCTACCACTGGTAATGATGATGGACTTTGTGATTTTCTAGCAGCAACCCTGATTGTAATCCAATTCAGCCATTTGCCCTTACATTCTTTTGTTTTGTAACAAAAATATGGGTACTCTAATTTGTTAGAAAGTGTACTCATATTGTGTGGATTGCCTTTCTTCAGATAGATGCTTTTGAGATTCTTATTAAGAAAAAAAAAAAAAAAATCAGGGGCGCCTGAGTGGCTCAGTGGGTTAAAGCCTCTGCCTTCGGCTCAGGTCATGATCCCAGGGTCTGGGATTGAGCCCAGCATCAGGCTCTCTTCTCCGCGGGGAGCCTGCTTCCTCCTCTCCCTCTCTGCCTACTTGTGATCTCTGTCTGTCAAATAAATAAATAAAATCTTTAAAAAAAGAAAAGAAAAGAAAAAATCACAGTAAGAAATTTAAAAAGTAAAGACAAGAAAGTAAAAAATATGTAAAGTCTTTGAAATGAGCTAGAGATGGTAGATGGTATTTTTGAGGGTGAATTCAAAGAAAATATAATGATCAATGCTAATGAAGGAGGGCATTGCTGAATATGTCTCTTTTTTAGTCAAACACATTATATAAGGTGGAAATTGAACTTTCGAGGCGTCTGTTAACATTTTACTGTTCAGCTTTATCAAGGCAAGGAACAAAGGGAAAACTGTGTAACAGCAGAAGAGCTGTAATATGATAAGACTGTCATCAGCTAGATATTTCATCTGTCAGAGCCCTCCACCAAAATGACAGTGGTTTTAATATAGTAATTATTTGGGCAAGTATGGCCCTTATTTCAAAAATCCATTTCATATTTAGTCATACACCTTTTGTGGATAGAGACAGTGGTTGGCTTGGTGCTGTCTCAGTAATAGATCTTTGAATCCTTTTGTTTGTGGTTTGTAGCAAGAGCTCGTTGTCATTTGTGCTCAGCACTGAGACAAAGCAAAGCCTTTCCATTTCTCATTACTGAAGGAAGTACAGCAATATTATGGCACTGCCTTAAAAAACTTATTTGTAAGAGTAAATCAAATTTTATTTAATTTTTTCCTTAACTGATCTTGCCACATTATTCTTTTCACATGCTGAATATGCTTTTGCCATCACTTTTCCATACTAGTTTGTGATTTAAGGTAGCTCTGTGAATACTTATTTGTTCAGTCGGTACTCAGTAATAACCTATTTTGTATCAGGCACTTTTCTTCATACTAAGTTAAATACAAATATCAGAAAAAAATTCGTTAGGTGGTTTCATTAATGTTGGTTTAAAAAAAAAAAAGTCCTTTTTTGCTTGTAGTTAAGAGTGGAACAAAGGAAAGCCACTTCTTGAGAAACATTTTCATTTCAATACATAAGAGAGCCATTAGGAAATTTAATTTGTTTCTGGTAAATTATATTTAAAATTATAGGAAGCAAAACTCACAGAATTTAGCAAATGATCCTAATAACCTGTTGCATTGTAAGAGCTAATGATCCTAACAAGCTCTACAAATAATTTCTCCAGTATTTTATTGAGTTGTCAAAATTGTCTTTCTGAGTTTGACTTTGGCTCAGTTGTGGATACCTGCACTCTAAGATTTAACCTGCTCAGCAAGGTATGACTGTCAATCTGTCAGAGCCACACAGCTCTCAAGCAGACTACTCTTAGCGTTCTGCAATAATCCATTATTATTGGGAGGGTATGTGAGGAATTAGATCGTATAAGCATTTTATTGCTGGAGTTTAAATCTGTAAATTCCTCATCCATTATTTGAAAAGTTAACAAAGAAGTGACTTATTTTACCCTCCTACCTCTCACAAAATATAATGAATTAATTTATATCAGATTAATATTCTCAAATTTCTTTTAATAAGTGTTCCCATTTTATTTTATTATTATTTTTAGATTTATACATGCCTGCAGTATCATCTGCTTGTCCGTTACACTCATTCTAAGTAAGTACTGTGAGATTCCTTCATAGAAGGTAAGGATGGACATGATTTGAGAAAAATAAAGCAAGATTAAATAACCTAAATATGAACAGACTAGGAATTGGCATTCAAAAAGCAAGTGACATGTCATGGGAAACCAGATGATTGACTTTGAAACATAGTTATGATCTTAAGGGTTTTACTTCTTACCTTTTTTAGTATGGTTTGCTTTGATTCAAATGTCAGGATTTGCGTCTATGTGGTTTTATTTTTTTTTAAAATCTTTTTTTTTTTTTAAAGATTTTATTTATTTATTTGTCAGAGAGAGAGAGAGAGAGCGAGAGAGAGTGAGCACTGGCAGACAGAGGCAGAGGGAGAAGCAGGCTCCCTGCCGAGCAAGGAGCCCGATGTGGGACTCGATCCCAGGACGCTGGGATCATGACCTGAGCCGAAGGCAGCTGCTTAACCAACTGAGCCACCCAGGCGTCCCTGTGGTTTTATTTTTTATATCACCATGTACATTCATTTTACTTTGTTGTAATTTTTTAAGTTATATGTCTTTCCCAAGATGATGTATGTTTCCTGAAGGCAGTATCTTTTTTATGCTACTGCTATATCCTGTGTACTTAGCATAGTGCCTGCCACATAGTAAGCCCTAAAAATTATGTATGGAAAGAACAAATTAGTAGTTTAAAAACTATAATTATTTTCTCATGGAGAATGAGGATTATTATGTCAAATATTATTGCTCTCACATCAACATATATTTTTTTATTCCTGAAATGTTAAGTCCACAAGAGAATAGATTAAAAGCACTTTCCCTTTAAGGGAAAAAGTAGAAATTTTTTAAAAAAGTGAATATACAAAGTATTGTTAAGTGTGATTTACAAATATAAATTCATTTGGTTATGAAATCCATACCCAAAGAAAATCTATTTTATATATTAGGTGTCTTTGAGATCATGTGTGTTAAATTTAAATTAAATTAATTGAGCACTTGAGTGAAATAATTTGATAGTAATTTAGCTAATTATCATACATTATAATTAGAATATTTTTCTAGGAATGAACAAAATATCATAAGAAATAGTAATGAAATGAGAGTAGAATAGAAATAAGAGAATTTTATATTTATGAAGCATTTTTCAGTTTATTAATCACTCTCCCACACATTTTCTCATGTTATCTTCACAAAAACTCTGTGGCAAAGCAAGACTCATTATCCTCATTTTATAGAAACCGAGTCTCAAACTTATGGACTCAACTGATGGCAAAATAAGCTAATGAGTGTAGGAAGCAGGGCTCAAGCTCTTTTCTACTGTTTTCACATGCCGTCATTTTCTACCAAGAGATCTTATGTTTCAGGAGTAGATATTCTGTAGAGGACCTGCTAGCCAATGTAAGTGCTCATTTTTCAGAATACAGGAAAAGGGGGACAAAAAGGTTAAAATCTACCCTAAACATAGTGTCACACTGCTTAATCGGTTTCTGAGTGATCACTGGTAGTAGTTTGTGCTCCCTCACTACTTCACTCATCATTTCCCTACCTTAAATAGATGCTTATCCTTGATTGACACATTTCTCTACTCTTATATGAACATTTTAAAAATTGAGCTTAAGAATTTTCAAACACTGATTTCTTTCTTTCATATCTTTTGTGAAGTCTTCTCTTCAACCCCACATTCAAACCTAAATTGGGATTCCTTCCCATTGCTCACGGATAATCTCATGTCATTTTCCAGAGTGTACTTACCAATTATACTCTAATTGTTTGCATCTCTTTCTGACTTAACTGTAGTCTTACAGTTTAGTTTATTTACACATTAGAGGAACATGATGCATACCAGGGACTTTGCTAAATGCTGAAGGCTCAGAGCTGAGAGCAGGAACCTCCTTTAAATTCATCTTTGATGAATTTAAAATATCGTAAGGGGAAAACAGGCACACACATGCGTGCACACACACACACACACACACACACACCATCCCATGCAATGTGGAGGGTTGCTGACTGGCACTGAATCTGTAGTGTACTCTGTGGACAGGGTCAGACACTATTTGGTTTCTAGATGTATTGATTGGCAATAGAAACAGCCAGATCATGGAAGGGTTTTTTGTTTTGTTTTGTTTTATTTTGTTTTATCCCATCTAGCCGGAAATTCCCATTGTTGACCAGTGTAGACCAGGCTGCACAACAATTGCAGGGAAATCATATTAAGCGGATTGATTTCTTGCAGGGAAATTGTATTAAATATATTGATTAAATATATAAATATCCAGAAATCATGATGAAAAATTCTTAGATGGAACGCAAGATTTGTATTTTCTAAATATTTTCCAAAAGGTGATTCTGATGTAAATCAAATTTAAAAGGCAAAGCCTGGGTAATCTTTGAATTACTCTAAGCTGATAAATCACATGTTCAAATTAGATTGTAGGTAGATCCATCTATTAGAAGGGTGAAATATGAAAACTAGATGCAAGATGCAAGAAAGTCCAAACTATGAAAAACCTCAAAAACTTACTATTCCAAATCTCCATAACAGCTACTATGGAGCTTCAAGTAAACTCACTAGGACCTTATGCCTAGCCACAGGGAACTGCTGCTTAGAATGGCTATTATCACACATGGAACTCTCTCAGAGAGCTGGCAACATCCCATGAGCATGAATAAACATCAGAGAGATGCCATCTTATAAACAGGCAAAAGCATTTGCAAACACAGCAGTAGCTCTGCATGTCCACACTTATCTTATTGATGATAAGAATTATTCTTACCTTCCCTTCTTGGCCATCCCTTTTTACAGTAATAATCATTCTCACACTACTCTGTGCATCTCTGTACATCCCCATCCCCATTTATCTCCCATCTCTGGAACACTAGCTCAGTGACTATTATATTCTTGCTTATATATTCATCCTTTTCTTAGATGAGTGCCTCCACATTTTTTTGCCTTAATTAAAACTTAAAGATATTCTTTTTTAGCTCTCTCAAATAGGGACTCTTCTCTTTTTTTGTGTCTTTATGAGTTTTTAGGTGTAAGGACATGGGAAGTTTCTTCCTCATTCATCGTTGTCCTTTCTTTCTCTCTTGGCTCTCTAGTATCTTATCTTTTCTTGCCCACCTCAATTCTGAGATACATTACTTCAGCCTTTCTCTTATATATATTCTCAAATTTCTTTCCTCTTATTTTTTTTCTTCTTATAGTACTAGCAAACTCCAAACCTGGATGAACTTTTGATATTTTTGCCTGTATGACTTCGCCTCATAGCCAAATGCTGATGGAGAATACAACTTTCAGCTGCTTTAACAGTTAATTTTCTTAATGTTCCCTTACTTCATTTCTCTAGTAAGGTTACTTTCCTGTTTTTACAGATGATTCCATAACTTCTCACTCCTACAGCTCCACTCTCTCTTCGACACCTCTTTTAACTGTCAGCTGATGACCTCACCCCAATCTAAGGCCACCACCATATTTTTACCAGGACTGCTGCAACAGTCTGTGGAGTACTCTCTTCGATTCCATATTCACCATTGTCAGCACACACTTCTATTTATTGCGAAAGTGTTCTTTGAATTATATTACTTGACTGTTTAAAATCTTTCAAGGGCTTCCCTCTATAGGTAGAATAAAATCTGAACTTGTATTTATACCTTTCTAAGAGCTACATATCTGGACCTTCCTGTTTCTTCAGATTCATAATTCTAGATATCATGGTGCTGTTTTCATTTTCTTAAATATGTAAGCTTTGTCCAGTCTTAGGTGTTTTCCTTTGCCTGGATGCTCCTTGCCAGCGTTCTGCCACTCCCAAGATATGACTAGATTTTTCTCTTCCTTTATGTCTCAGAAAAATGTCTCCTTTTCAGTCAGGATTTCTTTACCTTACCTAAAGTAGTCCTTAACAATTTTATTCCCTATATCAGCTCCCTGTTGTTTCTTATGCAGTAGTGAAAAAAAAAGGCCCAACAACCCTAATTCAGATGTCATGAAACTACAACCCGTTTCCGTTTTCTGAGGGCCCATCTCTTGTTCCTGTCTTTATAAATGTGCTTGGGGAGGGAGCTGCTAAGTTCTTATCTCCTGTTGGAGTGGGATATTTATTTATCTATATTTTGATGTTACTTACCACATCATGGCAGAGTTTTCATATATATATATATTAAACTTCAGAGTGTTTAAATTTTGTGCTTACTAAATTTGTTTATCTGTTCCACTATAATAGCAAGGAATTAATAAAGACAGAGACTACTTCATTCTTATTCAGCATTTATGTACTCAGTACCTAGTTCTAGATATTGTGTGAATACAAAAAAAATAGGTATGTGTATATGTGTGTACATATCTATGTAAAACATATTTTTTTCATATTCATCATCTTTTTGCTTCTTAGAGTTATGGGTTCAGAATTAGAATTCCAAAAATTAGACTTGCACAGGCTATTCTGTGCCTCAAGTCTTTTATATACCTCTGGCTATAAGCCAACTGTTACTATAACATGTTTGTATACAGTTATCACTATAGAGAAAAAAAGCTGGCCAACTTTATTTGGCAAATACTAGTTTTAAAAAGGTAAATAGGTTTCTTTACCACAGAATTTCTCAAATTGATATGTGGAGATGTCTTGCAAAATTCCAATTGGGTATGCTTATGTGGCCTTGAAACCCTCATACATTTTTTAGAATGGTGTTTCATGATACTAATATATAAAATACCTTATTGTGGGAAAGTCTACCCTGAACTCTTTTTTTAGTACTCATGTTAATAAATTGATATCATTGCTAGTAGTCCATAGGTTTCAATTCTTTGAAGTTTTAATGGAGGACAGGAATTAATCCTCTTCTATTTTAATTCTGGTTTTCAATATATTCAATAGAAAAAGGTTTTGGCTACCATTTTTAGCTTACCTAGTTGCAATAGGAAAAAGGGATTCCATACCCTACTTGCTATAGTCTATTTCTCTAACCTCTATCCCCACTTTAGAGGGGAACATAGCTCTGTCTATGTTAATTCCTTGTTACAGCTTAGAAGAGCCTAGCAGAGCACTCTGACCTGGTTATGTCAGCCCATCAGTCACCCATCAGCTCCAAATTGCTTAGTTTATAGACTATCCAAAGTTGCTGGTCTTCATGTCCTCTATGGCTGGAATGCAAAAATAGCTAGTCCTACTTTATTGTATACTTCATTTTTATCTTTCCAATAATTTCTAAGATTATTCATACAAACTCTACTCTCCATCCTCTGGATTAAAAAAAAGGAAAAAAAATGAAGGGAAAGGTAATTTTTTTTCTTATTGCATGAATAGAAACCATATTTTCTGAAGACAAAATACATTTATTGTCTATGAGTAAGGTATATTGTACTGCTTAATAATCTCATAGACATATCGTTCTAACCAAAACAGTATTGCATAGATTTTATACCAATTTGACTTGAGTGAGCATTTATTGATGGTATATATTTGCCTTATTTGTATATCTTATCATATTATACCCTTTCAAAATTTTTATATTTATAAACCTTCTTAAGAACATTGTATATCTGGTCATCATCTTTAATATTTTTATATGTGGGGACACCTGGGTGGCGTAGTCAGTAAGTGTTCAACTCTGGATTTTGGCTCATTATATGATCTCAGTGCTGTGATGTTGAGCCCCAAATCAGGCTCCATGCTCAGCACAGAGTCTACTAAGATTCTCTTTCTCCCTCTGCTCCTCCTCCCATGCGTGCGCACTCTCTCTCTCAAAAAATAAATGAATATGGGGCACCTGGGTGGCTCAGTGGGTTAAAGCCTCTGCTTTCGGCTCAGGTCATGAACCCAGGGTGCTGGGATCGAGCCCCACATCGGGCTCTCTGCTCAGCAGGGAGCCTGCTTCTCTTCCTCTCTCTCTCTCTCTCTGCCTACCTCTCTGCCTACTAGTGTTCTTTGTCAAATAAATAAAAATCTTAAAAAAATAAATGAATGAATAAAATCTTAAATATTTTTATATGTACATATAGTAATTTGTGTATTTTTAATGATTTGTATATATATTTTTTCCAATTTAGGAGAATATAAAATTATCAAAAACAGATAAAAAATCATATGGTTTATTTAGCTTCAACATTATTATTTCTATACTGTTTGAAAACCCACCAAAAGTTGAATAACATAGTGTTAAATTAGGAAGCAGGTAGATTTGTACTTATATTATATCACTTGTATAGGGTCATGTTCCTGGAGTGAGAACATAGGCTATCACTTAATGCAATTATTGAGACCTTGAGGTAAATACAATTTTTGAAGTAAAATCCTTGATTGATACCAAATTAACAGGAATAAAAGTAATAAAAAATTGAATATTATATATCCTATACTTTGAGGCATCCATAAACTCTCTTCCCCGTGTATTCTCTGCATGTTTGCACACAGGTATCCTGGAACATGAATGTTGTATTATTTCCTAAATTTTCTTTGTAATTTTACCACATATGTATTTATTCCTGAAAAACATTGTTTAGTTGTACATGTTTTTGAACTTGATATAAATTAAATAATGCCATATATATTCTTATAACTTGCTTTTTAGAATCATATTTGGCTTGTTGAATTTAGCCCTATTAATGTGTGTGATTGTGATTCCAGAACATTCACTGTATGTAGTGTGCTATATTTTTTATTTACACATTTTGCTGTTGATGAACTTTGAGATTATTTTGTCTTCTCTCTCTCTTTCATTCTCTTTTTTCTGTGTTAAACGATGAGATTATAAAAATTCCTGTACATATTTCCTGGTACACATGTTTGAGTGGAGTTGTTGATTCAAGGGGTATGGTATGCAGATGTTCCACTTCATTAATTTAAATACTCATTTGTTTTCTAAAGAGGTCTCAGGCACCTGGGTGGCTTATTTGGTAAAGCGACTGCCTTTGGCTCAGGTCATGATCCTGGAGTCCCAGAATCAAGTCCAACATCGAGCTCCCAGCTCCATGGGGAGTCTGCTTCTCCCTCTGACCTTCTCCCCTCTATGCTCTCTCTCACTCTCTCTCTCTCTCAAATAAATAAATAAAATCTTAAAAAAAAAAAAAAAAGGAGGTTTCATGTATTTACATCTCTACCAGCAGGGCATGAGAATTTCTGGATGAGTTTTCCTGTTTTCTATATCCTTACTACAACAGTACACATTTCTTACTTTTTGCTGAAGTGTGGCTATTTCTATATCTCATAGTGGTTTAATTTGCACTCTCCTCTTTACAAATGAGGTTCATTATATTTTCTAACATTTGAAGGCCATTTATTTTTTTCTGAGAGCTACTTTCACTTCTGTTTTTTGTATTGTTATTTATCTTTCTCTTAGGTATTGTAGGAATTCTTTATTCTTGTTACTAGTCTTGATATATCTTGCAAAAATAACACAGTTTGTGACTGAAATTTTGAGTCTCTCTTTTTAGCATCTTTTGATTAATGGAATTCTCAATTTAATTTATTACCCTTTATCAGTATTTTTCTTTGTGGCTTGTACTTTTATGTCTTGGAAAATTTTGTTTGTTTAATTCTGTAATGATACAAAGTTTCCCTGTATTATATTTGGAAATTAAATTTTGTGAATGGCATGTGGTAAGCATGTGATTTTTTTCTCAGGTGGATAAACAGTTTTTCCAACACTAGCTAGATAGCCCATCCTTTTACAGTGATCTATAATATTTCTTTTTGTCTGCTCCATTGTCTGTCTTAGTTGTATCTAGTACCACTCTGATTTTATTATTTAGATAATATAAATCTTGCTAGCTATTAATGCAAGTTTGTCCAGTTATTTTCTTTTTCATGAGACACTTGGCAATACTTGTTTTTTTTTTTTTTTACCTCCATAAACATTTTAAATCAACATGACAAGTTACCTCAAAACAAGGCAAGAAAAAAAAAACCCCAAAAAGAATATTGTTGGCATTTGATAAGAAATTCATTGAATCTACAGACATATTTAAGAAGAAATGATATATCACCATTTTGCTATTACTTACTGTTTTTGCAGTAACATTTTGAGTCTGGTGATTTTTGTGGAATAATGTTTAACAACTACTTTAATTTTTTGAATGGTTATAGAATTATTAAAATTTTTTATTCTTGAATATATATATATATTTGTAAGAACAGGTTCATTTGTTTAACTTTTTCTAAGTTTTTGGTATAAAGGAAACAATTTTTTATTTGCTGTTTGATCACTGCTACATCTATAAATATGTTTTTTTCATCTTTTTTCTCTTTCTTCCTCCCTCTCTCCTTTCTTTTCTCTGTCTCTCTCATAGGCATGCACACACACACACACACACACACACATACACACATATACAAACACACACATCTTTGGCAATTCTGCTTTTGTATAAATCTAGGCGAAGATTTGACAATTTTATTATACATTTCACAATCCAAGTGGTTTGTTAAATCTATTCCACTGTATTATTATATCCTAAATCACTAATTACTTCTATCATGACTACTTTCTTTCTCTGTTTTTATTTTGTTGTTCTTTATCTAATTTAGGTTAGGTGACTTAACTCCTTAATTTGTAGTCTTTATTTATCAAAAGATTGTAAGTATATACCTTTTCTTAGTGAATCCTAACATTTTGATGTAATTTTTTCTGTTATAATTTTTTCAGTCTTATTTTTTTTAAGTTTTTTTTATGTGTTTTTCTTGACCCATGAATTCTATAGAACTATGCATTCTTAATATATAACTTGGTAACTTTTTATTTTTAATTATTTTCATCATTATTTCAGGCTTACTTTGTAATGCAAAAATGTAATCTATATTAAACAGATTCATTTAAATTTGATTGCTTTCTGGCAGTAGTGTGTGTTCAGGCTTTTAAAATCTTTGAAAATAATGTTCATTCCCCAATATTATGAAATGTTTTATTTATATCATTTTTTCCAAGCTTGTTAATTGTATTACTCAAATCTGTTACTCTTATGGACTTATTTTTCTATCTAATCTATAGGTTTTTGGGAGATGTTTATTAAACTCACCTATTCTGAAGGTGGATTTGTCAACTTCTGCAGGTGGTTTTGTCAGTTTTTCTTCAATGTGACTTTGACATTCCTGCTGTTGAAATACGTGTCTTTGTTCTCTCCTCTTGAATCTGGGAAACTCATAATTAGGGAGGAAGTAATATTATGTGCCTTCTAAAACTAGATTATAAAGGCAATAGCATTCCTTTTCATCTGCCATGCTGTGAGGAAACCCCAGCTGAAGGACATGCGGAAACCACATGGAGAGGCCAGATGGAGGTAAGGTCTAAGCTGATACTGGCATCCACAGCAAGTCATGGGAGTAAACATTCTTCCAGATGATTCTTACTCTTTGCCAATGGATCATGCCCAGACTTTGAAACTTTCTAACTAGGGCTTCAGATGTTGGGAATGAGGGACAGGCTGTCCCTGTGTTCTGTTTGGATTATTGACCCACAGAATCTGAAAAATAACGTTTTAAGCCACTCTTTTGGGCGTGATTTATTTTTGTTCAGTAGAGTAATCTGATCACAATTAGTCACATCAGCATTTTTAAATTTATTATTTCTGTGATATGTTACTTAAGATATAGTACAGTTGCATATAACTGAAGACTCAAAGTGAGCTTCAGGGTTGCTTTTTATCTCTTACATAAAAGAAGTCTGGAGAAAGGCAGTCCTGAGCTGAAATGGCAGCTCCTCAGTTACCATGGAACAATGCTCCTTATTTCTTTCTCTTATGTCATTTTTAGCACGATGTTTAATTTTCCTCTTCAGCTCGTATCCACATGCCAGGCAGCAGGGAGGGAAAATGTGAGGAAGTGCAAAATGGGTCTTCCTTCCAACTGAGTGAATCTCTATTAAAGAGATTTCCTTGAAGCCACAGTTTATGCCTCATTGGCTACACCTACTGCAAGGGAGCTGGGAAAATGCAGTTTTAAGTTTGACAAATTGCCATTCTGAAGAAAATCAGTGTTCAGTTACTAAAGAAAACTGAGAGAATATATTTGAAGTACTTTCTACTAGCATTTTTTGCTGCAAGTGGTATATCTTTTGTCTTACTCTAGCTATATCTTTATTGTTCTAGTATGTCTCTTATAAATGGTACATTGCTAGATTTTTTGCAATGGGGCCATTTTTATATTTTATTAATACATTCATATTTATTGTGATTAGACTCATATCTAAAAATTTATTTTTTTCCCATTTTTTATTGTGAATCTTTAAAACTTTAACAAGAGTACAGACTTATCAGGGACTAAAAATAATCAATATCGTTACTTTTCTCTGGAAAAGTGCAAGGACTCTAAAATAATTTAATTTCCTTATAGATATATGTTATTTTTGTTTGTATTTATTTCTCTTATTTTAAAACCTCAAAAATTAGGAAACCCTAATATTGACTTAGATTGATCTACATGTCTCTTACTTTCTTGCATCGGTGTCCTTTCTCACCCCTCAAATTTTATTTTAGGGATCATTTTCCTTATCCTTGAAATACATCCTTTTGGCATTTCTTCATATTCTTTCCATGTTTTATAGAATGTTTTGACTAACAATGTATTCATTTTTGAAATATGATTTCATGAGACTTTTTTTTTGTTCATTATTTTGAAATCATCATTCTACTGTTTTCTGGCTGTTATTATTTGAAAGTAATTTATTACTTTCATATTGTTTTTATTTTTCTTGATGTGGTTAGTTATGGGAACAATGGTCTTTCTACTTTTTTTTCTTCATTCAGTATGTTTTGTTAAGTAACTACTGTGCCAGAGATACTCTTCCAAGTTCTGAAGATACAAGATTGGATAAAATATCATGGCCTCATGAAATTTAGGAAACTGTCAAAAGAAAAGAAAATTGAAAGACAGTTTTTAATTACAGCAGGAGAATTAATGATATATATATAATGTACAGTGATGTGAATTCTTTGGTAGCATCTGGGAATATTTATCCTCTGGTGATTCAGGATTTTTCTGGCTGTTAGCATCTTAGATGTAATTTGTCTGTATGTAAGCTGAATGAGAAAAATGGTAAAGGACTGGATTGTTGATGAGAGATGACTATATAGCCCATGGCTTTGTAATTTTATCTCTGACACCAAGATATATAGTAACAGGGAAGTTGCTTTCTGGCAGAATTATTTAAAAATAATTAAGAAGTTAATGTAATGTTTGAAATACCTATAATGTTATAAATCTAAGCTTAAAACTTAGCTTAAAGACTCTGACTAAATATTGAAAATATGACAGTTTGGTTCTGGAAGAATCAAAAAGCAGTGAGAGCCAGTGGAAATGAAGAAGTATGATGGCAGAGAGGAAGGAGATCCAATGAATATGCGTGGTACCTAGTACAATCCTGATATCTGCCTTAGATCAATTCTTTTGATTATAGGTAGGTCCATGATCACACCTCTATTGTTCTAGAAAAGAGGGATTTATTGTTAAGGAAATGAGACAAAGAGGGAAATAAAAATACAGCCAGGCCTACTGTGTTCAGAGAAGGAAGTTGGAGAGCTGTTAGCAAAGGATGACATTCTCTAAGGCAGATTCTGCTTGTTATTCTTTTTTCTCTCTTTCTCTATTTGTCATCTCTTGTGGATGTCTGGCTAGTTTCTTTCTTCCTTTCTTTTTTTTTTTTTTCTTAAAGATTTTACATATATATATATTTTAATTTTTTTTAAAGATTTTATTTATTTATTTGACAGACAGACATCACAAGTAGGCAGAGAGGCAGGCAGAGAGAGAGGAGGAAGCAGGTTCCCTGCTAAGCAGAGAACCCAATGCGGGACTCGATCCCAGGACACTGGGATCATGACCCGAGCTGAAAGCAGAGACTTTAACCCACTGAGCCATTCAGGTTCCCAAGATTTTACTTATATTTTTGAGAGAGAACATGCATGAGCAAGGGGGACAAAAGGAGAGGGACAAGCAGACTCCCCATTGAGTGTGGAGCCTCATGTGGGGCTCCATGCCAGGCTCCATCCGAGGACCCTGAAATCATGACCTGAGCCTAAGTCAGACCGTTAACCAACTGAGCCACCCAGCAGCCGCTCAGCTTGTTTCTTGTATCTGCTTTATTTATCTTATTCTTTCATTTAAGTTCTCTTTGCTACTCTTATTTATATCCCATAAAGATTACCATAGGTTCTTCCTATGGTAATGACAACTCAGGGTACTTTATTTTTGGTAGTGCTGGAAAGTGGCACATATTTCATAATAAGTATCATAATCAGTTATTTCTATATCTATGTTTCATAATCAGTTATTTCTGGGAGAGGTGATCTGTTTGGCTCTGCTTATATTGTTGAACCAGGTCACAACTCTATTCACTAACCAGATAATGAACAAATTTTCCTTGATCAGTTTTCCACACCTCATCTAATCAGTTGAAGCTAGTGTTTAGGGAAATCGTATGGTATATGAAAGCCCTCCTAGAAATACATTTAATGTATTGGGTGTGCACATATATGTTTCATTATTGCTAGCTCTTTGACATTGAAAGTTTGATATTAGATTCATTGGCAAAACAATTCAGGTGGTCTTTACTTGTCAAAAACTTCCCACTAAGGTTAATCGGATTAAGATTGAAAGTTGCTGCTTAATATGGAGGTGGTTTCTATAGTCTCTCACTCACCAAATGGACAGCATAATGATGACTGTTAAATTTATGTGAATATTTCTTTTTGTGTGTTCTTAATAAATGTTTCATTTTAAGTGGTTTTAGAATTATAAAATGAAGGATGTCTGGATGGTATAGTCGGTTAAGCCTTTTTCTCTTGGTTTCTGCTCAGGTCATGATCTCATGGTTGTGGGATTGAGTCCCACATCAGCTCTGTGCTTAGCATGGAGTCTGCTTGGGTTCTCTCTCTTCTTCTCCCTCTGTCCCTTCCACTTGTGCTCTCTCTCTTTCTCAAATAAGTAAATAAATCTTTAAAAAAATAAAAAAGGAAGAAAAAAAATTAAAAGAATTACAAAATGATTGTAAAGGTAGAATAGAGTTCATGCATGCCCACACACTCTTTCTTTCACTAGTAACATTTTAAATTAGTATGATATATTTTTCACAATTAATGAGACAATATTGATGCGTTAATACTAACAGCCACAATTTATTCAGATTTCTTTAGTTTTTCCATACTGTCATTTCTTTAGTTCCATGATCCCAACAGAAATACCACATTACACTTAACAATCATGTCTCCTTAGACTCCTCTTGATTGCAATTGCTTTTTCTTTTGCTTCTTCTTTAACTTGAAAAAAAAAAAAATCCCCACTTTTTTTCCTCCCAAAATTCTTATTGATAGAGCTTCAGACAGTGTTTTGTAAGTCTGTAGTAAGATTAAAAGCTTAATTAATTCTGTAGCTTAATGGAAGTATGAAATCATATGCAAAATGAAAAGCAAGGGTAAAAATATCCATAAAAAATAAACCATTATTTTAAAAAAGAATGACATTTAATGCCCTGTGATACTAATATTCTTGTTGAAATTGTTTTATTTTGCACATCTATTCACAAAGTTTTACTGATGAAGTAAATTATTGCTACATTTAGCATGTACTTAATTAAATATTATAAAAGCTACAAGTCATGTTTGTTTAAAGTTGTTTCATAATTTTAAATTTAATTATCTGAAAATTATCAATCATTTTATTAGTCAATACTTGAAATTGCATGCATGTCAGTATAATTATTAATGCCAGCCCATTTACCAGCTCATTTACTCTGGCTATGCACAATTTTGTGTGACATTTAAAAAAGAACACTGTTTTCATAATGATACAGTCATTTTTCTGAAGATCAACAAAAGATCTATTTCTTATAATTCTGTTACTTATTGTTTTCCTGACTAAAATCATAGTCTGAGAGGAACCAGATGGTAATGGAAAATATACCAGTGGTAGTCTATTTAATTGGTATTTTAAATTGTTTTTCTTTCTATTCAGAAGAATCCATATTTTATTTCTTTTACTGCTAGAAAGCAAGAAAATGTAATCTCTTACATTTTATGATACTTTTACATCCATTTTTCATTTGAATCTCACAAATATTCTGGGATATAAGTAAGGTGAACATAAGCTCAACATCATCAGGGTTCATCCACCTTTGAATATAAATGTAAGCAAATAAATATTAATGCACATATTTACTGGCTCATTTAACTACATTTGCAAAATGTAGGACTTCCATTTCTTTCCTCACAAAGTTCTTCCAGTCTTTTTTACTGTGTGCTTATTGATGAAGGCCATTCTTTTTTTTTTTTTTTAATTTCTTTTCAGCATAACAGTATTAATTGTTTTTGCACCACACCTAGTGCTCCATGCAATACGTGCCCTCCTCAATACCCACCACCTGGTTCCCCCAACCTCCCACCCCTCGCCCCTTCAAAACCCTCAGGTTGTTTTTCAGAGTCCATAGTCTCTCATGGTTCACCTCCCCTTCCAATTTCCCTCAACTCCCTTCTCCTCTCCATCTCCACATGTCCTCCATGTTATTTGTTATGCTCCACAAATAAGTGAAACCATATGATAATTGACTCTCTCTGCTTGACTTATTTCACTCAGCATAATCTCTTCCAGTCCCGTCCATGTTGCTACAAAAGTTGGGTATTCATCCTTTCTGATGGAGGCATAATACTCCATAGTGTATATGGACCACATCTTCCTTATACATTCGTCCCTTGAAGGGCATCTTGGTTCTTTCCACAGTTTGGCGACCCTGGCCATTGCTGCTATAAACATTGGGGTACAGATGGCCCTTCTTTTCACTCCATCTGTATCTTTGGGGTAAATACCCAGGAGTGCAATTGCAGGGTCATAGGGAAGCTCTATTTTTAATTTTTTGAGGAATCTCCACACTGTTCTCCAAAGTGGCTGCACCAACTTGCATTCCCACCAACAGTGTAAGAGGGTTCCCCTTTCTCCACATCCTCTCCAACACATGTTGTTTCCTGTCTTGCTAATTTTGGCCATTCTAACTGGTGTAAGGTGGTATCTCAATGTGGTTTTAATTTGAATCTCCCTGATGGCTAGTGATGATGAACATTTTTTCATGTGTCTGATAGCCATTTGTATGTCTGATGAAGGCCATTCTTAAAAAGCCATGAGGGGAGAATACAGTTTTGATGCTGACATTTTAAGTACACTTGTTATTTGATTGATTGTTCTTAGAGTTTATACATTCCATCTGCTCTTACCTTTGCATCATTTATTTATTTATTTAAACATATTTATAAAATGCCTGCTATGTACCTACCTCTACTTCATATGTGATGGTTTTAGTGTTGAAAAATAAACTGGATTTTTGACTTTACAAATATATTTTAAAGATTTTATTTATTTATTAGAGAGTGCAAGCAGGGGGAACTGTGGAGGTAGAGGGAGAAGTAGGCTCCCCATTGAGCAGGGAGCCCAGCGTGGAGCTTTACTTTAGAAATTTTATATTTTTATAGCAATTGACAAATAATAAGCAGGTAAATAAGACATAGACCGAATAATTTCAAAAAGTGATGGTTGCTGTGATGAGAAAGAGTAATGTGGTTATTACTTCTGTATTATGTAAATTAAGACTGAGTGAGGAGCGGGACCCAGTCTTGAAGAGCTAGAAGAACAGGGTTCCAATGAAAAGGAACAGGAAGTTCAAAATCCCGGGGGAGAAAAGAAGCTTGGAGAACTTTAATATTTCCAAAGAAATATGTGACTGTGCAACCTAGTGAGTGAAGGGAGGAGCTTCTCCTGAAACAGTTTGAGGAGGCCCTAGTAAGACTAGATAGCACCACTCTTAGAAAAGAGAAACAATATTAATTTGTATATAAAGGCAGTCATGTCACTTAATATCAAGAAAACTTCTAAGTTCCAACCATACTCAGATTTCTCTTTTCTCTAATATAGCATATTCTTTCAAGGTCTTAACTTTGCTATCTATCTCTTCTACCTTCCTCTTCTTTCCCTAAAAAAAGGAGCTCTACTCATCTTCCAAGGCAAGCTAATAACGTACCCTCTTCTCTGGGGAAATACTCTTGACAAATTTAGGCTATGAGCTCCTGGAGCACTCCGTGCTCTATTTTTATGGAATTTAGTACATTGTAATCTGTTCCCCACTCTTCATCTCCAGTTATAATTTTGTTAATGAAGGGGCTTGCTTCATTCATTTTGTTTTCTTTTCCTCCCAACTACAACCACCGTGCAGAACTGAATAATTTTATACAATAATTATTGGTCAAACATATAAGGAATAAACTAATGAGCAAAGTAATTATACAGAAAATGCATTTTAGAAATGTTAACTGTTTAATTTTATTTGAGATTAAGATAAACTGGCAAATGGAGCCACAAAGTAGTACAGAGGAAATGTATGATTTAAAAAAAATTCATTCTAGTGGAGTTACAATAAATGCATATTGGTTATATTTTTATCAGGTTTATGGATGGATACAGAAAGGTTATAGTGACTTAGCTGCTCATTTAATTGGTCACTAAGTAGGGATTTGGGCTGGTTTATATCAGTTACAGCTCATATTCCTTTGAGAGGAAGAAAAAAATAAAGAAAAGTACACTGACCACTTTTAACTTACTTGGCATTTTTTTCTTGAGGCAAACCTGAAAGCAAACATTGTAAAAAAGTAGATTCTAAGTCGCCTGCTGACTGGAATTTCAGTATTTTTCCAGGTTGACATCTGTCTCATTGTTGTGGAATGGATGTCAGGATGTTTGGTCAGTCTTTGATATTATGGTGATAACACTACTATCAACTGCTAATGTCAACTTAATTTATATTCTGTAAGAGATAATATATTCTGTAAGAGAATGAGCAGCATCCACATGTTTAGAGATATGGCAGATACTGTTAATGCTAGTGACACAGGCACATATGCATATGTGTGTGTGTGTGTGTGTGTGTGTATACATGTATATATACACACACTTATAGATATATATATAAAGACACACATACATATATATTTTTCCCTTGTTTCCAAAAGATAAAGAGTTTAGTTGCTCCTGTGTTAATGATCCGTTGATTGCTTTGAGAGACAAAACTCATTTAAACAGATAAGAAATTTGTTTAAAGCCACTTTATGCTTTTAAGCAAAGATGGATTCTGTGAAGGAAGTTTAAGTTAAATTTTCAGATAACTATGACTGCAGTTTTAGCTAACAGCCAAACTATATTTAGGTTTACAATATAAAATACTAACATGGAAAATACCTGGTGTGGTGTAATGTAATATTTCTTCCAAACTGATACCAGAAACTATTAATATATACCCAATAGCCTTAGGCCCCAAAGGAGCAAGAGCTTAAAATGTTGAAAGATCTGAATAAGTGGAGAATATCCCATTGCCCACACCACACATTGCCATTTTTCAAGCATAGACTCTCAGAAAAAGTGTGTGAGCTCTTCTCCAGTGTTATAATGAGCTTACACTTCCAGAAGTAAGTATAGGTAAATGTTTCTGAGATGTTAGAGGGAGCACTGAGAGTGAAGCCATGGTATTTGTACATTGATTCAGTGACCCCCTTTTAAGACTTTGGGTCATCATGCAACATGATAACAGAGGCCAGTAACTCTTTCAGACTGTAACCCACATGTTGAGAGTTTTTGAGATTAGCTGTTACAAGGAGCATTTGAGTTTGACTTGGATATACCTTACCACATCTTATCTTCAGTTCTTCTTCATCCCCTATCCTGTTAATAATTCATTTGCTTTCACCTAATATCTATTTTGCTGACCAAAGTTAGGAAACTCTTTTTATCCTGTAAGGAACACATTCATTGAAGGAATTTTGTAATGTATCAAGATTAAGGAGGAGGAAAAATATCCATTCTAGATAGAGACAATAACTATATAGATTTTAAAATGTGTAAACACAGTATTTAATGGGTGCATAATATTTTACTGGATTGTTGAGTCATCATATTTTTTTAAAGATTTTATTTATTTATTTGACAGAGAGAGATCACAAGGAGGCAGAGCAGCAGGCAGAGAGAGAGGAGGAAGCAGGCTCCCTGCTGAACAGAGAGCCCGATGCGGGGCTCAATCCCAGGACCCTGAGATCATGACCTGAGCCAAAGGCAGAGGCTTAACCCACTCAAGTGGTCAGAGTCATAATATTTTAAATAAGCTTTCCTATTTATTATGTTGTTTCCAAATTTATACTAACATAAGTAAAATCACAATATTGTCTTTATGACCAAAGTCTTGAATGATTTCAAAACAACTTCTTAAAAGATTTGCCAAGGTGTAAGTTAGAAATATTTTTAAATTTTTTGAAAAAAAATTACATTAGTTTCCATTGAAATTATTCAAATTTGTGCTCCATCACTGAATGATTGCTAGTGTCATAAACTCATACAAAGACTGAATATCATGGAATTTAATTGTTATTGTAGTATGTAAATAAATGATTCTTAATTTTTCAGTTGACATTAACACCGATCAATAATGAGATCAGACATTTTATAATACATATATTAGTCATCTGTATTCCTCCTGTTGTAGAATTCTTCTCCTTTGCCTGCTGGATATTGATGTTTTCATTGTCAGTATGTGACTGGCTTTATATTTTTGGTGAAATCTCTTGCATTTATATTCATTTTCTTGTGCAGATTCAGGCATAGCCTTTGTCTTCTTAGGCATTTTCACCTACTTTATGTGAAAATAAATATTTTTTGGACCCTCTTATATAGTTAGCTTGACTCCACCTCAGAGTCACTGGAACATTACAGTTACATGTGGTAGCCTTTCAGTAAGTATGCAACATTTGGACATCATAAATATTTTTTAAAGATTTTCCTAGTCATACCCCTAGCTTTTTTATTTCCATTTTCAGAATCTTTTTACTTTATTAATTACTTCGCAATCAAGTTACATCTCTGAATGATTTAACTAGTTTTGTACTTTTTTTAAAGATCATTTTCTTTTCCCATGCAGTCTGTTTTCTGCGTTGTAAACTCATCATCTTCTTCTTTAGGAGAGTGAAGAGTTAGCTAAAGTGATGTCTTAATTACTCCACCTTCAATGTGTTTTATGATCTGATTTTTTTTTTAAGATTTTATTTATTTATTTGACAGACAGAGATCACAAGTAGGCAGAGAGGCAGGCAGAGAGGCAGGCAGAGAGAGAGGGAGAAGCAGGCTCCCTGCTAAGCAGAGAGCCTGATGTGGGGCTCGATCCCAGGACCCTGGGATGTTGACCTGAGCCCAAGGCAACACTGAGCCACCCAGGCGCCCCATGATCTGATTTTTAAAGACCAGGGACTAGCTCTTCCATTCTTTTATCATCTGGCATTAAATAAAACAGTGGTATAGCTACTTATTAACTACATAGTTATTGCTATTTAGTGTTATGATTTTATACATGTTATGATTGGTTCTGGTATATATACGTGTATATATATACATGTAGGCTTCTTTAATCTTCTCAGAAAGATTGCAAGTTTGGTCAGAAGTTGTGCTATTTCTTTTTCAGAACCTCCCAACACTTTGTACTCAGTAGGTGTTCAATAAATGTTTTTCAGTTATTGGAAAAATAACCAGGAGTTTTACCTTGTTAGAGTACTAACAATAAATGGCAAAGAAGTAAAAATTCATCTGAAATGTGAGGCAGAGGTTAAGGGTAACAGGACTGTATAATAGGTCAAATCATTTTATTTTCTTGTTTATCTTGGTCGAAAATATGAACAAACAAAGCATCCTTTGTCCATCTTATACATTTTTTTGCAATTACTAAATCAATAGGAGATACTCTTACCCAGTTTGGAGGTCTTGAACAATATATTTATTTAGAAATCTTAATACTGCTTCGTATTGAAACTTTGCTCTACCTATTTATTTATGGAATGGCTGTAGCTATTTTCCCCAAATATGTTATGCTCCACTGTGTAATGTGTAGGCCAAATTTGTTCATCTAAGATTCCTACCATATTTTTTCTAGCTTTTAAAATTAATGTGTACTAAGTTGGGACATATAAAATATAGACAGAGAGAGGAAAATATTTTCCAGTGTGTTCTGTTTTCCTTCACATACAAACATTCTTTAAACCAGATTCAGTGAGGTAGCTGTTTTGTTTTGTTTTTTAGATATTTTACTATTTATTTGAGAGAGAAAGAGAGAACATGACTTGGGGAGTGGGAGGTAGAGGGAGAAGCAGACTCCCGGCTGAGCAGGGAGGTTGATGTGGGGCTCGATCCCAGGACCCCAAGAATATAACCTGAACCAAAGGCTTAACCAAAAGCTTAACCATCTGAGCCACCAGGAGCCCCACTGTTTTGTTTTTAATATGAAAAATTATAGGTGGATTTTAAGACAAACATAAAGCTTTTAAATCGGTTCATAAGTAGTTAGAATAGAAAAATATAAAATCTTCTCAATTAGAAATTAAGAAATTATTAACAATACAATATTGCATTCTGAAATCAGGCAAGTGATAAATATAGCTTATATCAGAAATACCTCTGGAAATACAAAATCCATTTTTTATTGTTGGATATGACAGTATCTGCCTATAAACATAACATGCATTTTACAGACTTTATGCTTATAATTTACATTTGATTTTAAAAGACTTACATGAGAATCATCTCTTTTTATCCTATAAAAGTATTTTGTATGGTTGTATGCCGTATGTGTATGGATGTGGACAGACAGATAGACATGCGCATACAGTCCTACTGAGAATCATGAGTACCTCTCCATCTTGGTGCGATGCTCATGTAAGAATCAGTACTTGCTTGTGTATGAAACTTCTATATGCAGATTGGCAAAGAAACCCAACTATATACAAGGGAAAATTTATTTGAAGACTTGGAACTACAAAGCCGATTTCTTAAACCTGGATCAAGAGTTTTAAAATAAAACAAAAGAGTTTTAAAACAATCACCTTGATAGAATTATTTTATTATTTTGCTCCAGTGGCTGTGTGAACGAGAATATGTAGATTTCTTCTTTACTTACTGTAGGATTGGTAGTGCCTAGGGCAGTGTGCCACGTATAAGAGGAGGCAATCAACAAATATATACTGAATGGAAAAAGGAATGAATAAATACAGTATATATAAATATATTTGCACACACAATTTACTTCAAAGGATTCAGAAGTATAAATAGGACTAACATAATTGAATGGGCTTTTCCCCTATTTGGGAGAAGGAGTTTTAATTCCATCTTTATTAGAGGGAAGTACCGTATATCTCAGTTATTATTTGTCTTTTGTTTCTACCTTGGCTGTCCCTTCTGAAAGCATCTGTCACACTGTATTCAGTTCACTCTGCATTCTGTTAATGCTTTGAGCTAGCTGTAGGGTATCTGCTTAGGAGCAACTAGAGGTACTCCCAGTAGGGACCAGTTACATGCAGAAAAGAATAAGCAAAACTACCCACAGAGGTACTGGCTTCCAACAATTTTGCAGAAGTGTGAAGATTTACAGTAGAAAATAAAGCACCTCCTGCTGGGTCTGGCTCCAAGCCTCCTCCGAGAACCTTCCATTTAGGCAATCTCTTTTTTCCTGTGAGCTTAGTGTTCTATCTGAAGGAATTTAAGTTTCATATTAACAAATTGCCTTAATTATTTTTAACTAAACTGTTAACTACCTGCAGTGACTTTAGAAAAATCTCCCAACAAGTTTTAGTTTTTCTTTCAAGAGGAAATTAAACAAAGCTGTTAACAACTGAAGAGGTGCATGGATTCCTCTCCCAAGGAGTACCTGAGTACTAGCCAGGTGGGTAGCTTACAGGCAAGCACAGTTTCAAGGAAAAACAACAACAACAACAGAACTAAAGAAGTTCTAGCTTGCCCACAGCAACAAGGTCTATTTTATCACTGAAGACTTCTTCCCATTATGTTGTTTAAATTTCTAATTCGGTAGCCATCAAATAGAAGTGCTGATTTATGTTAATTGAGGTGTGTTCGGCCAAACTCCTCAGAGCATATAGATATGAATATTTTATTACAAGGATTCAGGGCAAAGAAAATCAATCCGGTGGGTTTCATTTGCCCACTGGTGTGGCAGAATTCATTTAAAACTAATTGTGGTCAAGAATTAGTTTATTTTATTCAATATTGACACATGTTTCTATCACATCTATGCAATGCTATATTTGCTTTCCTAAGCATCAAAAGGTTGAAAAGTTTAAAATCATAAACTATTACATCTATGACTATTTACTACAGAAGATTCATAACCTTAGTAAAAATATAAAAATGTTAATTGTCACCTTTTTCTTTCATACAGTGTTGTTAGAAACATATGAGGTATATCCATTTTTTATCATGATGATATTAAATATTTTATACTGATCACATTCATGAGCATAATCATATATATATATATATATAATTTTTCTATGATGTAAGGATCATTGTTTTATTCTGCTGTGGAAATTGGTAACTTTATTCTGTTAATCAAAATCTGGAATACTTCCAACTGCCATCAGTCTGGGAGATAAACTTCTAGGGCAGTTGAACAGTACTTTCTAAGAGATGCATATGGCTGACAAAGATGGCCTTAATATTCCTCACAGCTTGACTACACTTTGGACAGGTTTCTTTCTGACACTTCTTTTTCTTGGTGCAATGACTTTAGAAACCTTGAAATTCTAAAATCTTTCTCTACCCCCTTGAGATATAAACTTTTCCCAGCTTCTTGCCAGTTTCACAGCTCAGGAAAGTCTTTCGCAAGGACCTTAGAGCTATCCCTTTGAAATGTAATCATGCAATCATCAAGGAAGATAAGAGCCCCTATCTTGGAGGAGTGGGGGAGGATATACAGAGGGATCCTGATTTCAATGGGAGATAATTTACAATTAGCAAACACAGATAGTCTAATCATGGACCACCCTCCCCACCCCCCAAAGTCCTCCAGAAAAAATAATATTTTCCCCATTATTTCATCCCAGTATTTAAAAATTCACGTGTGGATTACCTGAGTGGCTCAGTCACTTAAGCGAATAGATGTCTCCCTTCAGCTCACGTCATGATCCAGGGGTCCTAGCATTGAGCCCAGTGTTGGGCTCCCTGCTCAGCTGGGAGTCTGCTTCTCCCTCTCCCTCTGCCCCTACCCCTTGCTCATGCTCTTTCTCTTGCTCTGTCTCAAATAAATAAATAAAATCTTAAAAAAAAAAAAAAGACTATTGCAGTAGGGGAGAGAGATTGAGCATAACTCCTCTGAAGTCAAGTGGGTTTTTATTTTTATTTTATTTAAAGATTTTATATTTGCAAGAGAGCACAAATGAGGGGAGGGGTAGAGGTGGGGAGAAAAGCAGACTTCCCACTGAGCAGGAAGCCCAATATGGGGCTTTGATCCTGGGACCTTGGGATCATGACCTGAGCCAAGGGCAGAGGTTTACCTGACTGAGCCACCCAGGCACCCCATCCCTACTGCAGTAGTCTTGAGTAAATTCTTCCTTGCCTGTTTAACTTCATTTAGTGCAATTTTTCTTTAAGGTAGCCTATTTTGACAATTAGAGTAATAAGAGAAACAGATCAAGAATAAAATGTAAAAAAAAAAAAAAAAAAGTGATGGGTGGTCTACATGTAGAAGAAAACTTAACAGATAATTTTTACAGTATTGGACAATTGGGAAATGATAAAGACAATACAATAGCAATATCACCTTTCATCCCTTAAGAATTGTGTGTGTGTGTATAAAAGTATATATATACTGGGCATTGGATAGAGGGTCCATAATGACAGAGGCAAATACAAGTTGAGTAGAATCTACAATGCTGGATACTTGCATTTTTTTTTTTTTTAAGTTCTTCATCAACAACACTTTAAAATTGTTACCAATCATTAGATAAAAGCGATGTGTCTTGAATTTTTGCTAGGATATCATTTTAGCACCTCATGTTGAATGTACATAGTATTGGCCCTGACACTTAAATTAGAATATAATGTCCATGAGCATTTTGTTGGTTGAATGCATTTTCTTGTACCCTTTTAAGGCTATTTGTCTAGTTTGAATACTGCTGACTGTGTCATTCTTTGATAGAACTCTATGTTTTTGAATTTTCTGGAATTAACATGGGTTGCTTTGGATAGTTTCTTTATCCTTATATTCTCCTTTCAATTTGTTCCTTTAGGGAATGGTTTGTGCTTTGCCAAGTTACTTTCTGATTCCCCTGGGGCTTGTTTGAAATCCTATTTAGCTTTATATTTAGATATTTTTAGTGAATAACATTATTCAACGCCGTGGCCTGCAGTGTCATATGTATGCAGACGATACTCAGATATTCTTTCCAGTCCCTGCAGACCTATGAAGCGGCTTGATGTTTTGCATAATTGTCTGTGTGATATTCAAGCATGGATGTCTTCAAATTTCCCTGAATTTAGTACAGATAAAATTGGGTTGCTACTGATTGGTTCTCTATTATAAATGTTTAAAATGTAATCTATGCTGCTAGCCTTAAAGAGGTGATTTTCTTTGTTCTAAAATCAAACTTTTGACCTTAGGGTTACTATAAAGTTGTATGTGTGTGTATGTGTGTTTGTATGGTTGTGTGTGTGTTTTACTAACCATATAATTTCCTTTCTGTACCTACTTGGTGTAAGCTTGTCACATAAAGACTTCCTGATTCTGGAAGAGTTTCTGCCACAACTTATAATCACTGACCTCCACCTGCCACCTTGCAGACTGATTGTAATAGATCACATCCTTCCACACCCTGCTCTTCAGCCAGGAAATCTATTCTTTTATGCATGAGAGCTTTAAAATTACTGTTGATTTGTAAGGTTCAACTAAAAAACTTATTTGTTTGATTTAGCCTTTTAAATATTTATTGTATCTTTTTTTAATATTGAGTCCCCCTAGCACCATGAGATGGACACATGAAGGACACTCATAAATGTAAATTGAGTTGATTGATAAACCATGTGAAGTGTTTGCAGAAAGTACTATTTTACAATGAGAAGGGCTGTTAACAACGAGTCCATGGTGATTCTGAGTTGTGAATAAATGTCTATCTAACATATCTTCCCACTAGGCAGCCAAAGAGTGTACATTTTGGATACTGCATGAAGTAAATGGGGTAGAATAAAATTTCTATGAAATGGTCTCAATTCATTAGTCTGGTAAAGTTTAGGTATCACTTTAACTAAAAGGGTACTCAGGATGATAACCGGTTCTTTCTTCCAGCCCTTTAGAGAAATGGGGCTTTACATTCCTGTTCAATAGCCTGCAAAAGTTGAATTAGTTGAGTCTGCATTAAATACAAAAATGCATTTAATTGATAGACCATAACCTAGAAATATTTGAAAGCGATACTTGCCTTGCCAGACATAGTTATGAAATTTCTGAAATTGATCAAGCTTTCTTGTTAAGAATGAAGAATGTAAATACGTGTATTGGTTAGAGATGATTACCAGAATTGGTAGGAAGCAAGACCACAGATGGTTTGCAAAGCTCTCTTGTACATGCATTTCCAAGCTTACCTACTGGAGTTAGTGACTCACCAAAGAAGTATGAAGACATGTGTGATCTCCCAAGAAGAGCAAGTGACTTGGAATGCTGCCATTGTAGTTTGGCTAAAAGACCCACCCACATAGTAAGAATGTAAAACTTGTTGTCAACAAGGCAAATAAAATTGTATTTTTCTGTCAGTGGTGCAAAGATGATTAGACCTCAGCAAAGTAGCACCGTAGGTGTGTTATTCATTTTCTTTTGAGGTAAACTAAGATACATGAACTTTGTTCCCAGCTAGGAGCAGTGATAAGCATGATCAGGATAGTCCTTATATCTCCAGTGCTCAAAGAAGGCAATGTAGGAGCAGTTATTTATCCTTCATTTAAAATGTACCAAAATTTATGTACCTGCATTATTTCCCATTATTTCATATACTATGTGTGACTCTCTGGCATTTTCTTAGTAAGAAATAGAGTCAATTATCATATGGTTTTGCTTATTTGTGGAGCATAAGGAATAACACGAAGGACATGGGGAGCTGCGAGGAGAAGGGAGTTGGGGGAAATTGGAGGGGGAGACGAACCATGAGAGACTGTGGACTCTGGGAAACAATCTGAGGGTTTTGGAGGGGAGGTTGGGTGAGCCTGGTGGTGGGTATTATGGAGGGCACGTATTGCATGGAGCACTGGGTGTGATACATTTAAACAATGAATTCTGGAACACTGAAAAAAATTTAAAAAAATAAATAAAAAAATTAAAAAATGGACAACATAAAAATACCTTTTTTATGAAAACATAGTGTAAATATGTTTAAATTTAGGAAAAATACTCAGACTCACTTATAATAAAAGAATTTCAAATAAAAAAAAGAAATAATAAATTTCAGGGTGTTTTAAAAAAAAAAAACTTTATCCCTCTCCTGCTTCTTCCTCCAACTTTCTAGGTGTCATTCTTACACTTCCACCAGAGTCATCTGTAGATCTTATAACTTCTTACATTCTTGCTATTTGCTGTGGCTACTGAACAAATCAGAAACAAGTGAAGGGTTTTTCTACTGGCCAGCTACAGCAATCATTTTTCACATGAACTAAGTTGTTTGTGTCAAGATTTGTGCTATGATATAGCCTTTTCTGAGAAATTCCTTTGGTATAACACAATAATAATATACTCTGAACCCTAAATATCCAGATTATTTTATTTTCTATAGCACTGTATATTGGGCTAGTGAGATATTACCAAGCTTTTTTTTTTTTTTTTTTAACAAATGAAAACAACAACACTAAAATTAGGAGGACTTAAGTTACTTGCCAAATTCATTGTTGGTAAGAAGTGGGAGCACTTCTTTTTTTTGTTGTTGTACTGCTTCATGCTACCTCCACAACACTGAGACCTGTTCAGAGTAAAGCGGGAATGAATACCTTGATAGCAGAATTCTCATAATGTATCTGTCATACATGGAATGGAGATGAGGTAGAGATTTGGACTAAAATGACTCAGGGCACTCACTCAAGTTTATAACTGTTTCCATCTTTGATCAGTCTTCAGGACTCTGGAAATCTGCATAATTAAGCATAAATATGTGTGTGTGGTATATATATTAGCCATATATATATATATATTTATCCTATTAAAACCATTCAGTACTTAAAAATTCCTTAATGACCAACTACCCCTCAATATCATCAGGAATAAGTAAATAGTTGTGATTATGGTCTCTGGGCATTTCATGTTTTCATTTCATTTCATTTCATGTTTTCATGAACTGGTTCTTTTTGCATTCATCTCTTGATATCACCATCCTCACACCATAACCTCCTGCCAGAGTAAATTATTTGCTATTCCTCTTACCCATACTCTGTTTTTCTTCTGAGTCTTTTTATATGTTTCCTCAGTCTGAAGCACTCTCATTTTACTGTTCTATGTTTTGACTAGTTAATTCCTAATCATACAAAAACCAGGCTGTAGGCTTTATACTATCCTAAGTGACTACCATGATTTTCTGTAGTTGAGTCAGGTGCCTCTCACAATACCTTGTATTTTCCATGTATCAGAATTATCACTTCATCTGTTAGATTTTAAACTCCATGGGGAGGATTTGTGCCCTATTCACCAATGTGACCATAGCAGATGTTACAATGCAATGGTACATAACAGATACCCAGTACATATTTTGAGGTAATTGTAAAGGTAAATGTGGAAGATTCCAAATGAGCAAACTACTAATGAAACCAACAAAAAGCCTTTAGATTCTTAGGGAATCTTATAATTTGATTTTATCTCCTGGGAAATCTTCCTGACTATGGTCCTACTTAGGAAATATAGCACATTATAGAAGTTAAGCTTCCCTCTATAATAATTCTGGCTACACGTTTAATTTAGGAGAACTCAGAATCCTAGGATATAAAACCAGGCTGTATTATTTTCTTATTCCTATTTTCATCTACAGTTGCCACCCAAAGCCCTACTTTACTGGTCTAAAACAGGGTACTTAAGGTTCATCTCAGTGTTTATAGACCTTAGCCACTCATTCTTAAAACAAAACAGGTGTAATAAATAGGGCATTTAACTTGAGAAATAGGGATATAATTCAAAGCATTAATTATATTACTTTAATATTCAAAAATTATTTCTAAAATCTGATAATAAAACAAAAGGACATATGAGTGTCTAAAGAACCAGAAAAATACAAGAAATGAAAAATAAAACAAAACAAATAAACCTCTCACCCTGCAAAAACAAAAAACAATCCTAAAAAACCCCCAGACTAAATGGCTACCTTTTATCCATGCTTATGCAGATGCATTATAAATGCTGGGAGGACAGTGCATAGGGGTGAACATGTGGTAATCTTTTATTATGCTATGCTAACCAAGCAAATCATGAGACACAAACAATTATATAAATGAATCTCTTGCTAGCTAGGAGGTATAGGATAATCCAGGCAAAAAATTTTAAAGAAGCTCAAATCTTTGGAATGGCACCAAAAACTGGCTAAGGCAGATGGCATCCAGTGTGCAGAGTATCATACATGATTGGGAAGCTGAAAGACTTTGGGCTGGGCACATAGGCCTCACCAGTTTCTGCTGTCCTGCGTCTGTCCAGTTTACACATGGATGTGCCTCATTTTTTGGGAAGGATAGAGATCAATATGAGAAGTTTTGAGATTTTAGGAAAAGGAGGGAGGGAAAGAAGGAAGAAAGGGAGGGATAGACATTTGCCTCTTAGTTCAACCACTTATAGGGACTCAAAATGGCATTCTATGCTGGGCTTCTGTCTTACTAATGTTTTTGTTAGAGTTACATGATGGGATAATTTACCTTGTCCAGATTAAGGAATGCTCTAATATCCTTTAAATACACATAGAGGAAAACCAATTTCAAAGTACCCTTTACATGGCTAGCAGATACCAAAATTTGACATAATATTACTGATCCATTAAGGGACTATGGCATTTAAAGTTGTTAGAAAATTATAATTCAAAACAGGAAATAAATGACCAATTACATTATCATAAAAAAAATGTTCTACTTAGAAACCAAACCATGAATTCTGGGAAAAAGCCAAAACACATGGACCATTTATTATTTTTTCCTTATTATGAATAAAAGAAAAAAATTGACATATAAGATGGGTTTTCATAATAAAATTAGCCAAAAAGGTAGAAAGAATAAACCAAAACAAATATTCCGTATTAGAAAAATCTTTAGCTTAAACTCTTAATTTTGGAATAGTGAAAAATGGAGACAGGATCATGTCTACCCAAATATTAGTGTGTATTCACTAGTCACAACACTGTCTGCATCTGTCCTTATCCAGTCAGTCAGTTTGTGCATATTTAATATCCCACTTCCATTTTCGTGCCTATGAACAGGCAGGTACTACAAGCACACATGGGAACAGGGTGTCTTATGAATATACAGTGTTTACCTAAAGACTAAAGTTTTGATGAAAACTTGGAAACCAAATATTCATCTCATTGGAATACAATTTGTGAATTTTTCAGCACAGTTTCATGAAAAACTGAAAACTATTTGAGAAGAATAAATGAACAATTTCACACAACTCTAGTTTGCTTCCTCTTGTTTTCTGTTTTGCTCTGTTATGCATGGTAGAGAATCTTATAAAAAAAATGCCTTATATTACTGACCGAGCTCTTTCTGAAAGTGGTTTTGTCATCCTTCAAGTCCTTAAAGAATAGATGAAAATAAAAATATGAAAGTGTTTGGATTGAGGAAAATGAAAGTTGAAAGACACATAGAAGAATTAGGGGCACATAGACTGTGGATACTGATAGACATTCAACATCTAATGAACATTTCAAAATGGAATTTCAGTGAAAAGAGTAGTCTGCTTTAGTGGAAAAGGAAGCATATTAGAAAATAATTCCTAGAAGAAATAGAGCAGATTTAGAGTTACTAAAACATACAAAGGTGGATTATAGCCTGTGGAATCCATAACTGAATTGGTAAAGGCATTACTCAATATAATATTTAACTTAACATTGAAAAATGAAAATACATTATGTCCTAATGAAATTTAAGAATATGTTCAAAATTCAGTGGCAAATAGATTTTAGTGCAGCCTGACAGATTTTTTCTCTTGCAAAAAACTGTTTTTAGATTAGATTTTTTTCTCTTTTATTCCTGAGAAGTGAAGAGTGCAGTTTCCAGAGGACTTGGAAGTTAACTTTCATTTCTTTCCTCAAATATCAAAGATGTTGTTACCCCATTGAAAAAGTATTTCCATGGATGAACCACAGTGTTCTGTCAGGGAAAGTGACAAAAGGAAAATTTTCACATATTCCAACATTTTAGCTTCTCTTTTCCATCTTTCCCAATGATGATTCAGCATATAATAATTTGTTGGTACTCATATCTGTATTAAAATCCACACATATCAAATCCCTCCCAATGCAATTGTGTAAATCAAATTGTGTGGGTCCATGAATTCGAAAAGAAAATCTCTAATCTTCCTCAATGAGAAGAGCAAGAGTACTTATATGCTACTCTTGCCCTCAGGACTTTCTAACCTCTAATTCCAGAGGAAGAGAAAAATCAAATTCAAAAGTTGGTAGGGTAAAATATTAAAAGACTAATATGACGTTCTCTTCACAAAAATTCATACTTTAGCTATGGCAAAAAAACAGTAGGAAGTGTAATGACTGAATTGTGACTTTATTCTGATAAGTCATAGGAAAATATGGATTTACTAGAATAAACACTGTAAGTAGGGGTAATGATCTCTTCTGATAACGTCTATGATATTTTCACATTAGTCATTACATGATTGTGCCATAGGAATTTCTGTTACATGACATGGATTTGGGATGCAGACCTGTTTTATCTGTAGTTCTAATACTAAGAGTTGTAGTTTATTGAATACTATGTGTCATGTTCTTTTCTAAGCCTTTCATAAGCCTCAAATTAATAATTCCCATGGACATGTTGTAAGAGCTGATTATCTCAATTTTGCAGATTAAACCTGGAGGTATGGAATGATTCAGTGACTTTTCCAGAGATGCAGAGTTAACAATGGCAGTCCTGGACACTGAACCCAGGCCAAATGGAGCCAAATCTGAGCTCCTAACAACCTTACTTTGTTCCCTCTATTACATTAGCCTTCTTTAAGATTTGCTTAACTTCCATGAGTTAAAATACTTGGCTGAGTCATTTGACTTGATTTTTGAAATGACCTTAACCAAATTTGATAAGCCATGTTATATCTATCAACAAAGAAAATTATATCAATGGAATTCTACCCATTTTAGCACCTACATTACACCATTTAAATCATTTGAAGTTATAAAACACTGGTTATGGTGAGAATAAAATATTAATAAACTTTTATAAAATGTTTTGAATGCAATGGGTATATTATGTGGCTCTTTGTAAACCCTTAATTATATAATGACCCTTTCAACCCTACATCAAGCTCTTAGTTTTATGGACACACAAAAAAATTATCTCTAGTTCCTTAGGCTCCAAAATTTACAAGACACATGATGAAGGGGCCAATATATTACAACTGCGCTAACTGTCAAGAACCTCTTTACATCACTATTTTATTCTTTGGCAAAGATCAATAGAAGTCACTTACTGTGCTTTTTGCAGGCGGAAAAAGAAGGGAGATCATTGATGGGCATAATTCAAAATCACATATATGTGGCTATTTGGGAGTCACTGAAACAATCAAAGTGGCAGCCTGTAAAACTTATTTAGATTCATTTGAAGAGAATGGCAGAATTAGCCATTCCAGAATACTGGACTGTCTCTATAGACATTTTAATGGCTCTCTGTGATAAACACAAATTTGCATAGCATTTCTAAATGTTTGAGTGATCTAAGTAACTTGTATATGAAGCATATGCTTATAGGTATTACCGTGCCTCCTAAAATCTTAAAAAATGTAATGAAATTTGTTGAGTAACAATATTTGGCTGTTCCAGAAAGGCCAGGAGAGACAGAATCTCTTAAAATGCCATAAACAGTGGTAATTGAGGGACAGAATTTATTTAGTGCAGAGACATGATCTCTCCATTCAAGATGCATATAATAATCCTTTTTTAATAGCTTGCTCTAAAAGAGGTTCTACATGCTTAATAAAAGTCTGTGGTTCATTTCTTAGGCAGTGAGTTGAAATTAGTACGCCCATGAGCACAGTACAAACACTTAGTAGGCACTCAACTCATTGGTCTAACACATGGTAGTCGTCAAAAGATTTATGTTAAACGAATAGCTACATATTTATAAGATATGATATGATTTGATATATAATATCATTAACTTATTGACACTTGATATTTGCCAAACAAATTGCTGATACTTGACAAATATTTTATCTGAGATAGGTGTTATTATTCCTATCCTACAAATAAGAAATTCTAGGATCATTATTTTCCATGTTTATTAAAAGTCTTCTTTACCTACAGTACCTTGTTTAGTTCTGATCCATTTTCTTTTAGGCATTGAACTTGTTCTTCTCCCTCACTTTTTTTAAAGGCTCATTTGTATATCTATTTATAGTTTATGTGGACACGAAAGAATATTTAGTAGTTAGTGGTATGTTATCTTGATGATAATATATGCCTACTAAAAACTGCTAAGGCACATTTTAAAGCAAATTGACAGAAAGAAAAGTGTCAGATAATTTAGCTTGCTACCTATTTGGAGATTACATAGCTCAAAGACACAAGAGTGACAGGCAACTAATATAAGTAGAAAACAGCTAATAGAAGACTTTCAGGCCCTTAATACACCAAAGAGAAGGCATGACACCATAAAATAGAGCATAAACAGCTATTTGCAGTACATTTCATACAAAGTAAAAATGAAACACAAGGAGACCCATCAGGGAGCCACATTGTGGAAGAAAATGCTGTTAGTGGAGACAGTTGATCCCTGGGATAAAGTGCTGTGTTGCAGCGAAGCTCCATGAGAGCTCATGGAGAAACAGCTGCCCTCTGAAGACAGGAATGCAAAAACAATGGGCTGGACATTTGCTGACAACAGAAATCCCACTGATCATTGTAAGAATAGTACCATTGGGCCAAATGAATGACTCCAAAGTCATCTGTGGTCCCTTTTGCTGTGCCCTCCAAGTGGCCTTCTCTGTAATTGTTTTAATTAAACAATGAAAATTGGAAACACTGTAAAGGAATCAGATGTGTCTTAAAGCTTCATAGGAATGAAGTTGTGATGTGTTTTTATAATCATGCATCCTGGACTCAGGGGAAAAAAAAAAAAAAGCTAATTGCCTCCTGCAGGTAGCTACAAATCTTAGACACTTTTTGAAAATAAGCCTGTGGGGCATCTGGGTGGCTCAGTCAGTTAAGTGTCTGACTTCAGCTCAGGTCATGATCTTGGGGTCCTGGAATTGAGCCTCATGTTGAGCCCAGGGCTCAGCTGGGAGCCTGCTTCTCCCTCTCTCTCTGGCCCTCCTCTTGGTCATGCATGCTCTCTCTCTTTCTCAAATAAATAAAATCTTTTTAAAAAATAAATAAACCTGTGATTTTCAACTAGTAATCAATGTGTAACCAAGGGCTGCTGGTAGACAACCAGTATGGTCCATTTTTCTGATTTTAATTTAATGTTAAGCATGGTGATATTATGGGGGAACATGTTAGATGATCAGATAAATATTGATCTTGAACACCCTCATTAACTGTCTACATACTCTGACAACCACGGATGATAGACGTTGAGTTTATTTTTGTTGGTCTTTTCAGAGAACTTAGCATGCAGAGATTCTGGAGAGAAAAGGAAACCTCGAATGATCTTCAGACAAGGAAAGTTTTGTCTTCCCAAATATTTTGCTTATTCTTGTAGTAAACTGGATTTAAAAAAAAAAAAAAGGCACCTTCTATCCCAAAGCAAAGTACATGGTTTTCAAAGCACTATAAATACGTTAGAATTTGTTAAGACTAATCTCAAAATATATAGAAACACACCTGTGGTAGGAAAATAATAGTACCCAAATATATCCAGGTCCTATTCCTGCATCCTATGAATCTTACATTATACAACAAAAGAGACTTTGCTTACTTGATTAAGAATCTTGAAATAAATTGTCCTTCATTATTTTCCTTGTGGTCCCTAAATTCAATCACAGTTGTCCTCGTAAGAGGAAAGCAGAAGGAGATTCTATTACAGAAGACAGAAGGCAATGTGATGACTTCAGCAGAAAGATTTGAAATGCTAAACTGTGGGCTTTGACAGTGGAGGAAGGGGCCATGAGGTGAAGAAGGTGGCTAAAAAAATCCCCACCCCCCACTCAAAAAAAATGCTGACACCTAAGTTTTGGCCCAGTTTCAGACTTCTGAAACTGTAAAAGAATAAATTTGCATTGTTTTTAACCACCTAATTTGTGGTCATTTGTTTCAGCAGCCATAGGAAACTAATACAACATAAATATATTTTTCAGTTTTTTGAGGTATGATTGACAAAAGTTGACGTATACATTGTGGTGATTTGATAAACATGTACATTATGAAAGAATTAACACCATCTAGGTAATTAACATATTCCTCACATCACATACTTAACTTTTTTTTTTTTTGGTAGGAACATTTAGGTTCTACCCTCTTAGTAATTTTCCATTATATAATATGTTATTAACTATAGTTACCATGTTTTATGTCAGATCTTCAGACATTATTTATCTTATAGCTGAAAGTTGATACACTTTTACCAACACCTCCCTATTTCCCCTCTCCTCAGCCCTTGGAAACCTCTCTTCTACTCTGTTTTGGGGAGTTTGTTTGTTTAGTTTCCATATGTAAGTGATACCATTTGGTATTTCTTGCTCTGTGCAGCATATTTCACCTACCATAATGCCCTCAAGGTCTGTCCATGTTGTTGCAAATGGCAGGATTTCCTTCTTTCTCATGACTGAATGATATTCTTGTGTGTGTATGTGTGTGTGTGTGTGTATAAAGAATTACTTATTTGAGAGGGAGAGAGCAGGAGGGGTAGAGGGAAAGGGAGAGAGAATCTCATGAAGACTCCATGCTGAGCACAGCCCGACATGGGGCTTGATCTCATGAGCCTGAGCTCACATCCTGAGATGAAACCAAGAGTTGGACACTTAACCCACCACCCCACTCACAATGCCCCTATTTTATTTATAATTTTTAAAAATTTGAGTATAGTTGACATAGATTAGTTTTAGGTATACAATGTAATGATTCAACTTCTCTATGTGTTATGCTATGCTTACCACAGGTACAGCTATCACCCATCACCATACTGTACCACATCATCTTTATCTGTGGATGGACACTTTGGTTGTTTCCATATCTTGGCTACTGTGAATAATGTTGCAATGAACATGGAAGTCCAAATAGCTATTTGATATTCTGTTTTCATTTGCCTTGAGAATATATTTAGAAGTGGGATTACTGGGTCATATGGTAGTTTTATTTTTAATGTTTGGAGGAACCACATACTGTTTTCCATAGTGGCCGCACCAATTTACACTCCCATCAACAATGAACAAGGAATTACTTTTCTCCACATCCTCACCAATACTTATCTCTTGTCTTTTTTAATGGCAGTCATTTTGACTGGTCTGAGGTGATATCATCCATTGTGGTTTTGATTCACATTTTTCTGATGATTAGTGATGTTCAGTAACTTTTCAAGTTCATGTTCACTCATTTTTGTGTATGGAATAAGTGAGGGGTCCAGTTCCCTCCTTTTGCATGTGACTATTTGGTTTGCCCGGTATAATTTATTGAAGAGACTATCCTTTCCCCATTGTGTATCTTTTGTTCCTTTGTTTTAAATTAATTCATCATAATGTGTGAGTTTATTTCTAGGCTCTCTATTCCACTGATTTATGTGTCTTTATGCCAATACAATACTGTTTTTATTACTATATCTTTGCAGTGTGTTTGAAATAAAGGAGTGTGATGTATTCAGCTTTGTTCTTCTTAAGATTGCTTTGGCTATCTGGGGTCTTTTGTGGTTCCATACAAATTATAGGATTAGTCTTACCTATTTTTATGAAAAATGTCATTGAAATTTTGAAAAGGATTGGATTAAAATCGTAGATGGCTTTGGGTTATATAGACTTTTTTTTTTTTTTTAAAGGAAGCATTTGCCTACAGCATTTTTTTAAAAGATTTTATTCATTTATTTGACAGAGAGAGATCACCAGTAGGCAGAGAGGCAGGCAGAGAGAGAGAGGAGGAAGCAGGCTCCCCGACGAGCTGACAGCCCAATTCGGGGCTCGAAGCCAGGACCCTGAGATCATGACCCAAGCCAAAGGCAGAGGCTAAACCCACTGAGCCACCCAGGCACCCTGGGATATATAGACTTTTAATAGCATTAGTTTTCCAAACCATGAGCACAGAATATTTTTCCATTTATTGTGCCTTTTTCAGTTTCTTTCAATGTCCTGGTTTTCAGTATACAGATTTTTACCTTCTGGGTTAAATTTATTCTTAGACATTTTATTCTTTTTGATGCAGTTGTACATGGGATTGTTTTCTTAATTTCTTTCTGATAGTTTGCTGTTGGTGTATAGAAATTCAACTGATTTCTGCATATTGATTTTGTATCCTGAAACTTTACTGAATTCATTTATTTGTTCTAATAATGTGTGTGTGTGTGTGTGTGTGTATAATCTTTACAAGTTTCTGTATATATGATTTTATTATCTGTGAATAGAGATCGTTTTACATCTTTCTTCCAATATTGTATGACTTTTATTTACATTTCTTGACCAAATTCTCTGGCTAAAATTCCAGTAATAAGTCAAATAGAAATGGTGAGAATGGTATCTTTGTCTTGTTTCTGATCTTAAAGGAAATATTTTCAATCTTTCACCATTTAGTATGATGCTAGTTGTAGACTTTTCACAAATGTACTTTTATTATGTTGAAGTAATTTTCTTCTACTCCTAGTTTTGTTTGTTTTTGTTTTTGTGTTTTTTTCTGTTTTGTTTTTATCATGAAAATGTATTGAGTCTTGGGTGATGCTTTTGCTGAATTAATAAAAATGATCATATGGATTTGGTCCATTTTGTTTATGTGGCATATTACATCTATTGATTTTTGTATGTTGAACCATCTTTACATTCTATGAATAAATCCCACTTGTTCACTGTATTTGTGTGTTTGTATGCATTTATATACATTTAATTTTTTTATGTATTATTGAATTTGATCATTTGCTAGTATTTGAGTATTTTTTCATCAATGTTGATCAGAGACACTGGTTTGTAGTATTCTTGTGTTTTTGTCTGGATCTTGTATCAAGGTAGTGCTGTTCTCACAGGGTAAGCTTTGAAGTTTTTTCTCCTCTTTGCCTTTTTGGAGGACTAATAGAATTATTGTTCAATCTTTAATGTTTTTAAATGTTCAAATGTAAAATCCTCAATTGAAGCCATCTCATCCTGGGCTTTTCTTTGTTGTGTGGTTTTTGATTATTGATTCAGTCTCCTCACTTATTATTGTTTTGTTCAGATTTTCTATTTGTTCATGAATCAGTCTTGTATGTGCTTCAAGGAATCTTTTCATTTCTTTTAGGTTATCCAACTTGTTGGTTTATGATTGAACAATCATAATCATTTTTATTTTCTGTTACATTATATGTAATGTCTCCTCTTTTATTTTTTATTTTAGTTTTTTGTCTTTTGTTTTGTTGTTGTTAATCTAGCTAAGACTGTGTCAGTTAATTGATTTTTATTTATTTATTTATTTATTTTTTAAAAAAGATTTTTATTTATTTATTTGACAGACAATCACAAGTAGACAGAGAGGCAAACGGAGAGAGAGGAAGGGAAGCAGGCTTCTCACTGAGCAAGAGCCTGACGCGGGGCTCGATCCTAGGACCCTGGGATCATGACCTGAGCTAAAGGCAGAGGCTTTAACCCACTGAGCCACCCAGGTGCCCCAGTTAATTGATTTTTTAAAATGAAAACGAGTTTGTTGATTTTTTTCTATTTTCCTCTTTGCTTATCTCTAATCTTTATTATTTCCTTCTTTCTTCTAGCTTTGGGTTTAACATTTTTTCTTTCTGTAATTTCTTGGTATGTAATGTTAGGTTGTTGATTTATTATATATTATTTTCTTTTTTGATGTATACAATTATAGCTATAAACTTCCTTCTTAGCACTGCTTTTGCTGCATCTCATAGTTTTGGTACTTTGTGCTTTTATTGTTGTTTGTCTCAAGGCATTTCGTAATTTCTGTATTTTTGTAATTTCTGAATTTTTTCTTCACCCAGTTTTTCCTGTACTATTGAATTTGTTTTTCTTTTCACTGTCATCAAAGGAGATACTTTGATTTATTTTTTTCCAGAATTGGTTAAGACTTAAGGCCTAATATGTGGTCTATCCTCAAGAAGTTCTATGTTTACTAAGAAGATTTTATATTCTGCTTTTGTTGAATAGCATGTTCTGTATATGTCTCTTAGGACCAACTGATATATAGTGTTTTTTAAGTTATCTGTTTCCTTACTGAACTATCAACTTGTTCTATGCATTATTAAAATAGGGGTATTACTGGCTCCTACTATTTTTATATTGATATCTTTCTCCATTCAATTCTGTCAGAGTTTGATTCCTATACTTTGGAGCTCTGAGGTTTGGCATACAAATATCTATAATTGTTATATCTTCTTGGAGACTTGCTCCTTTCATCATTATATAATGCTGTTCTTTGTCTTTTATAACATTTTTTGTGTTAAAGTCTGTGTTGTCTGATATTAGTATAGCAACTCCCTCCTCCCTTTTGGTTATCATTTGTATGGGATATCTTTTTCTACCCTTTCACTTTTAGCCTATGTGTGTTTTTGGATCTAAAATGTGTCTCTTGTACCAGCATATAATTGTGTTTTGTTGTTTTGTTTTACCAATTCAGTCAGTCCATTTCTTTTAATTATGAAGTTTCATCCATTTACATATAAAGTAATTATTGGTAGAGATCAACTTCTTATTGCCATTTTGTTCATTGTTCCTGTATACCTTGTAGCTTTTTGTCCCTCCTTACTGCTTTCCTTTGTGTTTCATTGACTTTCTTTGTGGGGGGGTAGTGATGTTTTGATTTCCTTCTCATTCCCTTCTGTGTATGTTCAATAAATATTTTCTTTGTGGTAAACATTGCAAATGCATACAAATCTTAGTTATAGCATTCTATTTTAAACTGATAACAATTTAACTTCATTTACATACAAAACTCCACTGTTTTACAGTTCTACTCTCCCCCACTTAATTTTATTTGTATCACAAATAACACCTTTATATATTGTATACCTGCTCATGTAGATTTATAGATTTTTTAAATGTTTTTATTATTTCAATTCTGTGCACTGAAATTGTAATCATACTAGTTACTATATTTGTTTATGTATTTCCCTCTTCTGGGGAATCTTACATCTTCATATGGCTTTGTGTTGCTGTCTACCATCCTTTCATTTCAACTCAAAGGACTACTTGGGTATTTTTTGTAGAGCAGGTGTAGTGGTAATGAACTCCCTTTGCTTTTGTTTATTTGGGAACGACTTAATTTCTCCTTCATCTGTGAATGATGATTTGGCCAAACACATTTATTCTTGGTTGAAAAGAAAGCCTTGTGAAGCTTTCAGGATCAGATGAGAAGCCCAAACTTCACATTTACTCAATGTGTCTAATTCTTATTATGGTAGAAAAGAAGCATTTGTGATTGGCCTAATATGGTGATGTCATGAAGATGAAGCTAATTTCCCAGTTTTCCTTCAATCTGGGCCTGGTGTGGAGACCATCAGGCTGGGATTGTTGGGGTAAAGCCCTCAGATTTCTGTTACTTATCTCTACTCAAGACAGACAGGAGTTGGCAGAATAGGCCTTAGGTGAATAATGAAACAAACTTGAGGAAGTAAAATGAGTAATAAAAGAAACTTAGTGTTGTAATCATTTAAAAAAAAACATTGTAACAATAAATAAAATAACAAAAGCCTATAATATCTATGTATAAAACAAGGTGCCGTGGGCTGTGGGGCTCTGGCAATAATTCTGTAAATATTTTGAGTCAAGCAAGACAGACACCTTTCTCTTGTGCAGCCCCCAAACAAGCCAGATCATTGGTCATTCTTTTGTTACCATTTTGAGGGAGGAATCTGGGTGTGAGAGATTTCTTCCCAGTTGCTTTACACTATGCCACATAGAGAAAGGAGCCCAAGAGGCATGCCAAATGCTTTGAATTTTCTTATCCTTTTGCTGGAATCCCAAGTTGGTTTTATAATAGCATGGGTGCTGTATTTTCTTAGCTGGCCTCTAAAGTTCTTATGAGGTATCCTAGTCTATAATTATTGTAAATTTGGTGTCTTTTTTGAGGAAGGGAAACTGCTTCCTGGTCTGCTGTCTTGCTGATATCACTCTCACATGTGATCACCTTTTATTTTTTCTGAGGTAGTTATGCTTCTTTAACTGGTATCTTTTTTTTCCCATTTAAAATTTTTACTCAAATTCCATTTAGTTAATGCATATGGTAAATTTGGTTTTCAGGTGTAGAATTTAGCTATTCATTATTTATATATAACACTCAGAACTGATCACAACAAGTGCCCTCCTTAATATCCATCCCCCTCCCACATCCCTTCCCTCAACCCTCAGTTTGTTCTCTATAGTTAAGGGTCTCTTGCAGTTTGCCTCCTTCTCCTTTTTTTGCCTCCTTCTCCTATCTTTATCTATTTGTTTGTTAAATTCCACATATGAGTGAAATCATATGGTATTTGTCTTTCTCTGACAGATTTATTTCATTTAGCATAATATATTCTAGCTCCATCCATGTCATTGCAAATGGCAAGATTTCATTCTTTTGATGGCTGAATAACATTCCATTGTATTTATATACCACATCTTCTTTATCCATTCATCAGTCGATGGACATTTGGGCTCTTTCCATAGTTTGGCTATTGTTGATAATGCTGCTATAAACATAAGGGTGCATGTGCCCCTTTGATTCAGTATTTTGGTATCCTTTGGGTAAAAAATGGTGTCTTCTAATTAACGATTTTTTCTCTCTTTCTCCTTTATTATTTTGATGTATAAAATAATAGTATATCTTAAAACAAGAGTAATTTTGATTTGGTAAGAAGCTATATGGCTTCAATTTAAAGATTTTATTTATTTGAGAGAGAGAGAGAGAGAATGAACAGAGAGAAGAGCAGAGGGTGAAGGACAAGCTGACTTGCACCAAGCATGGAGCCTGACACCGGGCTTGATCTCCTGATGCCAAGATCATGACCTGAGCCAAAATCAAGAGTCTGTCGCTTAACTGACTAAGCCAGCTAGGTGCCCCTAAAGAAGTTATATGACTTTAATTTTGAAACCTCAGTTCCTTCTTCTGTAAAATGGAGAAAATAAAATTAGGACTAACTTCATAAAGTTAGTGAGGATTCAGTCTGATCTTCCATGCAAAGTACTTGTGAAATAGGTGTTTGACAAATTTGTGTATCTTTCTCCTTGTATCCCTAGTCTTTAGTGGAAAACGTACATAAACTGACATTTGGTTTCCCTTATAATCACCTCTTTTATTAGATAATAGGTACTCTGTGTAAATAGAAAATACCAAGAAAATAGTAAGCCTTCAAATAGAACTATAGGAATTTCCAGTTTTTATTACTGGAAATAAAGGTATTTTGGCCTGAACTAAAGGAATTTCCTCCAGAAAGAAGATTAGTGCAAGGCAAGCCTGAATCCTAGAAATGCTGTTTTCTTTATACACATCTTTCCTCTCTCTTCATATTTTATGAGAAAGGAAGGATAGGCTCCATAGTAGTTCTTGTAGACACATTTAATAGTTCTTAAAGCAACAAAGAACTGTTTAGGCAGTGAATTTCTCTATATGTGATGGGAACTCACTTATTTGACTGAAAATTGAATTGAGATATTTTATTGGATGACAAATGTTCTATATTGAATTTAGTTCAAAACAAAGCAATTTGATAAACAAAATTCCATTACTTAATTTATGAGCTAGCATAGGCTAAATGTTATTCCTATAAATAAAATCAAGGACTTATGGACAATTTTAACCACACAGTGGTTTTGCTTAGGGTTAATTACAACAAAATCTATGTGGCATATTTTACAATATATCCTTTGAAAAACTTCCCTTCTAACTTAATCACTTGTTATTTAGAAGTGGAAATGATACTGATTTACTTGAATGAAGCTGTTTTGTAGCATTGTATGGATAGCATTTTGTATACCCCCATCACCTAAATGATTATTTAAAATGTTATTCCAACCTCCAAAATGAAATTTAATATTCTTTAAATGAGAGCATCTTACAATAAAATAATTCTAATTCAACATGACTAATGTGCATGCACTCTTTCACACAACTATCATACAGAAGAATTACTGGCAGTTATAAGGCACCTCTGAAATCGACAAACAAGTGTGTGTGATCCCTTCAAATCATCCCATTTAAGTGGCCTTTTCTCCATCAACAGTGTCACTTTCTTCCTTGCTCCTACGTTCAGTATCTTGAAATAATGTTTTTCTCTCCCTCCTGTATGGTCAATAATTCACCATTCAATAATTCACCAAATTTTATTTAAAATGTTTCTAGCATTTGTTCCTTATTTCTCTTTCCATTGCCACTAGGTAAGCCCAGACTCATATATTGAATTACTGCAATAGTTTCTTGATTAGTTTCCTCTCCAGCCTTTCCTCTCTCATCATTTCTATATCCAGTGACATAGTAACATTTCTAAATTACTGTTTTCATCATTCCGTTTCTCAGCTCAAAAACATCCTGTGGTTATCCTTATACGATAAAAGCCAAATTCCTCAGCCTGGCATGAAACCTCTACCAGCTGACCCTGTTTACTCATTCAACAAATATTTATTGAGAGCTGACCATGTGTTTAGCATTCCTAATCTCTTATGTCTCCATATACCCTGAAAGATTTTACTATCTGGTTGGAGATTTGTGAAAGAATTCAAAATAAGTTAAATAGCAGCTTCTAATTTAGGAGTTACTATAAAACAATGTATGTTAGTGTGTGTATGTACATGTGTTTGTGCTTCTATATAAATATATTTTACAAATATTACATATTGAATGGCAGTAATAACATGTTTTTATACTGTTGCAGTTATTATAGTTTATGGTGCATATGTAAGTATACTTTCTTTTAATCTGTCTGAACAATAATAGAAATAGGGAGAAATTGGTGTTGAGAAGAAGCTTTGTGCCAAATAAATAATATACTTTTGCTCTATAATCTAGAGAGATAGAACTGAATCCAAATATGTCAGATTTATGGGTCGTTATTTTGTCTGTTAAAGCAAATGTTATGGAAGTATTATGTTCCATTGTGACAGCTATAAATTTTTATTGTATGGATTAAAATATCCAGCATACTCTACTAGATACTGTGCTAGAGGCAATCTTATGAGTTCCTACATTTCCTCTTCCTGGACACATTGGAAATACCTAAATCTGTATCATCCCATCCCCCTTGCAGGTAAGTTGAGCCATGTGACTGTGTTCTTTCCAGGGTATGAGACCAGCCCTTTTTTATTCTGTCCTTTTTACTTGCCATTATTCCCAAGACTTCTTTTCATTTGTTGGGGTGTCTTTGGAAGCCCTTGTTTCTAGTGATTTAGCTACAAATGTGGAGGAGGACTGCCTGATCTACTGCAGACTTTTTGTGTGTAAGAAATCAATTGTATCTCATTAGTTACTGAATTTTTTAGGATTTTTTTGTTAATACAGCATCCTAATGTGGGTATATTCTGTTTTGTATGCAAGTTGTAACACTACCTGCAACATTGCCACTTTTTAAATTCTCAATAAAATCTTGGAAAACAAATAAGAATGGCATAAAAATAAAGATAACCTTGTGTCTTTTAACTATATATATATATATATACATACATGTATGTATGTATTTGTTTAACTACACATACACACACACCTATTTGTGTGTGTATATAGATACATATATCTACATATATGCAAATATGCAGGTACTGTGGCAGAGGTAGTCTTGTGAGTTCCTACATTTCTTCTTTGTGGTCACATTGGAAATCTCTAAATCTGTATTATCCCATCAGCTCAAAACTTCCTATGGTTATCCTTATGTGCTTATGTGTAGATATGAAAATATGCACATATGTAAATATTCAAATGTTCATATATGTAAATATATGTGAATTTATAAGCACATAATATGTGTGTAAAGAAATCATATACAAACTTCAAAGGCATTAATAAATACACCAAATTCATGACATGCCACGTAGTTTATGTATGTTAACTCTTAATCCTATAGCAATCTTAAGAGGCATCTACTAAGTTAGACCAATTTTAAGATGAGAAAACAGACAAAAAGAGGGTAAAGAGCTTGATTATGATTAGTGTTTTAGAAACACATTACTTGGGACACACCATGTAATTAAGATGACTGAGGTATGAATGAAGGAGCTAATCATCAATGATCTTCCTGGGACATTCTTCCCATGGAGGGCTGGCTCTTGCTTTTCCTTCACATCTCAGGTTTTCCTGGCCACTGTGATGGCTACTGCTTTGATCATCACTATCACCACTCATGTGAGTTTTTCATTCTTTATTTTTGGGACAGTCTGTTTGCTTATTGCTTTTTCCTCCTCTAACTACTCAAGTTTATGAGTAGAGATCTTAGCTCTTCTGGTTCTTCTTCAACACATTATTGTTCTCAGTAAATATAGTGTAATTGAACAGATGGATGACTGAACAAATTAGTGCTCTATTTTGCAAGGAGTTATTAGGTTGATTTAATCTTTAGTCTATAGCCCTATGAATAGGAAGTAACTGGAGCATATTCTTGACACGGGTGGAAGATTCCTCTTTGCAGATACCAAGCTAAATATAGAGGTTATACAAAATTTAATCACACAAAAGCGTTAAAGTTAGTAGATATCTTTGGAACTCTGAAGGTAAAAGGTAACATGAACCACTTTGTGAAGGTATAATTGTTGTCATTATTTTACTGATGAGGAAACAGAGGCTCAGAGAGTTTCAGTGACTTCCATGGCTGATTGTGGATTTGAAATTAGGCAGTCTGTTTCCTATCTTAGCACTTTTATATTTTACTTACCACAAAATGAATTCTCTATTAATGATAGTGGTTAAGAATGCTTCATGAAGGTGAGGGAGGCTATGAACCGGCTTATAAAAAATTCACACAACTTCTCTTCATTGACTCTTTTCTGTTTTCCCTAAAAGTTTCCTCAAGATTATTATCTTGGGACTCCTCTTCTTATCTATGGTGTTTTGTATATTCTCAAAAATTCACATTCTTCTGATGTTAATGCTGTCATAACTTTTAGATATATCCCCTCTTTAAAATTTCACTAATATGCCCCAATGTAGACTTTCATGGCTTCTTAACTACTAGGCCATGTGTTACCAAATGACCCTTTAGCCTGTTCTAGTCAATACTAAAAATTTAGGCCAATTTAAAGTTTCTAAAGTTATAGTTTCTAAAGTTCTAAAATTATAATTATATTTATCCATTCAAAATCCTCAGGTATCCCAAAATCAACAGGTAAATCTCACGATTCTTGCTAATCCTCACTCTTTGGCCTAATTCCTGTCCTCCTTTTCTCCCCTGGCTTCTGTACATACACAGTCCTTTCTTATGACACTGGACCATTCACTGAGCCATGCCCCTACCATCTTGAATAATAAAAACATTGCAGAAATCTGTCTGAACCATCCTACTTCTGTGTATCAAAGTCTTCTTTATTAAAACTCAGCTCAGAAATCACTTCCTAGATTCCTTCTTTACTCTCCTGTCCTTCCCCCATACCACAGTGCAAACCATCTCTTGTCAGTGCCCTCCTTTGGGAATTTACACAGTCTATAGTGTTACTTTTTACATTTTACATTTCATTCCAGTTATAGGTGCATTGGTCTCTTTTCCTTTTCTAAAGGGTAAGTTTTTAGATTGACTCTTCATATGCCCTAGAAGACCCAGTAAATGCCTATTTTTGAGCAATTATGAAATAACTAAAGGAGCTTGTATTTCATGTTTCAGATTAAGCAGAGATTTTATATATTTCTATAAAGTATAGAAGATCTAAAAAATTAAAAACTGGCTTAGAATGCAATATATTAAAAAAAATTTATTTTAAATGGAGAATGTCCAGGAGTTCAGGAATATTTCATGTTTTAAAAGTGATCAAAAGGAATACAAAAGAGAAGATAATCAATTATATTTTTGAGTGACCCCCAAATACACATTAGTATTTACTAAAACCAAATCCTATCTTTAAAGTAATTCTTGAAGAAATGGCAGAACACATTTTTTTCTAATTAAAGGACTTGCTATTATTAGGCTATTGTACAATTTTATAATATGCCAATTGTAATATCATTTGCATAGTATAGTCATTAAGTTTAGTGTTATCCTTATAAGCGAATGAATTGTGTCTTATATAATGAGTTACTTGATACCTAACTTATAAAAGGTTCATAATTAATTTAAGTAACTGAAACTTTTAAATGTCTATTTAATTTTAAAATACTTTAGCCTTGAATACACTCTTTAATGAGTAACTTTAAACTGATAATCTTCAAATCTGTATACCAGTCAAATTTAGTACATTTGTAACAATCCAAAAGATTAAATATATACACAGATATTATCCATACTAAGAGATGGCTGTCCTTCCATGTGATAAAACAATCCATAAAATATAGAGTAAAAATATATTGCTTTTAGATGTTCTTGAATCATATGCTGAAATGACAGCATGTATTAAAGTTCACTGCTATTAGGCAACATTTCATGGAATCATAGACTTTCAGGAGCTCTTTAAAAATATATATATATATATTAGAAGACATCTGTCTCAGTGCATTTGATACTTCTGTTTCTGCTGCAACTTGTTCACACTCCCAGCTGTGGGTTTTGTTTTGTTTTTCCTTATTCTCTGACTATAGAGAAATGTAAATGTGCTCAACCTCTTCATATTTGTCCTGTATTCATTTAGGTTTCTGGCCTTCTCGTGGAGAGTTGACATTTTGTTGCCTGTGTTGACTAGAGCTCATGCAGATTAAAAATGTAAATGAGAATATCTCATGACCAAACTCAACACATATTGCCGGTTTCATTCTTCAGTTGTGAAAGCAGTTAGCCATTCAAAATGGTACTTTTGGTAGTGCCAGTACAATCAATTAAGGTGCAACAATTTTAAATAGCATTGACAAGCAAAGTTTTATGTTTTATAACGCTAAATACAGTTGCATAATATATCTGTGAGTTTACTTTTTCTGCCTAAGAAAATTTAATCTTTGAGTCAATCTTCCAGAAGGTATATGAAATAATATAGGATGAAACACATATTTTTAGAAAGCAAATGAAATGTAAATATGCCAGATAGATTTTTTTTTTTTTGAGATGGTGAAGGAGTAGAGCCAACTACAGTTGTTCTAATTTTGCCTGTTCTTTGGCAAATAAACAAAACCTAAATGTATACAGATATCTCTCTTTGCTGAGCAATTTCATTGCAGCCTATAATTGCACCACTATCTGTGATAAATTCTGATTTACAGCTTAATTGGCCAGAAGTGAATATAGCCTTAAGGTCGTTGCAATAAAGATAGCAGGAACTTTAGAGAGGTACGTAAGTTAACTGAAAGATTATCTAGTGCAGTTAGTGGAGAAAATGTGTTTAAAATATTAGAATACTACATGGGGTCATATTATGCAGTACTGACGCCATACATATAACACAAAAGGTCAATTTGAAGTGCTCACAGAGGTTCTGCCGTAAAATAAATTATATTTAACAACAAGAGTGTGGTGTTTTTTCCTACAAGGGGAACGAATAATTACATGATGTCAAAAGGGATTAAAAATGGACCAATTAAAGCTTCCAAGAAAGCTAAGCCTTAAAAGAAATGTAGCAGAAAATTGAAGAAAATAGAAACAAGAATTTTAGCCACCTAGTATTATATAGAGAACTGATACATTTGAGAGAGCCTGTTATTTCTCCATAAAACAAAAGGGAGGGGTCAGAATGTTGGGTGTGATTCTGAGTATGATAGAGAAACAATGACAAAGGTATACATGGGGAAATTTGAAGTGTACTGTGTTCCCAAGTACAGTGAAATATGTGAAAGACACCTTTGCTTTTACATGAAAACAGAAAGAGGGAGAACTTAACTGATCAATGAGAAATTGATTTTAACTGATGTCCAAGGTATGAGAATTTGAGGCCTGATTCATAAAAGAGAATGTATCATATGAAATTGTAACAGACTAAGAGTAGAATGAGCTTCGTCCCCAGAGATGTGAATAAAATGAGAGGGTGTAAGCATTTTCAATTGCCTACAATTTAAGAAATACCCAAAAGCTAGCAAAATGTCTACTATTTATAGCATTGCCTGTCACTGGGGACTCTTGCATATTTGCCTTGTTAAAAGGGGCTTTAAAACATCTTTAATAGTATTTACAATTAATTATTGTTACTTTATTTAATATATGTACTAATAATATAGTCTCCATGTAATGAAGCACAGACTCAGAGGTAGCCTTTTTTCATTGGTTTCACATCTTTGAATTTTCATCATATTTATCCAAAAAGGAAGGAAATGCCGTAAGGGAGAAAAAAAAAGCACAACAACATAGACAATGAACAAAGACTAAAACTCCATTTAAATGCTGATATTCTTATTGATGGGTGTTGACAAATGGACACAGGAAACCTTGCTAGAAGCTTGCAGAAAATGAAATATTCACTCCATGGACATGAATAGATTCTAGAAAGTGTATGATACAGGAGAGGAAAGGAACACTATTTCATACAAACCATCTGGAAAGTGGATTTTTGGATACTTTTATGACTTGAATTTGCTTGCTTCATGTACAGACTTTGTTCTCCCTTGAGATAAACTATAGTCACAAAGATGCCAATAAATCTACGATATTAGGAATTTATAAGGGATTATTCTTAGATTTGTGTTACTCTCCTCTGGGGCTTTTTTTCACCATGATCACTAGCTGTTAGGGGCTTAAGAGAGCCAAGAAATCCCATTATAAGTAAATCTATAGGCAGGCAAAAGCCTGTTGAGGACAAATACATGCAAGAAATATGGACAGCCAAGTGTAGTTACCTCTGCTCAGGTATCACTGGAACCAAAAACCTAGACACCAAGTATTATTTTTCCAGACCATCCAGGAAGACTCCATAGTTCCCTGGTACCAACTAACATCTGCCTTTCAAGAAGAATAAAACTAGTAAAGAAAATTATAAAAAAAATTGTACATAAAAATAAAGTTAAACATAAAAAGTGGAAAGAGGGAGAATTACCGATTAGTCTAATAAGAAATTTTGAAGAAATAAAGTGATGGCAGTAGGAAAACAATATATTTGATCATGGGTAAGTGGCCAAATAAGAGGGAGAATAAAGGAGATAAAGTAGGACAGATGAACACCTGAGACAACAATCCTATTTCTTCCAGACCTATGGAATTTTTGTAGTGCTAGACTGACTCATGAGAAGTGGCATGAGTGGTGATAAAGGCATATATAGTTGGCATATACAGAAACTGTATAATGTTTCATGATACCCATATGGATTTTCATACCATTTTCACTTCTCAGAAACTGAATGGAGGTTCATATAGTGAAAAAACTCCTAATTATATGAATTTAAATGAGCGTTCTAAAGTGCACCAGCTGTGTGACATTGATGTAGGCACTTAATCTCTTTGAGTCTTATTTCCTCCCCTGTAGTATAGAGTTCATTATCTGTGAAGTTTTATTATTTCAAGGTCTCTTCTCATTCTAAATTTCCATTGTTCTGAACATTTTCTCCCCTCATTTAGTATTTTCAAACTGAGCACAACCACCACCATCTTCTTCATCTTCTGAGCTACCCTTTCCCAAGAGGCTTGCGGTGAGGGTGGCAACAGGAGTGTTAGCATGGGAGAAGAGTAGATGTTTATTTCCTGAGTTTCTTCACCTGTGTTCCTGAACCTGTACCTGAAATGCTCTATGTAGTTTGCTAAGAGCGTGTCATAGAAAACATTAGAATATTTTTCCATTTTGAGTGAGAATGCCTAGGGCCCAAGTTCATTATTGCTTTAGATATTATTTGCCAAGAGGTTGTAGAAATGCAAACATGCTGTAGGTGGTTGTATCAACTTATATATGTGTGGTGTTCTCTAAACCTGACATTTTGATTCTATGAAATATTAACAAATATATGTGTATCTTTGCTCACATACACACACACAACCAAATATAAATTATATTTAGATTATCTGACAATTTGAATTAGGTTTTATAACTTTTTTCCAAAAATGATTGTATTTAAAGTTTTTCTTTTTTTTTAAATTAACATATAATGTATTATTAGCCCCAGGGGTACAGGTCTATGAATAGCCAGGTTTACACACTTCACAGCACTCACCATAGCACATACCCTCCCCAATGTCCATAACCCCACCACCATCTCCCTGCCCCCCTCCCCCGGAAACCCTCAGTTTGTTTTGTGACATTAAGGGTCTCTTATGGTTTGTCTCCCTCCCGATCCCATCTTGTTTCATTTATTCTTTTCCTACCCCCCAAGCCCCCCACATTGCATCTCCACTTCCTCATATCAGGGAGATGATATGATAGTTGTCTTTCTCCGATTGGCTTATTTCGCTAAGCATAATACCTTCCAGTTCCATCCACGTCATTGCAAATGGCAAGATTTCATTTCTTTTGATGGCTGCATAGTATTCCATTGTATATATATATACCACCTCTTCTTTATCCATTCATCTGTTGATGGCCATCTAGGTTCTTGCCATAGTTTGGCTATTGTGGACATTGCTGCTATAAACATTCAGGTGCATGTTCCCCTTCGGATCACTATGTTTGTATCTTTAGGGTAAATACCCAGTAGTGCGATTGCTGGGTCATAGGGTAGCTCTATTTTCAACTTTATGAGGAACCTCCATGCTGTTTTCCAGAGTGGTTGCACCAGCTTGCATTCCCACCAACAGTGCAGGAGGGTTCCCCTTTCTCCACATCCTCACCAGCTTCTGTCATTTCCTGACTTGTTAATTTTAGCCATTCTGACTGATGTGAGGTGGTATCTCATTGTGGTTTTGATTTGTATTTCCCTGATGCCGAGTGATGTGGAGCATTTTTTCATGTGTCTGTTGGCCATCTGGATGTCGTCTTTGCAGAAATGTCTGTTCATGTCCTCTGCCCATTTCTTGACTGGATTATTTGTTCTTTGGGTATTGAGTTTGATAAGCTCTTTATAGATTTTGGATACTAGCCCTTTATCTGATATGTCGTTTGCAAATATCTTCTCCCATTCTGTCAGTTGTCTTTTGGTTTTGTTAACTGTTTCCTTTGCTGTGCAAAAGCTTTTGATTTTGATGAAGTCCCAATAGTTCATTTTTGCCCTTGCTTCTGTTGCCTTTGGCGATGTTCCTAGGAAGAAGTTGCTACAGCTGAAGTCAAAAAGTTTGCTGCCTTTGTTCTCCTCAAGGATTTTGATGGATTCCTTTCTCACATTGAGGTCCTTCATCCATTTTGAGTCCATTTTCATGTGTGGTATAAAGAAATGGCCCAATTTCATTTTTCTGCATGTCACTGTCCAATTTTCCCAACACCATTTGTTGAAGAGGCTGTCTTTTTTCCATTGGACATTCCTTCCTGCTTTGTCAAAGATTAGTTGACCATAGAGTTGAGGGTCTATTTCTGGGCTCTGTATTCTGTTCCATTGATCGATGTGTCTGTTTTTGTGCCAGTACCATACTGTCTTGATGATGACAGCTTTGTAATAGAACTTGAAGTCCGGAATTGTGATGCCACGAACTTTGGCTTTCTTTTTCAATATTCCTTTGGCTATTCAAGGTCTTTTCTGGTTCCATATAAATTTTAGGATTATTTCTTCCATTTCTTTGAAAAAAATGGGTGGGATTTTGGTAGGGATTGCATTAAATGTGTAGCTTGCTTTAGGTAGCATAGACATTTTCACAGTATTTGTTCTTCCAATCCATGAGCATGGAACGTTTTTCCATTTCTTTGTGTCTTCCTCAATTTCTTTCATAAGTACTTTATAGTTTTCTGAGTATAGATTCTTTGCCTCTTTGGTTAGGTTTATTCCTAGGTATCTTATGTTTTTAGGTGCAATTGTAAATGGGATTGACTCCTTAATTTCTCTTTCTTCTGTCTTGTTGTTGGTGTATAGAAATGCAACTGATTTCTGTGCATTGATTTTATATCCTGACACTTTACTAAATTCCTGTACAAGTTCTAGCAGTTTTGGAGTGGAGCCTTTTGGGTTTTCCACATATAGTATCATATCATCTGCAGAGTGTGAGAGTTTGACTTCTTCTTTGCCAATATGGATGCCTTTAATTTCTTTTTGTTGTCTGATTGCTGAGGGTGGGCCTTCTAGTACTATGTTGAATAGCAGTGGTGATAATGGACATCCCTGCCTGTTCCTGACCTTAGTGGAAAAGCTTTCAGTTTTTCTCCATGGAGAATGATATTTGCAGTGGGTTTTTCATAGATGGCTTTGATAATATTGAGGTATGTGCCCTCTATCCCTACACTTTGAAGAGTTTTGATCAGGAAGGGATGCTGTACTTTGTCAAATGCTTTTTCAGCATCTATTAAGAGTATCTTTCTTTTATTAATATATTGTATCACATTGATGGATTTGCGGATGTTGAACCAACCTTGCAGCCCTGGAATAAATCCCACTTGGTCGTCGTGAATAATCCTTTTAATGTACTGTTGGATCCCATTGGCTAGTATTTTGGTAAGAATTTTCGCATCTGTGTTCATCAAGGATATTGGTCTGTAATTCTCTTTTTTGATGGGATCCTTGTCTGGTTTTGGGATTAAGGTGATGCTGCCCTCATAAAATGAGTTTGGATGTTTTCCTTCCATTTCTATTTTTTGGAACAGTTTCAGGAGAATAGGAATTAATTCTTCTTTAAATGTTTGTTAGAATTCCCCTAGGAAGCCGTCTGGCCCTGAGCTCTTGTTTTTTTGGGAGATTTTTGATGACTGCTTCAATCTCCTTACTGGTTATGGGTCTGTTCAGGTTTTCTATTTCTTCCTGGTTCAGTTTTGGTAGTTTATATGTCTCTAGGAATGCATCCATTTCTTCCAGATTGTCAAATTTGTTGGCATAGAGTTGCTCATAGTATGTTCTTGTAATTGTTTGTATTTCTTTGGTATTGATTGTGATCTCTCCTCTTTCATTCATGATTTTTATTAATTTGGGTCCTTTCTCTTTTCTTTTTGGTAAGTCTGGCCAGGGGTTTATCAATCTTATTAATTCTTTCAAAGAACCAGCTCCTAGTTTTGTTGATTTGTTCTATCGTTTTTTTGGTTTCTGTTTCATTGATTTCTGCTCTGATCTTTATGATTTCTCTTCTCCTGCTGGGTTTAGGCTTTCTTTGTTGTTCTTTCTCCAGCTCCTTTAGGTGTATGGTTAGGTTGTGTATTTGCGAACGTTCTTGTTTCTTGAGAAAGGCTTGTATCACTATATATTTTCCTCTCAGGACTGCCTTTGCTGTGTCCCACAGATTTTGAGCCGTTGTGTTTTCATTATCATTTGTTTCCATGAATTTTTTCAATTCTTCTTTAATTTTCTGGTTGACCCATTCATTCTTTAAAAGGATGCTGTTTAGTCTCCATGTATTTGTGTTCTTTCCAAATTTCCTCTTGTGATTGAGTTCTAGCTTCAGAGCATTGTGGTTTGAAAATATGCAGGGGATGATCCCAATCTTTTGATACTAGTTGAGACCTGATTTATGACCCCGGATGTGATCTATTCTGGAGAATGTTCCATGTGCACTAGAGAAGAATGTGTATTCTGTTGCTTTGGGATGGAATGTTCTGAATGTATCTATGATGTCCATCTCGTCCAATGTGTCATTTAAGGCCTTTATTTCCTTATTGATCTTTTGCTTGGATGATCTGTCCGTTTCAGTGAGGGGAATGCTAAAGTCCCCTACTATTATTGTATTATTGTCGATATGTTCCTTTGATTTTGTTATTAATTGATTTATATAGTTGGCTGCTCTCATGTTAGGGGCATAGATATTTAAGATTGTTAGGTCTTCTTGTTGGACAGACCCTTTGAGTATGATATAGTGTCCTTCCTCATCTCTTATTATAGTCTTTGGCTTAAAATCTAATTGATCTGATATAAGGATTGCCACCCCAGCTTTCTTCTGATGTCCATTAGCATGGTATATTGTTTTCCACTCCCTCACTTTAAATCTGGAGGTGTCTTCGGGTCTAAAATGAATTTCTTGTAGGCAGCATATTGATGGGTTTTGTTTTTTTATCCATTCTGATACTCTGTGTCTTTTGATTGGGGCAATTAGCCCATTTACATTCAGGGTAACTATTGAGAGTATGAATTTAATGCCATTGTATTGCCTGTAAGGTGACTGTTACTGTATATTGTCTCTGTTCCTTTCTGATCTACTACTTTTAGGGTCTCTCTTGGCTTAGAGGACCCCTTTCAATATTTCTTTTAGAGCTGGTTTGGTGTTTCCAAATTCTTTCTTTTTTTTTTTTTTGTCCTGGAAGCTTTTTATCTTTCCCTCTATTTTCAATGATAGCCTAGCTGGATATAGTATTCTTGGCTGCATGTTTTTCTTGTTTAGTGCTCTGAATATATCATGCCAGTTCTTTCTGGCCTGCCAGGTCTCTGTGGATAAGCCTGCTGCCAATCTAATATTTTTACCATTGTATGTTGCAGACTTCTTTTCCCGGGCTGCTCTCAGGATTTTCTCTGTTGCTAAGACTTGTAAATTTTACTATTAGGTGATGGGGTGTGGACCTATTCTTATTGATTTTGAGGGGGGGTTCTCTGCATCTCCTGGATTTTGATGCTTGTTCCCTTTGCCATATTAGGGAAATTCTCTCCAATAATTATCTCCAGTATACCATCTGCTCACCTCTCTCTTTCTTCTTCCTCTGGAATCCCAATTATTCTAATGTTGTTTCGTCTCATGGTATCACTTAATTCTCGAATTCTCCCCTTGTGGTCCAGTATTTGTTTGTCTCTCTTTTGCTCAGCTTCCTTATTCTCTGTCATTTGGTCTTCTATATCACTAATTCTTTCTTCTGCCTCATTTATCCTAGCAATAAGAGCCTTCATTTTTTATTGCACCTCATTAATAGCTTTTTTGATTTCAACTTGGTTAGATTTTAGTTCTTTTATTTCTCCAGAAAGGGCTTTTATCTCCCTGGAGAGGGTTTCTCTAATATCTTCCATGCCTTTTTTGAGCCCAGCTAGAACCTTGAGAATCATCATTCTGAACTCTAGATCTGACATATTACCAATGTACATATTAATTAGGGTTCCTAGCCTTCGGTACTGCCTCTTGTTCTTTTTTCTGTGGTGAGTTTTTCTGCCTTGTCATTTTGTCCAATAAGAATATATGAAGGAGCAAATGAAATACTGAAATGGTGGTAAAGACCCCAGGAAAATGTGCTTTAACCAAATCAGAAGAGACCCCAAATCATTGGGTGGGGGGGAGAAAGGGGATAAAAAGAAGTTCAGAAAAAAAAAAATAGAAAAAGAGAACAACTAAGGAAAAAACATAAAAACGAAAAAATATACATACATATTTTTTCTTTTTATATATATATTAGACTGGTGACTACAACAGGGCCACCCACTTAATTTTGGGAGTATTTTGGTCTCTTAGAAGAAACTACCTCCCAAAATTTTAAAGAATGAAAAAGATATATAAGGGTAAACACAATGATGAGATGGAATATGCTTATAAAGATGAAAATTTTTTTTTTAATTTCTAATAAAGGAGTTGATAAAGTAAGTTGGTTGGGAGAATAAAGAAAAAGAAAATGGAGAGAATTTGCTCAGGCTGGAGACTGGAACAAGCCCAGAGCTATATTTAGGGTATATTTGATCTATTAAAAGAAGTTGTACCCCAAATATTTTAGAAGAAAAAATCCTATGTGTATACAAAAAATAAAGTTAGATACAATGAAGGATAAAATATGACTATAATAATGAAAGTTCAAAAATCATTTTTTTTAATGAAAGGTATTGTTAAGATAAACTAGTTAAAAAAGTTAAAAGAGGAAAGGGTAAAAGTTAAAAAAAATTTAGCAGAAGAAAAAAATAAAATTAAAAAAAATTAATTAACTGCAAGACTAAAGAATCATGGGGAGAAAGCCATGAATTCCATGCTTTGCTTTCTCCTCTTCTGGAATTCCGCTGTTCTCCTTGTTAAGTGAACTTGGTCTTGGCTGGATTTCTTGTTGATCTTCTGGGGGAGGGGCCTGTTGTAGTGATTCTCAAGTGTCTTTGCCGGTGATGGAATTGCACCACCCTTACCAGGGGCCAGGCTAAGTAATCCACTTGGGTTCGCTTTCAGGAGCTTTTGTTCCCTGATCACTGTCCGTAGAGTTCCAGAGGACAGGAATGAAAATGGCGGCCTCCCAATTTCTGGCCGGAGGAGCTGAGAGCTTGGGGTCCCACTCCTCAGTGTGCCTTCAGAGAAAAGCATTCAATCACTCTTGTCTCCCCAGCCTCCAGCTGCATTCTGAGCTCACCCAGCCTGTGACCAAGCATCTCTGTCTCCTGCACACAGCTCTGCCTGGAGTCTCTGAACCCTGCAGGTTCCTGAGCTCTCCTAGGGGGTGTCTCCCCGGATCTTGTGGGAACCTCACTCACAGAGCAGTTTCCTGTGCCACGGATTATGGTTCAAGGTAACCCCGAGTTGAGAGCTCACTCCTCGGCTCTGTCTCTGTAGCCGGCTTCCCCACTCTAATACCTGCAAGCTCTGTGACACTCAGACACCCTCAATCCTTTTGTGACCCCACAGGACTTGGGGCCACGCTGACCCCGTGTGGGCTTCACCCCGATTTAGCCTCTGGAGCGATATCCCTCAGTGGAGCAGACTTTTAAAAGTCCTGATTTTGTGCTCCATTGTTCCACCGCTTGCCGGGAGCCGGCCCCTCCCCCTGCGGTCTGTCTCTCCGTGTTTTGGATTCATTTCTCCACTGGTCCTACCTTTCAGAAAGTGATCAATTTTCTGTTTCTAGAATTGTTGCTCTTCTTCTCTTCGATCTCCTGTTGGATTTGTAGGTGTTCGCAATGATCTGATAAGCTATCTAGCTGATCTCCTGCTACCTGATGTAGTCTCAGCCTGCTACTTCTCTGCCATCTTGACTGCTCCCTGTACTTAAAGTTTTGATTCAGTTCATAACTAATAGGGATTACCTGGCCCCATAAGAAAAAAGTATTAATGGAAATTTGTTGAGGAAATCAGAGTAGGAATTGGCCAATACATGGAATTTAATTTAGGTATTTAAGCTGTGCTGTCGATAGGTAGTTTTGACAAACATGAATTCATTTATATGTACATGAAGGCTATATTGCAAACACTGGCAGATTTTACTAAGATGAGAGAGCTAAAATTAGTCTCAGAAAACAAATACAAACTATCAGTGAAATATGCTAGGTAAGTCACTATTGAGGTATAACTTTAAAAGAGAGACATGACATATAATAGCACTTATCACTAAGATGGAAAATTCTGAAGAGTCAGGCAGATTTTATGCTAACAATGATAATATAATTAGAAAAAAACATGTTGACAGTTCTATATGTGCACTCTGACATCACCATTGAGACTGTTGTTAAGAAGAAATACAAAGTTCAAGTGCATGTTAATGCATGGAATGATGGAAGAATAGAAAGAATAACATCACACCATTCTTAAATATTTTAATATGAATAAAACATCTACCAGAGGATGTAAATTCTTTGGGATTAGGGATTCCATGGCTTAAAAAGTGTATGTATGCATATACATAGAAATTGCCAACAGCCACCCAGTAAAACTGTTCTCAAATGTAAACTGAAGTATTTATGTTCAGAGCTGGCTAGAGACATACACACCAATATGTTAAAGAAAGTCATGACCATCGAAACTGTTCCTACCTTGAGGCTGTTTTAGACATTTTCTGTAAGTCAGATGAGGAAAGTTGATATGACTATTTTTAGGCTAGAAGTGTCAATAAGGTCATTTTAAAGACATTAGTCTAAGTTCCTATAATGTATTCATAAATTCATAATGTGGTTCTTCATATACATATTCATATACTTTACTTTCTTATTTGTGTGTCTGTGTGTGACCCTCAAAAGGTTCCTCAGGTCTACTCTAGTTCACAGTCATAGCCAAGAAAATGACCTTAATACCTCAGTTACAAAGTAACTTTCCACAAAATTGGAAGTTTTGACACTTTCCCTGAAGGAGTTTGAAAAATAGCTGAATTTTCTGTTGTATCTATAAAGCATGTTTAAGAAAACATGCTAGGGTGCACTTGGGATTAGAGGCCAGTGTACGTTATGGAACCTAAGGGATCAGTGACCATGGAACAGAATGGACCAGTGGAAAGTCAGAAATCAAGGAAGTTAACTGAGAGAGATTTTGCCAGGGGTTTTGGGGGTGGGGCTGATAGGGACATGTTGGTCAAAGGGTACAAATTTTCATATATAAGATGAATAAGTTCTGAGGATCTAATAATATATATAACATGATGACCATAGTTAATGATACTGTATTATGTACTTGAAATTTGTTAAGAAAGTAGATATTAAGCATTCTCACACACAAAAAATTAACTGTGTGATGGGATGGGATGTATTAATTAATTTGTGGTAATCTTTTCACAACGTAGGCACATACCAAATCATCGTGATGTATGCTTTAAATACATACAAATTTATTTGTCAATTATACTTAAAAAAAAAAAAGAAAATCAAAAAAGAAAATTGGGAAAAAAACTTTTCACCAGAAGTGTGGATTTTCATATTTTGTCAGTGTTGCTTCTAGCTTTATGGAAGTGTGGCTTCATTGGTATTCACAACCATGTTACATATGAGGAGCTATGGTCCTTAATTGCTTTGCAGTTTGCCACGAGCAGTGAAAACTTTAATAAACAAGGCATTGGGAAATGTGCTATGGTTTGGTTTGTATTTTTATTGTACCTTTACTTTAATTAGTTAAATCCATTTAACAGTTAATACAGTTAATGGGAATAATTATTTTGATAGTGTAAACTATTCACTTTCAGAGTTATATATCTTTAAAAAATCACAATAAATAAGTAAAGGAATAACTCTGGGCAGCCAAGGTCCATTTAGTAAATTATATATTTTAGCATGTTAAATGATTTTATAGTAGACTAAAATACTATAATGTAAAGGAAAAAAGTTACCTTTCTTAATTTTCCAACATAAAAAACTAGATATACCATATTTACATACTTACCATGTTGTGAAGAATAATAATTGATTGCTATAGGTTCCATTTGTGAGCCAAAAATAATAAAACTTATTTCATACTGGTAATTGTTAAACTGTAAAGCTTTAGGCATCTCAGACATGGCTAAGGAAAGTAAAATGTTAAGTACAAGATGAACCTTTCCTGAATTACCTTTTGAGAATAAAAAGTTTATTTTAGAATAATTTTAGATTGACCAAAAAATTACAAAGATAGTACAGAGAGCTCCCATATAGCTGGCACCCATTTGTCTCTATTTTTAAACTTTTTAATTGAATTCCAGTTAACATTTGCTGCAGTGTCAATTTCAGCTGCATAATATAACAGTTCAACATCTCCATACAACACATAGTGCTCATCACAACAAATGCACTCTCCAAGCCCCATCTTTGACAGGCATAAGGTGATATCTCATTGTAGTTTTTATTTCCATCTCCTTGATGATTTCATCTTTTCATGTATCTGTTGACTATCAATATGTCTTCCTTGGAAAATGTCTGTTCATGTTCTGCCCATTTTTTAATTGGATTATTCAATTTTGAGGTATTAAGTTTTATAAGCTCTTTATATATTTTGGATACAAATCCTTTATCAGATATGTCATTTGCAAATATCTTCTCCCATTCTGTAGCTTGCCTTTAGTTTTGTTGATTGTTTCTGTTGCTATGCAGAAACTTTTTATTTTGATGTACTTTCAATAGCTTTTTTTTGCTTTTATTTACCTTGCCGCAGAAGACATATCTAGAAAGAAGTTTCTATGGCTAGTGTCAAATAGGTTACTGTCAGTTTTCTCATCTAGGATTTTTATGGTTTCAGGTCTCACATTTAGGTCTTTAATCCATTTTGAATTTATTTTTGGCTGGGGTAAGAAAGTGGTAAGAAATTTATATGTTGCTGTCCAGTTTTCCCAACACCATTTGTTGAGGAGGCTGTCGTTTTTTCCACTGGGTATCTTTCCTGCTTTGTCGAACATTAATTAACCATATAGCTGTGAGTTCATTTCTGGGTTTTCTATTCTGTTTTATTGATCTGTGTGTCTATTTTTGTGGCAGTACCATACAGTTTTGATTACAACTTTATCATATAACTTGAAGTCTGGATTTATGATGCCTCTAGCCTTGCTTTTCTTTTTCAAGGTTGCTTTCGGTATTTGGGGTCTTTTGTGGTTCCATACAAATATTAGGATTGCTTGTTCTAGCTCTGTGAAAAATGTTGTTGGTATTTTAATAAGGGGATTACATTAAATATGTAGATTACTTTGGGTAGAATAGATATTTTAACAATGTTTGTTCTAATCCATGGGTATGGAATCACTTCCCATTTCTTTGTGTCACTTTTAATTTCTTTCACCAGTGTTACATAGTTTTCAGAATACAGGTCTTTCACCTCTTTGGTTTAGTTTATTTCTAGGTATCTTATAATTTTTGGTGCAATTGTGAATGGGATTGATTCCTTAATTTCTCTTTCTGCTGCTTAGTTATTGGTGTATAGAAATGCAACCAACTTCTGTACTTTGACTATGTATCCTATGACTTTACTGAATTCATATATCAGTTCTAGCAGTTTTTTGGTGGAGTCCTTTGGTTTTCAAATATATAGTATGATGTCATCTGCAAATAGTGAAAATTTTACTTCTTCCCTGCCAATTTAGATGCCTTTTATTTCTTTCTGTTTTCCAGTTGCTGGGGCTAGGAAGTCCAGTACTATGTTAATAACATAGTGAGAGTGGACATCCCTGTCTTGTTTCTGACTGTAGAGGAAAAGCTCTCAGTTTTTCCCCATTGAATATGAAATTCTCTGTGAGTTTTTCATATATGACCTTTATTATGTTAAGGTATACTCCCTCTAAGCACATACCTTGTTGAGAGTTTTTATCATGAATAGATGTTGTAGTTTGTCAAATGCTTTTTCTGCATCTATTGAAATGATGATATGGTTCATATCCCTTTTCTTAATGTGATGCATCGTGCTGATTGATTTGTTGATATTGACCCTTACAACTCAGGAATAAATCCCACTTGGTCATGATGAATGATTTTTTTTTAATGTATTGTTGGATTCTGTTTGTTATTATTTGCATCTGTGTTCACCAGGGATATTCGTCTGTAGTTCCCTTTTTAAGTGGTATCATTACCTGGTTTTGGCATCATGGTAATGCTGGCCTCATAGAATGCATTTGGAAGTTTTCCTTCCTTTTTTATTATTTTTTAATTGTTTGAGAAGAATTGGTATTAACTCTTTTAACCTTTGGTAGAATTGCCTGTGAAGCTATATGGACTTTTATTTCTGGGGAATTTTTTTTATTACTAATTCAATTTCCTTTCTGATTATCAGTCTCTTCAAGTTTTCCATTTCTTCCTATTTCAGTTTTTTTTTTTTAAGATTTTATTTATTTGACAGACAGAGATCACAAGCAGACAGAGAGGCAGGTGGGGGGAGGGGGAAGAAGAAGGCTCCCTGCCAAGCAGAGAGCCCAATGCGGGGCTTGATCCAAGGACCCTGAGATCATGACCTGAGCCGAAGGCAGAGGCTTTAACCCACTAAGACACCCAGGCACCCCCTATTTCAATTTTGATAGTTTACATGCTTCTAGGAATTTATTCATTTCTTCCAGTTTATGCAGTCTGTTATATAGTGCTGGTTCCTGGCCTGAATGTGGCAAGTTTTAACTAGGGGTTCTTTGATCTGCTTGTGGAAGAGACCTGCCACCACCTCCACCAGAACTGAGTCTCTACAGAACTCTCTGGGAGACATGGTATGGGTGGGGGTTTGTGCTGGTCATCTGTGGGAGAGGCCCACTATACTGGGACTGAGGCACGATTGACTGAGAAGGCAGTCCCACCAGAGCCTTGAGGGGTGGAACTTATTGTATTCAAGTCAGGCAGCTAGTATAGGCACTGCACTGCTTCCCACAGGTGGTTCAGTGTTTATATTGAAGGCCAGGGGAGGGAAATGGCATCCTTGATCTGTTTCTACCCTAAGCCACATCTCCTTACTTCTTCTTACTTTCTTCAGTGTGGCCTCTTCTCTCCCTTTACTTGTGGAGTTTGTTCTGCCAGTTTTCAGGTCAATTTGTGGGGTGTTTAGGATGATTTGATAGTTATCTGGTTGTGCTCATGGGACTAGGTGAACCTAGGGACCTCCTACTCCACCACCATCTTCCTCTCTTTCCCATTTTTCCCTAATCTTAACCTCTTGCTTTATTATGGTGCATTTGTCATAAAGTATGGACAGATAGGGGTATATTATTTTTCACTACATAGATACTTTATTCATATTTTGTTAAGTTTAACCTAATGTCATTTTTCAGCTCTAGGATCCCAACCAGTATACCACCGTATTATATTTAGTCATCATGACTCTTTAGGCTACTCTTGTGACAGTTCCTCAGTTTATTTCTTAGTTTCTTGGATATTATTTTTGTTCACAAAGGGCTGGATTCAATATGAACACCTATCAATTTCTACATTTTTTCAAAGATTTTATTTGTTTATTTTAGGGGGGTTGGGGCAGAGGGAGAAGAGAGAATCTCAAGCAGACTATGCACCGAGCATAGAGTCTGATGCAGGGCTGGATCTCAGGACCTTGAGATCATGACCTGAACCAAAAAATCAAGAGTTGGATGCTTAACTGACTGAACTACCCAGGTGCCCCTCTACATTTTTATGATGACATGAGATAAGAACAGTTCACATCTAAGAAATAATTCACACATAAAATAACTACTATCAGTACATACATGCATATCCATTTACTACTAGCTTTGTAAATCCTTTGAAAATGATGTGTATGAGTAACTTAACACTGTATTTGGGCAGACTTTCGGTATCTAGTCTGTTTATTGGAACATCTAGGAAATACATGTGAGGAATATTCTTTGATAATTACTCTAAGGTGGGTACTACAGATTTCATTGAGTGGGTCTGCATGATAATTATCAGAAATAATTACCACATATCATATTTTAAAAATTGGTATTTAATGCAAATAAAAATCATTTTATATTAATACCCCCAAGAATAGTGGTAAAAAGATCTTTCTATTTAAATATAGTTGGTATAAAATTTTATATTAGTTTCAGGTGTACAGCATAGTCATTTGACAATTCTATTACATTATTCTACACCAACCCCCAAAAGTGTAGTTACCATTTGTTATCATACAATGTTATTAAAATATTGTGAATATATTCCTTTTGCCTTACTTTTTATCTCCATGACTTACTTATTTTATAAATGGAAGTTTATGCTTCTTAATCCCCTTCACCTATTTCAGTAAGTAGTTTGATGTCTATAACTTGGAGCTCATTTTAGAATTTTAATTGGATATAGAACATTTGAGACAAAAGTCTTAGTTAAAGTGTCCAGTAAACATCTTTAATTAGTTTGAAAAAAAAAAAACAAAGAAGACCTAATGAATAAATATAATGAAGGGTCAAAGAAGAGAGTTTAGGAAAAAACCCACACTAATTGTACAATATATTATTAGAGGAGAGGGGAAAATATCTGACAGCTATAAGGAGAAAGTGTAGATCATACAGAAGAAGAAAAATTAGATTTACATAATATTTTTCAACATCAGTGTGAATTCAGTAAACCTTTAAGACAGTATTTTCAAAATGTTGGAAAAAATAATCTCAGAACATAAGATTCAATATCCAGGTGAAGTTTTATTGAAATGTTATGGCATGACAAAAAATAGTCTTGGGGAATATTTTTAAACATATGATGCCTCAGAAGGATCACCACACAAATAGTTTTAATAAAAAAAATTTTAACAAAATACTAGAAAATAGACAAATGCACATGCAAGAGGAGCTATCAGATTTACTTTGGGAACTGATAATCAAGTATATTTATTGTAATCCTTAAACATAAAATATATTTATATTATACCATTAAATATAAGTGCATATATATACAAACACAAAAAAGAGTAAATATATTCGTAAAAAACTCAAATGAAAGTATACAGAGTATTAATAAGATGGGTCAGTATTATGGGATAGAAAAATAGTATTAGATTTGAGGGAAGTAAAGGTATCATTTTAGAAAAATAGGAGAAAGAAATATCTCAATATAGAGAAAGTGGGACATCTTGAAATAAACTTCTATGATAAAACTGTTAACATATAGGTTACTCTTTAAAATAAATGTAAATGGACTAAATTTACCGGTTAAAAGATAAAGACTGATTTATTTTAAAAAGAAATGTAAAATATAACAAGAAACACATCCAAAGGTAAGGAAAAAAAAGTTTAGAAAACAGAAATATCAGACTAATAGTTATCAGGAACTTGGTTTAGCTATATTTATATATGATAAAATAGGCCTTAAGACAAAGTGTCCTTTTAGAAATGAAAATGTGTATTACCTTTACTGTGATCCAGCATGATCAAGTAGAGTTTATTCCAGAAATCCAAGATTGGTTTATTATTTCAAAATCAATCAATGCAATTTGCCATATCAGCACATGCAGAAAAATCCCTTTGACAAAACTAAACATTGTTCTCAAGCTGGGAATAGAGTGGAGCTTCCTCAGTGTATAAAATACCTCTAGCTAACAGAATACTCAAGGGTAGAATAATGAATGTTTTTCCCCTAAGATCAGAAATAAAACAAGAATATTCATTCTAAAAATGTAATTCATTGTCATACTGGAAATCTTACTCATTGCAACATAATCAGATAAATAAATAAGTGTTCAAGTCTGGAAGCGTGATTGCATACATTAAAACCCCACAGGGTTATAAATATTAGAAGGAAAGTAATATAACTCTATTTGCAAAGAACTTCATCATAGATATAGAAAATACTATGGGCTTTATAAGCAGTTATTAGAACCAAGAAGTAAAGTTAGCATGATTACAGAATTCAAGATGAATGTGCAAAAATCTGTTGTATTTCTTTAAACCACCAAAAAACAAGTGGGTAATGTATTTTAAAAATACCATTCTCATATGTTGGGAGACTCCATGCTACTAAGATGTCAGTTTTTCTCTTAAATGATCAATAATTCTCTACAATCCTTTTATAAATTCTGTCAGTCTCTTTTAATGAAATAAGTGATTCTAATGTTTATATGGAAACACCAAGGCTATAGAATAGTTTAAGCAGTCTTATTAAAAAAAAAAAAAAGACAAATTTATAAAAATTGCACCACTTGCATTCAACACTTATAGTAAGCTGTTTTCCAAAGACTGTGATTTACCTAGAATAGACAAAGAGATCAATGAAACAGAATATATTTTCCAGATCTGTTCTAATAAGGAAGCCACTAGTCACATGTGGTTATTTAAATTTAAATTCCTAAAAATAAATTTAAATTAAAAATTGGTTATCTTAGTCACATTTTGAGTACTCAGTAGTCACATGTTGCTAATAACTACCCTAATGGACAATGTAGGTATAGTAATTTTCATTATTATATAGTTCTTTTGAATGGTGCTGTTCCCATTGAACTCATTCCCATATGAGTCAATATGATTTTTTATAAAGATACTAGGTTAAATCAATGAGAATTGAATTTTTTTAACAGATACTATAGCTAAGACAACTAGGTAATTCCATCAGCTAAAAAAAAAAAAAGAAGTTATAAAAAACTCAGTACCTTTTTTGCTCTCTACACAAAAATCTGGATCATAGACTACATGTAATACTCTGAACCACAAAACTCTTAGAAGAAAACAGAAGACAATAGCTTTTGTGTTTTAGGGGCAGGAAAACAACACATGTAATTGGGCAGAAAAATCACTAACCATGAAGAAAAAAATAATTGGTAAATGAAGTTCTATCAAAATTAAAATTTTCATTTCATTAAAAGATACCATTAGGAAAATGCAAGCCATAAACTGGGAAAATTATTTGTAGCAAATACATCTGTCAACAGTCGTGTTTCCAGGATATATAAAGAATAGAACAAGGGAGGCCTGGGTGGCTCAGTCATTGGGTCTGCCTTTGGCTCAGGTCATGATCCCAGGGTCCTGGAATCTAGCCTCACATCAGGCTTCTTGCTCAGCGGGAAGCCTGCTTCTCCCTCTCCCTCTATGTGCTGTCTCTCTCTCTCTCAAATAAATAAATAAAATCTTAAAAAAAAAAATAAAACAAAAAACCCAATGACACTACCTGAGGGATCCAATGAAAATTGTCAAAGACTTGAATAGACACTTCAGTGACCTGTAAACATTCAGGAACAGGTTTTATCATTACTCATCTGGGACATGCAAATTAAAACCAGTATGCACTATACACACATTTAGAATAGCTAAAATAAAGAAGACTGATAAAACCAAATGCAGGAAAGATGTGAAACAACTGGAAAATTCATACATTACTGGTGTTGGAGTAAAATAGTAAAACCTTTTTGAGAATTATTTGGCACTTCTCATGAACTTAAAGAATATATCAACCCCATTATCTACTAATTTCATTGCAAGTGAAGTGAAAATATATGTCACATAAAGACATAAAATAATGTTTAAAACTTTTTTAATCGTAATATCCATAACTGAAAACCATCTATATGACCAACTAGTGATATACCCCAAATATGGGATGTTATGTATTCATTATTCCAGTCTACCCTGGAAGGAGTAAATTATTCCCAGGAAGGAGTAATTTCCCTGTTCACACATGTTCCTAAAACTCTGTTGGACAGTTCTTTGTAATACTTACTGAAACATATTCATCACAAATTAGGCTGGCTTACTCATTTTATTCTTTTTCTAACTTAAATTACATCAAAATACAAAGAGTTTTTTTTTTTTCTTAAGATTATTTATTTATTTAACAGAGAGATAGCACAAGTAACCAGAGCAGCAGGCAGAGGGAAAGGGAGAAGCAGACTCCCCACTAAGCAGGGAGCCCGATGTGGGACTCGATCCCAGGACTCTGGGATCATTACCTGAGCCGAAGGCAGCTGCTTAACCGACTGAGCCACCCAGGTGCCCCCAAAGAGTTTTTAAATGATGTTTTTTACAAATATTCTCTATTAATTCTTTCTGTTCCCTGTCCTGCTACAGTTAGATTACAACATTTTGTGGTCGGTCACACTAGCTGAGTGGGGACACCTGCAGTTTATGTGAGAACGCAACTTTGAGAGACTTTCTATGAAAACCAGTTGTTATTCTGCCTGGTTCCCTTGAATTTTTCAGTATCCCATAATATAGCCATCTATAATTATAAGTAATATAGCTATCCTCTTTGTGTTGATTCTGACACCCTTTCTAGGACACTATCCATTGTGTTATTGGGAACCCTGATTATATTGGTTAAGATGGAAAACATGAACTTAGGAAATAAAAAATGAGCTAAACTGCAAATACTGGAAACTCTGGGTGATACAGGAGGTGTACAGGAATGAGGCATCAAAAGGGGAGAACCAAAGAGTAAGAGAGCAGACCTACATATATAATATTTCATAATTCACTGGAAAAGGTGAAGGGCAGTTGATTTTTGAAAAAAATCTTTGTCATCTTTTCTGAGACTCCCTCAGTTTATTCTCTGAAGTGTGACCTGTATTGTTCTTGCAATAGTTCAGGTTATTTTTTTGTCAAATGTCCTTTCTCTCCCACTCCTCTTGTACATGCAATATATAATTCCTCAATCTTTAACGTTGGGCTTGTTCATACAACTTGCTTTAGGTTGAAGGAATGAGAATGTGACATCTGCAGGGGCCTTATATGTGCTTAGTTTACATCAGCTGTATATGAGAATATGTAATTGTTTCTCCTTGCTTGAACCCCACTCAACAAAACACATGTGGAGAAATCTTGAATTCCACCTGCAACCTAAAAGTTGAAGCACAGCCAAACCACAACCTGAAGACAGAGAGACACACCTGAGTCCAGTCTAGATCAGGCAAACCACAGTTACCTATAGACCATGCACATATAGCCTTTTTTGTTGCAAACCGCTGGGTTTTAGCATGGTCGCTTATGCAACGTTGTTAAAATAACTGATTATACATTTTCAAAGATGTAGTCCACTCAAAACACTCTATATTTCCTGTTCCCTTAGTTTGTTCTGATGATGGGATAATCAAACACATATGAGAATATCATATGTCATATATATTTATGTATGTTAGTGTTATTGCCTTCATTTCAGAGACAATACTTTCTTATGCCTTTTAGGGCTACTAAATACCTTGAAACTTCATGAAACATCTTTCTTCTCTTTTTCTATTATTTTAGTCATTATCTGTTTGTCTTCAAGTTACTCTTATAACTCATAACTCTAGGACACTGACACCTAGTTCATAATGTTTAACTCTCTCTTATTGATATCCTCATCTTTGGATAAATTGTGTAGATGATTCAACCAGCATCTGACACTGCCTTCTCAACTTTATTAAAACTGCATGGGTATTATCAACTAAACTGAGCCACTTAAGCCTTGACTCTAAAATTTACATCTCAGATCACCCTCTCTCCCTTCTATACTCTTACAAGCCTATCCTCCTATGATAATTTGTTCATTCAGAGAGCATTCATGTACTATTTCTGCAAAATGTTAAAGGAGATTCAACTTTGTAACTAGTAATGTACTCATTACCCTTTTATTGTCCCTTTCTAACTCATTCTCTTAACTGGTACCTGCGAACTGAATCACTCTTATAGTCCTTGTGCTTAGCTAATGATATGCCAATATTCTCAAAAGTGGTATACCCTAAAGACATAAGGTATTAACCACACCACAGGAAATTGGTGTAAGAACTGCTTAAAAGTATCCCTCAAGGGGCACCTGGGTGGCTCAGTGGGTTAAAGCCTCTGCCTTAGGCTCAAGTCATGATCCCAGAGTCCTGGGATCGAGCCCCGAGTCGGGCTCTCTGCTCAGTGGGGAGCCTGCTTCCCCCTCTCTCTCTGCCTGCCTCTCTGCCTACTTGTGATCTCTGTCAAATAAATAAATAAAATCTTTAAAAAAAAAGTATTCTTCAAAATTACATCTTAGTGTCTCTCACATACAGTAGGTGTTCAATAAATATTTGAAAGAATGTTGACATATCAAGAATAATCTCTAATGGGAAGATTTCTGAACTTATGCCTAAGCATTATATATTTTAAATAATTTAAAAGGAAAAAAATAATAGCCACTTTCATAAATTCTAATTATAGCACTGATTTCAACTCATAGTTTTGAAAATAAAGTATCTCTTCTCATATTTGCTAGTTGTAGAAACAAATTTTGCTGTTATAGTATTCTATCTAGAGCAAAAGTTGATGGTGTGTGAAAGAATTACAGATTCAGAAGAATTGATTATGATCCCACAGACATATAAACAGAAGCAAAATGACCTATTCACCAACTCTACCATTTCCATCAGTGACCTCTGAGAAAAGGCAAAATAGCAGAATATTTTTTTCCTGTGTTTCTGAATTGTCTTTTTTATTTATAACTAGTAACAATACTGCAAAAAAATACTGCAAAAAAATCACAATGCATATTAAGATGAACCCTGGATGGCAAGGATAAACCTTTATTTCCAATGAATAGGTCAATTACTAGATCAAATTAATTTTTTTCCCTCTGGGCTTAGTGTCATTTTTGATGACAGTGTGACACTCACAGAGAAGAGAGGTTAGGTCCTTTTACCACATTCACTGAATTAAACTGAATGGGTGAAACAGGGAGAAAAATTACAATCAAATGTTCTACCAAAAATATTCAATGTGATGACAGATTCAGTTAAGTGAAACAAATATGATAATTGATTATCACTTTTAATAACTTTGCCTTCAATTACCCTGTTAAGAACAGATACAACAGATAAACTCTTTTGGAATAAATTAGCAATAAAATAGCATGGTAAATAGAAATGTACATTTGAACACTTACTGTACTATACCATAAGACCCACAGACTTTTTATTGTGAATTTTTGTGGACAATTCATTAAGTGGAAAATTTGTGTCACTTGCATATATTGGTATTTTATGATTTTAGTCAGCAGTTTCATCATTGTAGATTTAGACATTTAAGCTCCATATTCCATCTCTGTTCTTTTAAAAATAACAAATCTATGCATGAATCTGCATTCTTCTCATATATATATAGCTATGAAAGATAGCACATTATGCAGTGGAAATGTAATTACTTCTTTAGAATTTCGATGGAAATTTAGAATTTGTGTTGAAATGCTAAATTCTGGAATATAAACCCTTCCTTGAAAACTTGGATGCTTCCTCCTCCAGCAATTATGTGGTCTTTCCTACAGATTTCTACACTTAAATATTACAGATTTCCCTGTGTTACATATTATACAACTGTTAGGGCTGGGCTTACAGAACTATATAAAGTCCTTTTTCTGAGTCTGTAATATACTTAACACAGAACTGGTCATATTGTCTGTTCTCAGGAAGGACTTACTGATAATATATTTGCTCTTCATATGTAGAGAACTGCAAAAAAGTTCAGAATTTTTAGTGCCTGGAAACAAATCTTTACTAACCAACATCAGGCCAATTCAATCTCCCAATTTTAGAGCAATATATGACTTCATCTAGTCAATTTGGTTAAAACATCAGGCAAGTAGCTCAGTGACAAAACTCAGACATACCAGAGACTACTGACTGGTTGCTTTTCAATTTTCTTCTTGAAATGGTGGCATCATGTAGACATAAATTATTTGTTTCTTTTGTGCATCCCTATTATACCTTTGGCTTAGCAAGTATATGAATATGTGCATTCTTGTGTTCAGATAAAATTTATAACTGGGAATTGCATTTGCAGAAAATTACACCTTCACCTTTTTGGGCATTGAAAAAAAGTAAAAGAAAGAATATATTGTCCTCTAAAGTAGCAAAAAAAAAAAAGAAAGAAAGAAAGAAAGAAAGATATTTCTTTCTGATTATGTAACAATTTGTGACAATGATTAACTAATAAAGGAAAGTTCCTATTGACAAGATATAATCCCTCATCCCAAATTCTATTCTTGGGGAAAGCTATAAACTCTATATGAGCTTGAGAAACTTCTTCACTTAGTTTAAATAGCAATAATAAGCATATTGCCATTTACTTTAGGTTCCCAAGTTCAAATTTCCTTTGCTGTTTCTGATTGAATTTGAAAATTTGGTGAACATTATACAACCTCATGGAAAATCTGTAGTCACAGTTTCATAGGTTTTTAACTTTTTAAGACTTTATAAAGAAAATATTATCATAAAATATTTTGAAGATACAGAAAGTTTATACAGAAAAATAGAAAGAAACATGATTCTCGTCTCCAGAGATAACCTATTTTAATAAATGTCTTACCAATTATATACAAAAGTTAATTGCATCTCAGTCTTCACTTAATGTTTACTTATAACCTTTTTCATAATCCTAAAACTCTTCCAAATATTTAATGAGTAAATATGTTCCATTATATGGATGGAGCATGTTTCATTAAAATTTTCCCTTATGTATGTACATTTTGGTTATTTACTAGCTACAATATTATAAACACAAGAGCTATATATAATAAATAGCTAGATGTTTAGAGATACAATTCTGGCTTCAATTTGTGGATCAATGCTCTGAATGTATATTGTTTATTCTTTTTCTAAAATAAAAATTAAGCATTCATACAAAAAATCACACAGTTCTAGAAGGTTTTTTTTTTTTTTCTCGCCTGTCTCCCTTAAAAGAAACATTGCAAACTCTCTTAGCTAATTCATTGTTGTTGTTGTTGTTGTTTAACCACCACATCTCAAATTAATATGATTGCTTTTCTACTTCTTAATTTTTCAGTTTGAGGCACTGACTAGTAATTTTGCATCCTGAAGGAGAATGATTTAGTTTCCATTTCTCCCTTAGTCTCTGCCACAAACATGAACTCATGATGCCTGACTCATACTTCTGATACATGTATAACATAATATTAGAAATTTTATGATTAAGGACTTATAAGTGAATATTGCTACATTTGTATATAACCAATTTTTGTCTCTAGAAGTGTGTAGGATTTTCGTGCATTTTCAATTTTCTGAAATCTTAAAATAATGTGCCATTGTAGGGGTATATTTTTCTCTAGTATGTAGAATGGTATGCGCCCTTAGTAAAAATCACATGCTTCAGCTTTGGATTTAACTGATGATTCTATTCTCTCTCTTTTTTAAATTCTGTTCTCTCTCTTTCTGGAACTCTTTATTGGCTAGTAATCTATATTTTCTCATGTTAATTCCTCCCTTCCTCCCTTCCTCCTTCCTTCCCTCTTTCTTTCCTTTTCTTTCCTTTTTTTCTTTCTTCCCTTTTCTTTTTTCTTTCTTTTCCTTTCCTTTCCTTTCCATTTCTTTTCTTTTCTTTTCTTTTCTTTGTTTTCTGGAAGATTTCCTCAACTCTATTTTCCAAAACTTTTACTAACTTTTTCACTTCAGCTATCATATTTTTAATTTCCAAGAGATCTGTTTCTGTTCTCCTTTTAAAATAGTATTTGTTTCAGGATAGTATACCTGTTATTAATCTCTTCTGAGAAACAGTTTCCATTCATTGTCTTCTATTGTTACTTATTTGGGCCACTGTCTTTCATGTAGAGGATTCTGCAGTCTGTGGCTGGTCCTTGCTTTTCCAGGGCTTCCTTGAGGGTGATTTGATTTCTTTGTATCTTTCCCAGTAAGAATAAAAGTGTGATATATTTATCCCAATGTTGTGGGAGCTGAAGCAGTTAGGGGAACCGTGCTGGTAGTTTTAGCATTCATCAAGTATATCTTTTCTTTTTTCTTAACTCTACTTGAAAAATACAACCCAGAAAAATTTGTTTTGTGATTTTTAGAGGAAAAGGTACCAATCTTTGTTGGAAAGTGGATGGTTAGGTGATGAAACACAATTGTTAGACTATTTAGAGTTGAGAGGTTTTCATGAGGAAATGAATCTAACAGTTTCTTAAAATTTAAAATGTATTTTAAACAATATTTTAAACTCCCTCCTTTCTAGTACCTGTATTTATCCATTATTGAGGACTTTGGCAGTTTGGCAGCAAAAATCATGTCAGATCTCCGCTTTCTCCATAGTTAGCTTTGATTTTTTTCCAGTGTCCTAAATCTGACTTTCCAAGGCATTGCTCTTTTCTACTTTGCTACTTTCCTTATTTTTGAGTCAGTTTTACTTTAAAAAAAAAAAAAGTTTCTATTTGTTTTCTCCTCAATAAAAAATGTCCATGTCCTCTATCTCTACTAGTAAGCCCAAAGTCTGAAGTATGGATACTTTCTGCCAATTTGCTTTTCAGAAGCCTAATCTACATTCTTACTAGTGTTGTATGAGAGCTGTTATTACTTATTTCACAGTATCCTTGCTGAAGATTATACATTTTCTTAATATTGCCAACTTCATAGACTTAGAAATGGCATATTTTAAAAATAGAAAAACTTTAGAAAACATCTAATCTAAACTCTTCACTGTGGAGATGGAGATAACAAGTGCTCCATAAACCAGTGAAAGAATGAGGGTGACGGAGGACCTGAGACATTTAGTAATTCTGAGTAAAGTACACATTATTCAGGGCATTTGGTATGACCGTAGCTGGTTAGACTTCCATTTTATTTCCATGTTCTAATGAAGAAGGAATCCATGCATAGAATCAAAGGAGTCTCATAAACCTGAGTGGGGAAATTTATAAGATCACTACTTCTAGTATTAGTAGTATTTATGACATTGTCACCAAAAAAAAAAAAATCATACTGTATACATTTATATAAATTTCACTGTATTTCTCCTAAAATCCTTAGTACTTTACTTAATACTTTAACATTACAGAAAGTATAGCATAGCAATTTTAGTAACAAAATTGTATTGTATATTTGAAATTTGCTAAGAGAGTAAATATTAAAATTCTCATTGCAAGAAAAAATATAGAGCTATAAAAGTGATAAACATTAAGTAAACTTATTGTGATGATCATTTCACTATATATGTATATCAAATCAATTTGTTGTACTTCTTAAATATAATTTTAATAAATTATAAATTTAATAATTATACAAATAAATAAATATAAAATAAAAATAAAAATAATAATAAAAATAAAAAAACTAAAAAATAGAATAAAATTACAGTAGCATTTAGTTCACACTCTAAGTCTCTTTTTTTTTTTTTTTATATTTTATTTATTTATTTGACAGACAGAGATCACAAGCAGGCAGAGAGGCAGGCAGAGAGAGAGGAGGAAGCAGGCACCCTGCTGAGCAGAGAGCCCGATGCGGGGCTCGATCCCAGCACCCTGAGATCATGACCTGAGCTGAAAGCAGAGGCTTTAACCCACTGAGCCACCCAGGCGCCCCTCTAAGTCTCTTTATTTCATGTGTTAACACAGTTTATTTCATTTAAACATGAAATACATATTTCATGTATATGCTGTTACAAATTTATTTAAAAAAATCTTATCAAACATATTTCCATAGTATTTGTTTCTATCATAACAAAAATATGTTTCTTTTATTCATTTAATTGTAAAGAGAATTAAGAATCATCGTAGAGATGAAAGAGTCCTCTGAGAAGAATGAGCAGTGGGTGAAATTTTAATAAGTGCCCAAATTTTAGGCGTGTTATGAAATAGATGTTTTGTTCAGATAGTTGGAAAAAATTGCTAATTTTTTAAACATTTAACTTCATATCCTTTCACTCTATGTTCATTTTACATTTTTCTGTTTTTTAGTATTTTCTCTTTGTTTTCCAACTATAGTTCCTCCTAAAATGAGGTATAAAATTAAGTAAGACTTTTCAGTGCCTCATTTGTTTTGTACATTTTTCACTGGATGTGATGGGAATATTCTAGGGAAAGAATAGAATAATTTACCATTCTAATTAGGTCATTGTAGAACTTAATTTGCTGTACTGTAATCACCATGTTTTTCATTCTTTTTCAATGCAATGTAAAGTTGAAAGAAGAAAACTGTTTAGAAGGAAGTAACCAGTAGTCAATTAGAAACATCTGGAGACACAAAGTTTGAGATGTAGAGTCAAAGTTTGCTTGGGGAAAAAAAAAATATCTATCTCTATCTATCTATCTATCTATCTATAATCAAATACAGAATTTAGCATTAGAATGGATTTCTACATGTTTTGGATAGTTTATACCATTAATTCTTTAAAAGGAAGGAGATTCAATTAAACAGGTCAGTTAGATAATATCCAGAGAAACATGTTAGAAATTTTACTTTTTTTTTAAACAATTTATTTATTTGACAGACAGAGATCACAAGTAGGCAGAGAGGCAGGCAGAGAGAGAGAGGAGGAAGCAGGCTCCCTGCTGAGGAGAGAGCCTGATGTGGGGCTCGATTCCAGGACCGTAGGATCATGACCTGAGCTGAAGACAGAGGCTTTAACCCACCGAGCCACCCAGGCACCCCTGGAAATTTTACTTTTATTTCAATAAATTTCTACTTTCTTTCAGAGTTCATTGAGTATTACAAACACTGGGCTGTGTGACATATACAAGGACAATAAGATCCATACCCTGATATTGAAATGCTCAGAGTTCTGGTATAGGGAACAGAGAAGATTAATAAATTCTATTTAGTGTGATAATAAAATAAATGTTTATCAGCTCTATTGTGGCCCAACATAAAAATGAATAAAATGTGCTCATTTGTTCATATTCATAGAAATTTCAATTCATAGAAAATGAATTAACACAATATTTGCACTCAAAATTATTTAAGATAGTTTACAAGTTGGACATATTCAAAATAGAATATTTGGGAATAGAATCTAAACAAAGCATCTTAACCCAACCATAGAGGTAAGTACCAATGGAGATAGCTAATTACCACAATTGGTTTTACCTTTCTGTAGCAGAGAATATGAAAGAAAACCTGTTTACTTAGATTATCTTTTCCTGAAGAACATTTCATGGAGTACTTTATTTGAAAGATGCTTCTAGAAAATTTAATCTGTTATAAAAATTTTGAGGACATATAGCACAGAGTATCCCTAGCTTTAAGACTATGAATATTAAACTTAATTGAATTTCTACACTTAGGAAAATTTTGCTAATGTGATTGCAAGTGATATCTGCTTTTACTTGAGGAACCAGTATTTCATGGAACATATTTTAGAAATACTGACTTGATAGTTGTCACTTAATAACACAATCAATCAATCCATGTGTTTGCATTATCTCATTTTCCTGGTTAATAAGCAGTTGTGAATAAAAATAGCAGAGTGAAGTTTAAAAAAGGGTAAGAAATAGATGAAATGAAAATCTCTAAGAGAAAATTTAAGACGTCTCTCTTATGGTACAACATTTTGCTTTGAAATGTTAGACATATTAACTAAATTTATTGCCAATTTCAAGATTAAATAGAAGTTGCAGTAAATAGAAATTATTTTAAAATACTGATGAGAGTTTCATTTTGAATGTTAGAAATGGTCTCTGAGAATTAATGAAAGAAGATATAAAACTATTGATTAAATTATATACATATATGTGTATATATAAATGATTCTATTTATTTGACAGACAGAGATCACAAGTAGGCAGAGAGGCAGACAAAAAGGAAGGGGGAGACAGGCTCCCCACTGAGCAGAGAGCACGATGTGGGGCTCGATCCCAGGACCCCGAGATCAAGACCTGAGCCGAAGGCAGAGGCTTAACCCACTGGGCCACCCAGGCACCCCTAAATCCTATATTTTTAAATAAAATATGAGACTATTGATGTAACAGTTACAATTGTTACAATTACAAAATTGTATATATGCAATTCACACATTTACTTGAAAACCTCAGAAAGTAACTTCCTAACTCCAGAACTTCTGAAACAGAGTAGCAGAGAGGCTACTAATTAAGATATTTAGGATCAAACACCTCTGAGTAATAAGAATTTTGATAAAGATAGATTTAAGAAAACTACTTGCCAATATGAATGGCATTTCTTTTATTACAAAAAAGAAAACGAACTGAGGAGAAAAATGTTGAGCCTTAAAAGTAATAGTATATGCCAATAATTGCATGCATTTTCTATTCAACAAAGTTCAAATCCTAGAAGTTTGAGAAAAAGGAGGAATTGAAGCTTATTAAAACTATTATGAAGTTTAAGAAAATATTTATTCAATAGAAGATAAAAGTTATCTACATTTGATACTAATTTCCTTCCTAATTTCCTTACAGACAAGACACACTATTCCTTATCGGAAAAGCAGCAATGTTAGCTGAAATTGAAAGGAAAACATGCATGCAATCAAAATCATCTCAGTCAAATAAATAAAGGCCATCAGAAGAGATGGATGTTCTTTTAGACTGGAAAAAATGGTAGCATAATTTGTGGCCAAATAGGAGGTCAAAAGGAAATTACAAATTCTGTTAGAGACTAATAGGTCTGAACCAAATGATGGTTCATTGTATATTATCTGCTTAAGATTTTGGTACCAGTGAGAGAAAAATAAGATGATGATTCCATTTTAAAAGTAAATGAAGTCCTCAATATATATATATATATATATATATATATATATATATATATATTTTAATTTTGGTCATAATTAGCATCACTGGCTATAGAAGTAGGTAATACAAATTAAGGAAAATGGAGGTGGACCAAGTATTTTAATACATGTATACTTATGACTATTCCTATACTAAAGTCATATTTTTCATTTGAGTAAGATTTTCCAATTTTAGCATCAAAATAATTTTTTATTTTCTGAGGAAGAAATTTAACTTGCAAGCATATATTTTATTGAAGATATTTTTAAGTTATTGGCAAGTTATACAGTATGCATCAGTTCTCCAAGATGTTTAATCAATATTTTGGTCTATGTTCAAATCATTCCAAATCATGGCCAGTTTCTTCCTTCTTTCAAATTTGATTGTGTTGCAGGTATTCAATTCTATCTCAAAGTGGTGTTTTGTTGGATATTTTCCCAACCTACTGCGATATTAAGCGAGGCAGGTCATACAAATGACTGCCAACAACTGAAATTGGCATGTATTCTAAGTGGTTTTGAAGGGGATTGGCTAGCTTGAAATTCACCTGAGGGGCTTTACAATTTTCAAGCCATTAACTCAAGACTTCCTCCCATGGAGAAAATCAGAAGATGGTCTCTAAGGCTGTGGCAACAAAACAAAAATATCATCCAGTTATTTTGCAAAATTAGATTGCATTTTCCCCCTATTTTGCCTCTATTCCCCGGTTGTGTTCTAGGGAGTAAAAGTACATGGAACATCCATAAAATTATTCTGTTCAGAGACATTCTTAAAAATGCCTCTTCGGAAATTCTCAAAGTGTGTGTCAACTTGAGATAGTATAATATTCTCAGACTGGCTTGATTTTTATGTTATCATTTACAGATTTGATCTTCAAATATCAGTAACTGCAGCTCTCCTTATGTATATAGATCTTTGATGGTCTGAATGGAATTGACTAATCAAACCACACCTTCATAGAAAGATTTTGGATTTACGACTGATCTTCATTTTCCCTATGATTCACAAGAATTAGATTACTTGGCAACACCCACCATGATGATTTATTTCCTCTCTGCTTGTGTATTCTTTTTAAATTAATGAATCATAGACACAATTTTCAAATTGGAATAATAACAAAAAAATGAGATTATGGTTATTATACTTTTCTCAACCTTTGTAATTATGAATAATTTAGATCAGGTTTAGAGATAATATAGTGTCTACATAACTTCTTTCAGTTAATCATTACAAAGTAAGTATTTTGTAACAGAAATATCTCACAAATCACTACTATTACCAGTTTTACAGTTATGTATTTAAATATATTAACAGGAAAACATTTGTATATTATATTTTCTAACTTATAATTATTGGATACTCACTATGTGCTACTGTCTCTGCAAGGCATAGAGGATACAGAAGTAAACAAAGCAGGCATTCCTAATAAAGCTTATGTTTTAATTGAAGAGATGGACAAGAAACAAATACATAGTCTTATAGATATAGAACAAATGAATAATTCATTTAATAATCTATTCCTAAAGGTTGGCAAATGTTAACCTGTGGGTTGCAAATTACATTTGTACTTTGAGTGGGCTCCTGATAGACAGTCTAATGTTAAATATCTACAAATATGGCCAACAAGGTTTTGTTCACGCAAAGATAACTTGTTTCTTTTGAAGACCCAGTCACCTCTAAAATTTTGTTTTTTAATTAATTGTTGAGAAAGTATAACAGCAGTGTCAATATGTACTATATGACATTTATTGAAAACATTTATATGCTGGGGACAACTCTAAGCACTGAAATAATCTAAAGCATATATACTCCTTTTAATTCTCATTAGCAGCCTTATTAATTGTTTTATAGGTAAGAATTCAGAGAGATAGGAAGATTCTGTAATTTACCAGAAATGCACTGGTGTTAAGTGAGAATAGGTCTATATGGATCCAGATATTGTAAGCAGCATGTTTAGTTTTTTGTTTCTTGCTACAATTAAGAATCTACTGAATAAATGTAAGTGAAGGAGGAAAGTATAATACTGACTGAGTTAAATAATGAAGCAAAGTAAATGGTTCTGGGAAAATATGATTAAATGTTTAAGACTGTTTTCCAGAAGTAATTGGAAAAAATGGGAATGGTTTTTAAAATAGATATATCTAAATGATAAGTATGGAAAACAAAGTTACTGGTAAATGCCTAGAAGTTATCAACTTTAGAATTCACAAAGTAGTAAAGGAAAGAAGGAATTTAACTTATTGTAGGTTCATGGCTACGGAGACTTCTTATGGAAGAATAGAGGACCTGGAATGAAAGCAAAACACAAAACTACAAAGAAGATGTAGCCCACGCAGGAGCAGGTGTTAACATTTTTAATAATACAATTTGGGCACTTGTATCATGGATAATATTTGTTAAAAATCACATGAGATGTGGCATGGCATTTATTCTGCCCAACAGGGGAATCCAATTTCAGTTAGGACTCAGTCTGGAATATATTATTACTGCCTCAAAGCAAACTATATGTGTCAGCCCTCTTATTACCACAGTGGTAATTGAGCAAAATGCTGATCAGGCAGAAGACAGAGGCAAATAGCCAGAGAACAAAGAATACATGAGAACAATTAGAAAAGGACAAAAAAGTACCAGCAACAATAAGTAAAGAGCACATTGCCTAGTAATATGGCAGATGTTTTGAATATATAGTTGAGAAATAATACTTTTTTAAGTAATGAAATTGCATACATCTTCAAACATACCTATATACAGGGAATCCATAAATCTGTACCTTTAGCTCAGTCTATTTTCAGAGCTAAATACTAATATTTTAATTTATAGAGCCTCAGGTAATAAGAAAAATTTTTGGATAGATACTAAAATAAAGAAAAGAGTTAAAGGCCGTGTCCCCACTCTCGAACAGTGGAAAAGAGAAGTACTTAAAATATGTCAACTAGGATGTCTGCTCTGTCCATGACTGACTAGCTGATATTAAACCAGGTATCCTGCCAGAATAACAAGAAAACTGGAGAAAATATATGAAGTAGCCATTTTCATATATTGAGTAAAAGGCAGTGTAAGCCTGTGTCCCAAGAAAATAAAAGGAAAAGAAGGTAAACAATCTAATAAACTTGTTTGTTGCTGTCTTTTGATTTTTGTTATTTGTTGTTGTTAACCTGAAAACATTTACTGCATCCATAGCACAGAAAGAGTGAACCCAGTCAGAGCCTTGCAGTCTTGCTAAGCTGAGGAGACAGGGATAGAGTTCAGGAATGTTAGATCCCTAGAATTTGAGGGGCATTGTAATTACCTGCATTAGTTTCCCTTGAATCCTAGTTTTAACTTTAACCTATGTATATGTAGAATGACATACAATGAGGTCAGGCAAAGAAGAACTACCAGGAAAGGATTGACCGCCAGAGAGATATAACCTCAAGAACTCTTAGATCTCACAGGATTGGGAGAATGCATGAACATGAATTAACAGTGTGTAGAGACATTATTGAAGATATGTAGCATCCAATAGGCATTCCAGAAAGACCACAAATTAGATGTGGGGCAAAAGCAGTCCTAGCACAAAGGATTTTTTATTGCTTTTCCTCACAAATCTAAAAATAAGCCTCAGAACAATTGAGCTGATCAAATATATTAAGTGCTTGCCAAAATAAAACTCAACATTTTTTAAAGAAAACAAAACTCATGTACTCAACAATAATTTTAATATCCAGTATGCAAAACATTTTTCTAGACACAAAACATTTTTCTAGACAGGAACTTTTATATTAACCAGAAGGAAAAATTATTTCATAGAATCAAAACCCATAAATGACAGCAATTATGGGACAAGAAGACACTGTCTTTAAAATAGTTACAATATATTATAATAAAAGTAGTATGGAGGGCGCCTGGGTGGCTCAGTGGGTTAAGCCGCTGCCTTCAGCTCAGGTCATGATCTCAGGGTCCTGGGATCGAGTCCCGCATCGGACTTTCCGCTCAGCGGGGAGCCTGCTTCCCTCTCTTTCTCTCTGCCTGCCTCTCTGCCTACTTGTGATCTCTCTCTGTCAAATAAATAAATAAAATCTTTAAAAAAAAATTAAAAAAATAAAAAAGTAGTATGGTGCTACTGGCACAAAAATAGACAAATCAATGGAACAAAACAGGGAGTCCATAAATAAACCTTATATGACCAATTAATCTATGACAAAGGAGGCAAGAATATGCAGTGTGAATAAAAAAATAGTCTTTTTTAGTAAGTGGTTTTGGGAAAACCAGACAGCTACGTGCAACAGGGCCATTCTCCAATATCCTACACAAAAATAAATGCAAAATAGTTTAAAGACCTATGTGTGAGACCTTAGTCATAAAAAGTCTAGAAGAGAGCACAGGCAGTAATTTCTCAGATATCGGCCATAGTTATATATTTTTTTCTAGATATGTCTACTAAGGCAAGAGAGACAAAAGTAAAAACAAATTATTGAGACTACATCAAAATAAAAAGCTTTTACACAGTGAAGGAAACCATCAATGAAACAAAAAAACAACCTACTGAATGGGAGAAGAAATTTTCAAATGATACATCTAAAAGGGGTTAATATCCAACATATATAAAGAACTTATACAACTCAATGTCAAAAAAAAAGCAAACAATCCAAATGAAAAATGGGCAGGAAACCTGAATAGACATTTTTCCAAAGAGGACCTTCAGATGGTCAACAGGCACATGAAAAAATGTGTAACATCACTAATCATCAGTGAACTACAAATCAAAACCATAATGAGATTCACCTCATGCCTGTCGGAATGGCTATGATCAAAAAGGCAGTATGGGGCACCTGGGTGGCTCAGTGGGTTAAAGCCTCTGCCGTTGGCTCAGGTCATGATCCCAGCGTCCTGGGATCGAGCCCCGCGTCGGGCTCTCTGCTCACTGGGGAGCCTGCTTCCTCCTCTCTCTCTCTCTCTCTGCCTGCCTCTCTGCCTACTTGTCTGTCAAATAAATAAATAAAATCTTTAAAAAAAAAAAAGGCAGTAAATAACAAATGTTGGCAAGGATGTGGAGAAAAAGAAACCCTTGCGTACTGTTGGTAGGAATGTAAATTGGTGCAGTCACTGTGGAAAACAGTTTGGAGGTTCCTCAACACATTAAAAATGGAAATACTATATGATCCAATAATTCCCCTTCAGTATTTAACTGAAGAAGGCAAAAACACCAATTTGGAAAGATGTATACACCCTTACGTTTATTGCAACGTAACTTACAATAGCCAAGCTATGGAAGTAACCTAAGAGTCCATTGATAGATGAATGGATAAGGGGGATGTGGGGGGATATTTATATTTATATTTATATTTATATTTATATTTATAATGTATATATTGTGTGTATACACACACACTATGGAATATTATGCAACCATAAAAAAGATGAAATCTTGCCAATTGTGACAACATAGATGGGATTAGGGGGATATTATACTAAGTAAAATAATCAGACTAAGAAAGAGAAATAACATGTAATTTCACTCATATGTGGGCTCTAAAACCAAAATGAATAAACAAACAAAAAATAGAATCAGAACTATAAATACAGAGAACAAAGTGATGGTTGCCAGAGGGAAGAGGGATGGGATATGGTTAAAATGGGTGGAGAGAAGTGGGAGATACACAAGCTTTCAGTTATGGAATTAATAAGTCACTGGGATGAAAGATACAACATAGAGAATATAGTAAACAATATTGTCATAGCATTGTATAGTGACAGATTATAGCTACACTTGTGGTGAGTGTAATATAATATATAAAGTAGTTGTATTACTATATTGTACACCTGAAACTAATGTAACATTGTGTGTCAACTATTCTCAAATAAAAAATAAAATAATTACAATACATACATATATGATTAGTTCCTACTTAAATGAATTACATATGGATCATCTATGATTCATGTATATGAATCAAATCATCATTGATGAGTCATATCATTGATGAAATATATATATGCAAAGATTTTTGAAAACATGAACATAATGAATATAGAAATGAAGACTATAAGAAAGGGCTAATGGAAATTCTGGAGCTGATAAATAGAAAACATGAAGTAAGAATTCACTTATGGCTGAATAATACCCTAGAAACTATAGAAAAAAAATGACCAAACCAGTGAATTTGAATAAAAAGCAACAGAAATTATCCAAATTGAAATATAAATAGCAGAAAATGCTAAAAGGAAAAAAAAAAGAAAAAGAAAAAGAAAAAACCCAGAATCTCAGTGGGCTGTGAGATGACACCAAATAATGCACCATTGATTTGGTGAGAATCACAGAAGGAGATGATAAGGAGAAAAAGGCAGAAAAAATATTTGAAATGATAATGAACAAAATTTTTTAAGATTTGTTGAAAATCTTAAGTGGACATATTTCAGGAAATCAACCAAAATAAACACAAAGAAAATAATACAAAGATGCATTATAATAAATTATCTGAAAAATAATTAAGAAAAAAATTATAAAAAACAACCAGAAGGCAAAAGGGGGGTAAAATCCACACTTGTTATGTAAAAAAGAACAATTATAATAATGATACACTTTTTATTTAAAATGATGCAAGGTATATAAAAATGGAATATCATTTTCATATTCCAAGAATAGAGAAACTTACTTTTTATATTACTTTTCATACATATTGTCCCTGTTTTCCACTTGGAAAAATGAGAAATTTAAACATAAAAATTACTATAAGCCAAAAAACTTTTTGTTCTAGTTCATTTCTTCATTTTATTGATCATACTGAATTTTCTAAGGAGCAAATTCTTTTGATAGTTATTTATTGAGACCTCACCATTTGCCAGGTGCTATACTAGATATTGAGATTTTAGCAGTGAACAAAGACAAGGAGAAAAGACAGACATTAAATAATTACACAAAATTAATGTTATATTTGTGCTATGTATTAAAAACAAACACTCCGGGTGCTACTTGCAATTCCTTTAGAATTGCATTGTTGATTAACAAAAAAAGGGAAGACAAAAAGCTTGACACTAGCAGACATCTTTAAAATCTGGTAGTAAATCTTCTGTTGTCTTGTGCTTATCATCTCCAGGTCATATCCTCAATGTTCATTGAAAAGGAAATCTGTTTTTCATTCAGTGATTGCTCAGTTATAATATAATGAGTTCAGATTTAAATGTGATACTTCACCTACTCATTACATTTATAGCACTGCAAAAGGTTTTACTTTTCCCCAGGAACATTTTTCTCCAGAATGTGAATATTTCAATATTGCTTCCTAATTTTTAGGATTACGTAGCCTTTGTAAAATACATTTCTCTGTTCAAGAAAAAAAAATCCAATGAAAAGCTTAATAAAATTTACTACTCCTTAGATGAACTTACGGCAGAACTGATAGGAGGGATAATAGACAACTTCAGAAACTTCTATTTTATCTATAGAATAGAGGGGTCTAAGTGAATGAAATGAAAGGATTATCATAAAAGTAGATTTCTCTTTGATTTGCTTGCTATCAAGTAGGGTGGATCGTTTCATAATTACCACATAACATTCATGGGAGTTCTTCTGAGTCTACTATCCCTGGTCATGAAAAATGGCTTCTGACAAATTCCACAGTTTCTTATAGAATGGATTATAGAACAGACTTTATTGGATAAAATACAAAGTTATTTAGAGAAAAAAAAAAAAGGCAAGAAAAGAGAGGAGATGGTCCACTTGAATGCCCATCATTGCATGAAAGGTGTTAGCCTGAGGCTATGTTGGAATCTTAATGTGGGCCTGTGTTTCAATATGGAAATCCTCCTTCTTAGTTCTCACTTCTTATAAAGAATCTTGGAGAGTCTCATCTTTTTCTTCTTCTTTTTTTTTTTTTAAATATTTAATTTATTTATTTGACGGACAGAAATCACAAGTAGGCAGAGAAGCAGGCAGAGAGAGAGAGAGAGAGGAGGAAGCAGGCTCTCTGCTGAGCAGAGAGCCCAACATGCGTCTTGATCCCAGGACCCTGGGATCATGACCTAAGCCGAAGGCAGAGGCTTAACCCACTGAGCCACCCAGATGCCCCAAGTCTCATCTTCTTTTTTTTTTTTTTTTTCCCAAGTCTCATCTTCTTAACAGGGAATGAGCAAGGCTGCTGGGTACCTGTTCTGATATTGGAAATATACTGGTTACTGTAAAAAGGAATTTTGGACAAGCAGCTCTCTGAAAGAGTATAATCTCACCATCTCAAGTTAAACCTGACCTGGGTAGTTATGTCTAATTATGTTTCCCATTCTGTACTTTACAGCAAAACTCATTTCTTATACTTTATAACTATGTATACTCTTTCTATATTTAGACTTGTCTGAAATGAAGCTTGTTAATCTGCTCTTTTAAGTGCTCTGTAGGCACGAAATTTTGCCCTGTTTATGTGTATCTCTGCTGGTGAAAGCCAGATCCTCTGGTCTTAGCTTCCTTTAGTCAACAATAAGTGATCTCTCAAGGTCTTTCTTGGTGAATTTTCTTTTCCCTACTCTTAGATGTGTAATAAAAAACTAATTGATCTTGAACTTACCTAACTGCAACCATTTTGAAAAAAAGTAGGGAATTTTCAAAATGAGTCATCCGATGACAAAGAAAAATAAACTAGTTTATGAATAGATTAAGAGATCCCTTGATGAAGCAGAGTAAATCTTTAAAACTAGACTGACATAAAGAAAATCAAGGATTTATTTCAGAAATCTACAGTATTAGTCAATTTAATTAACAGAACATATTATACAAATTTATGGCTTGAATGTGAAACCATGAAATAAGTGTACTCAGCCATCTGAAATATACCTTAAATGGACAAATAAAACATAGAATGTGGTTTCTGAATACTAATGCTAAGCACTATTTTTCTAGTAAATATCTTTATACTAAAATTTATTTTAGAGCTTAAGAGATATCATTTTTCTGGAGATAAAACAATGTTACATTTTGTTAAACTTTTCTGCCCTATACCAAGCACACTAGCAACTAACACAATTAACTGTCATTTCTCTTTATCCTTAACATAATGAGTTCAAATTTAAGTCAGGTAAGAGCAGTGATTCTAGCTCTCCAGGGGATGTGCGCATAACCCAGTATCTTTAGTAGAATATGTTTGCCCTTTTCTTTCCATCAAATTTCAAGTGCCTTTGAGTGCTCAGAAGTAATGGTGAATAAGCTGGTCTCATTTTCCCCATGGCATCTATTGCCCAGATAGTGACATAATCTTCCTGACTTAATACTCTTTATTATTATCAACACCTTCATAAATTCCTAAATATTTCTTTGGCAGACAATATGTCACTTAATAACCTTGAGAACTTCCTTGTTTATTTTTATCACCAAAATAAGTTACACAAGTAATTTAAGCTCCGCTTAACTCAGTGATTATCTGTCTTCTATGAAGCTTGATAACAATATGATTATTTAGAAAGTTCTCAAGAATTTTAAATGTTGGACTTGGATTTTTTTTTCTTATCTTAGAAACTCCAAATATCATAATTTTCAATACACACTGATGTTAACATAGGGTTCAGGTTTAAATAGTAGATAAAGTGCCTTAACAACCTTTTGAAATAGGTATCATTAACCTTGATTACCACTGGCTAAATCAAAACAGAGTCAAACTAATTATCTGCACTGATTTATGTAGCTTTTCACTGAGAGAGGCAGAGCTGAAATTAGGTGTCTGATTCTTGGTGAGTGACCATGATTTCATTCAAGTTGTTCACAGACATTATAAGTGCATGTGACATATGTGATCTCTTGTACCTATGGTAATAAGATGCCAATAATCACCATTCAGGAAGGAAGCGACCTGATTCAACTATGCTAGGCAAAATGCCATGGCAACAGCTGGCTTCTCATTCTAGCAGTGATTTTACAATCCTGCTGGAAGGCCATAAGCTGTAGGCTTTTCCCCTTTCTTTGTTCAAGCACTTTTCTCTCACTATGAGTGAATGTTAGATGCTCTTCAGAATGTGATAAGGAGCAAGAAGGTGGCATATAAATACGTGTAGTACTATTCTCCCATTAGCAGTTGAGAGGGAGAGAAAAAGGGAATGGCAAAGCCAACCTGTAGCAAATAATGGAAAGATTCTGATGAAAAGGATAAATGTCAAGGGGCTCTAGTTGTATTAAGAGAAAAAAATCTTTTAAGAGGTGAAAATTAAATTTAACAAAATAGCATTGAAAAATTCTGTCTGGATGATAAGAAAATGAAGCAAGTAATGATGGGAGAGGAGAATAAGTGGAAAAAAATCAGTAGAAAAAAAGAGACAAAAGAAATAATCCTTACAGCCTTTGGAAACCAATATAAATCAAAAGGAAATTTTATGAAAACATGTATTTGGGAAAAAAAGCTGAAATTTGTAAATCGTTTTTTAAGTGCAAGGTAGCAGAAACATAACCTAGCAATATTTTGTTATACCTGATATCATAAATTATGCAGTAATTAAAACAGGTCTCATTGACAACAGATAAATAATGATATGGTTCATTGTTCTAGAATGTATACATTAGAATTAAAGTGTGATTTGTTATGAACATATAAAAACATTTCAAAAGCTTTTAAAATCTATTGTGTGAATTACCCATTTTTCAAAATGATGAGATCATCTGACAATTTTTTTTAAGATTTTATTTATTTGAGAGACAGAGATAGAGGCACAGAGAGCAAGCATGAGCAGGGGGAGGGTAGAAGGAGAGGGAGAAGCAGACTCCCTTGTCAAACAGGGAGACTGACATGGGGAGACTGAGATCATGACCTGAGCCGAAGGTAGATACTTAACCAACTGACCCATCCAGGTGCTCCTCATCTGCCAACTGTACTCAAAATTTCACTACTTAAATGGCTGGGAAAATATGAAAAAAATAATATCCTTAGGTTTTTCAAGTTTACTTAATTTTTACTCTAGTATTTACTCATATAGAATCCTGGAGACTCCCCAGTCTTTGTCTATCAGTTAAAGATGAGTAAATAGGGTGCCTGGGTGGCTCAGTCAGTTGTATGACTCTTGATTTTGGCTGGGGTCATGATGTCAGGGTTTTGAGATCAAGCCAAGTTAGGCTCCATGTTGGGTGTGGAGCCTGCTTAAGATTCTCCCTCTGCTTCTGCCCCTTCCCACCTCTCTCTTAAAAAAAAAAAAAAAAAAGTAAATAAAGACATAATTAGAACTGTACTACTGTTGTTATTGTTATTGTTGTTGTTATGGTGTGTGTGTAAACAAAATTTAATCTCCTTTAAGCTAAGGATCCATGGTTTTCATCTCTTTCCTCCACATTATCTTGCATGGGTTGTTGTAGCTAGTGATCACTAAATAAATGCAACTGAATTGTAGAAAATGAAGATGAATTTGTCTATAGTGTCATTATCTTTACCTTCTGAAGACATTAATTATTTGGATCAGTAGATATAATATTTTAAACATTCACATCAATGTTGCCGTTATAAGATCACAGAAAATAGTATCAGTGACTTTTGAAAACTCAGAATTTTTTTGAATCATGTATTCATTAACATTGAAATACTTAATGCTAAAGTTTCCATAAGAGGTTTGTTTGGTCCTAAAGGGTAGTTTGTACATTGATGGGCATCTTTGGGGATCATGTGGTCTAGATTTTTTCCTATGACTGTGACAGGGATATTAGTTTCTTTCCCTTCAATTAAGGAGCTGATATCTTCTAAGACAACTTTGTCAAGGTCCTACCTAGAATGACTTACAGGTGGTTCAGCAGCAGCAAATTTGTCATCACCATCGTGGTTCACATAGCCTCCACCTAGAATTCTGAGGTCTCCATTCTCCACTTCAGTCACGCAGGGAACAGTGTTCTCATCATATGGCAGTTTATGTCATGATTTTGTGCCATTTACTGAAAATGTGACATCTCTTATAGATATTTATATCAGATAAGTACTATTAAAATAAACACTATTACTATATTTAAAGAGGAACAAACAGTAAACAAGTAAGTAAAACAGGGGAAAAAAGTTATGTGCCTAAAAAGTTAGTTTTTTAAAAAAAGAAAACATCCACATTGCTATTCCTTTTATAAATTGAAAGTCCTTTTACTTGGACATTATTCTTCAGGGAAAATAGATCAGAGGTTATTTTAAAAATATATTCCTTACAGTTAGGCTCTTTAAATAATGTCCATGTTTCTTTGCCCAATCAAATGCTCATAGTTTTGTTGGTTTCTTTTCAGTATTCAATGGCACTACATTTTCCAGTTTATTATCTGAGCAGTAACCAACCATTTGGAAGAAGACCCTACATATTTTTTTCTCTAGTTTTCCCTTGTTAGTCTGTTATAGATGATTTTTTAAATTATTTTTTAAAAAGATTTTATTTATTTATTTGACAGAGGGAGACACAGTGAGAGAGGGAACATAAGCAAGGGGAGACGGAGAGGGAGAAGAAGGCTTCCCGCTGAGCAGAAAGCCCGGTGTAGGGCTTGATCCCAGAATCCACGGATCATGACCTAAGCTGAAGGCAGAAGCTTAACAACTGAGCCACTCAGGCGCCCCTGTGATAGATGATTTACAAAGTTTTATCTGTCTAAATTTTCAATTCAGTTTCCAACAACAGCTCCTTTTAAAAAAATTTCAGCCTTTCTGATATGTTTGCCAAGACAGAATTCTAAGGGTTTTTTTTAGTATTACTTCCAGATCCTATCTCCCTAACCCCTGTTTAAACTTGCTAGGGACACCTGGGTGACTCAGTTAGTTAAGCATCCGCCTTCTGCTCGGGTCATGATCCTGGGATCCCGGAATTGAGCCCGATGTCAGGCTGCCCGCTGGCAGTGTAACTGTTTCTCCCTTTCCTTCCTGCTTTGCTGTCTCTTGCTACTGCTCTCTCTTAAATAAATAAATAAAATCTTTAGAAAAAATAAACTTGTTTGATTCTATTTGTTTATTTATTTATTTGACTTACTAGGTTCTTAACAAGCTTATATATTTTACTAAAGAAGCACTTGCTAAATAAAACACACCAAATCTATTGCTTCAATTCTCCTTTATGGCATCCATTATGTGTGTATGTGTATGTGTGTATTTCACAATGCCTATTATGAATTAGATGAAAAATGTATTTTACATATATACATATATATTTGACTAAAATTGCCAGTAGTGAAATCTGCACCCTGACAAAGCAGGCTTACATGGCTCTTTAACCAATGCAATTTAGTTTCTCCTCTTTCTTAAATTAATAGACTGGTTATTTTATCTATCATACCCTGAATTCCATGATAAGATAATGTATTCCAGTTTTACTCTGGAATACATACCAAAAGCACATGGTAAATGAGTAATTGAATACAATATGCCTATAGTGCAATCTATGTTTTGCCACACAAAATCAGTCTCATTAGCTATTAAGTATATTACCATTTATTCACTTATTCAGCAATCTTTTTTGAGCACTTTCTGCATGCAGGCACTTGTTGGATACTGTTAAGACTGCCACAATAAATGACATTTATTATTAAAGTCCTTCATTGAGCTTTATATTGCTATCAGCTTCTTCTCCCCTCTGTATTTAGTGCTGCCCATACTTGGATCCGATTGAAAACCTGTGATGGTCCCTATAAAATACAAGTTAAATAGATGTGATTCTTTGTCATCCACAAATACTAAGAAAAATAGTGACATGAAAAAAATATTTCTTCTCTCCTTTTCTTTTTTGAGAGAGAAACAAACCATAAGAGACCTTAAATGATAGAGAACAAAGAGGGTTACAGAACAATGATGGGCATTAAGGATGGCACTTGTGATGAGCATTGAGTGTTGTGTATAAGTGATGAGCCACTGAATTCTTCTCTTGAAAATAATACTGTACTGTATGTTAATTAGCTAGAATTATACATATGTCTGTGTATATAATACAAGTGTATTTGTTACTCCTGTGAAAATGAGCAGGCCAGGTATGCTCATAGTCAATCAAAAGAGAATGGCCAAAAAAAAAAGAAAAAAAAATTCAAATAAGTGAAATTGGAGATAATTATTACTATCTACCTATGGGTAGAAAAAGAAAAGTTATAAACTCATAAAGTTATTTTAAATGATAACTGAGTTATTCTCAGAGCACTATAATCATTTATCATATAAGTGATATGCCTAGTCATTTTCAAACTTTTCCTCTAGATTCCTTCAGTCTTTATTTTTTAAAATCTTAAAGATTGAATAAATAATTCAGGGTACAGTGACATTAATTAAAGAGACAAAATGTTTCTGCTGGTTCTATTTTATTGGATTCAATGAAATTTAATTTAAAACAAGCTTCAATATATCCCTTACTTCTATCTTCTGTTAAAGTTAGCTTTAGGACTGCTATATTCATTTTTTCCAAACTATTTATTTATTTGTTTATTTATTTATTTTTAAAGATTTTAAAAATTTGTTAAAGAGGGGCAGAGGGAGAGACAGACACACACAAACAGGTAGCCCAACATGGGGTTGGATCCCAAGACGTTGAGATCATGACCTGAGCCAAAGGCAGATGCTTAACTGCCTGAGTCACCCCGATAGCCCTTTTGCAAACAGTTTAAAAAGAATCAAAGACCCTATCATTGCTAATATTTATGTACACATATTAGAATAAAATCCATGTTTATACAGGTATAAATGATAGCTTGGTTAACCAATACTATATTAGTATGCATCAATTTAGTCCAAAAGAGACAAAGGAGATTGTGATTCCATGCCTCAGAAAACACAATCGAGACACAAGTAGAAAAATCCTCATAAAAATTTGGGGGACTGAGTTTGAGAGGTGGTGGTTCAGAAAAAAATAAAAAATATTTTTTTAATGTCTAGCTGAGGAACATTTGCCATTTCTGTGAGTTAATATAAGGTCTAGCCCAGTCATCACACATATCATTATGTGGGTAGACTGATGTAATTTAAAATATAAACGATTTAGAAAATGAATGAGTTTTCATAGTATTCTTCGCAGAATGAAAACAACAGCAAACTTAAGCTAAATATCTCTCCTTTCTCTACCTTGTGGCTAATCTACTGTTTTTTAACCTCCTTTCTTTTATCAGACTGAATTACTTTTGACTGGCTTATTCCCTGTTTTGTGAGGTAATTTCTCAGTGTGCATTCTGAGATCTCCTTGACTTATTTTTTGAGTAATTTTATTACTTAAGATAGATGTCTACACTATTTGCATAGAAATTTTATACTTTTGTTTTCCATTTTGAAGACTTTATTTATTTATTCATTCGACAGGCAGAGATCACAAGTAAACAGAGAGGCAGGCAGAGAGAGAGGAGGAAGCAGGCTCCCTGCTGAGCAGAGAGCCTGATGTGGGGCTCGATCCCATGACCCTGAGATCATGACCTAACCTGAAGGCAGAAGCTTTAACCACTGAGCCACCCAGGCGCCCCTTGTTTTCCATTTTGATATTTTGATAATACATCCTTAATTTTCCTTCCTTTCTTCCTTCTAATCCCTCACCTTCTCCCCCTCATCTTCCATCTCTCAACTTTCTTTCTTTTTGGATACAGAGTTGTTATAATATACCTTATCCTGCTACTGCTACTAGTTTATTATACTTGCTCCAGGTATTAACATTGGAATGTTGACACCGAGGGGTACCTTGGTGGATCAGTTGATTAAGTGTCTGACTCTTGGTTTCGGCTCAGGTCATGATCTCAAGCTCTGGAAACTGTGCCCTACGTGGGGCTCAGAGCTTAGCAGGGAGTCTGCTTCAGATTCTCTCTCTTTGCCCTAGCACCCCCACCAACTCATGCTCCCTCTCTCTCTCTCTCTAAAATAAATACACAAAAAAAGAGAAAATCTTCAAAAAAAAAAAAAAGGAAGTTTACTCCTCCAAAGATAGTTGATAACAATTCTGAGTAAAGATTTACTATATTTCTTGGTGACAATTAGCACAATCACAAACTACTGTACCCTGGTCTTTATAAACTTCGTATTCTATTCTTAACTGTAATGATGAAAATTAATAATGTACATAATATTTAATAAAGCTCATAATGAATTTCAGAAATCAACTGATACAATCTCTTAATTTAATAATTAGTAAAAAATCTGAGTCTCAGATGTTGAACATTCACAAAATTGGAGACTTTGCAGACCTAAACTAGAACTCAGGTTTCCATTCTTTCAATTCTATGCTCTTTCATCACAAATAAATCTACTAATATATTTATATTTTTGTTTGGCATATTTCATTAGCAGTAATAGTCACCACTATTTGCTTGCAGAGTGATTTACATAGTCATTAGTTAATTTATTTTGAATTGAAATAACAAAAATCTTCCCACATATATTATCTTGTTAAAGAATTTTGTGGTTTAGTTATTATTAATTGAATTTAAATATTAGAGAACTAAAACTCAGTATGTAAATGGATCATCAGATTACTCAGCTGCTGAAGGGGCAATTTTGATTTTGGCTCTGAATATTTGATTCTTCTATATCATCACACGCATTTAATATTTGATCAGAATTTGATAATATCTTAGTTGTGTTTGTCATAACGTGAAATAAAATGATGTTCAAAATGGGTTTCATACTTTGAACTTCAAATGTTATAGTAGTTTGTGCAATATGTGGAGGTTAATCTGGGATGGAAATGCATGTATTTTAATACAGAACTTATTATATGATATTCTTTGGAACTGGAGTCAGTTTTTCCATTCTTCTTAGCATTATCAACATAGAAAGGCATAAAAATGGTTATAAAGATAACACCCAGGAGAAATAATGGAAATGAAGGAGACAATGAGATCTACTTTATGACTTATTTATTGAAGTCACATTTTGTGAAAGATGAATAATTTTAAATGAAAATATCAATTGGAACTGAGTTTTGGATATCAATATTCAATATAAATGTGAGAAATAACATATTAATCATTCATACATTTATTGCTGAGCTCCATCCTAAGGAATATAGAACATAGGTTAAAGGGGAGAAGTGATTCAAATCTGTAGTTGTAGTCTATGATAAACACACAAATATTGAATAAATATAACATTTCATCCTTTTCTTAGTAAGCTGTCCTCATTGAAGTAATTAGTTTTAGTGACAATTATTCTTTATGCATTATCTAAATTCTCTTTTCAGTTTTTCTTTGTGACTAATGGTATTTTACAAAAACACAGACACAGAAGACTAAGTAAATGATGGCACATTATAAAGTAAAAATGAGCTGTGTCCATTAAAATGAGTAAGTATATTTATAAAATGGGTAATAGAATGAACTGCAGGACATATTATTTAAAACAAACAAGGAATGCAGATGATTGTGAGAGTGTACCACAGGTGTTAAAATGGAAGGGCAGGGGTACGTGTGTAAACTCTATGTGTGAATGCTGAGTGTTTCTATCATTAGAAGAGTGATTATAGTGTCTACCTTTGGGACAAGCTGGGCCAGGGTCTCAAGAGACTTTGTTGTTGTTGTTTTTGTTGTTGTTGTTGCTTAATACAGCCTTTACACTGTTTGAATTTTTTTTTTAACCGTGTGCATTATTACATTAAAAAATAACATGCAGATTCTCTGTGGGATTCTTATAAAAGCTCGTCTAGTATGTCTTTGTTTTGTGCACTACTAAGGTTTATCGAAGTTTTCAAGTGTTTCCTGATAAATCAGATAAAAAACATTATGAGAACAAATTATAACAGAACTTTTTTTTTCCAAAAAACTCTATAATCTTGGTATTTAAAATATTTTTACTTGAACAGACTATAACTGGCCATTCACTTCCACATGCAATATTGTTAAACCAAGAAAATATAATTTAAAAACTTCTGAAAAATATAATTTAAAATGCTTCTAACAAACATTTTCATTTACCAAAATTCATAGTCAGTGCTTGATTTTTTTCCTTTCAGTTTTCAGAGCTGATTATCTTAGGATTCCACATAGGAATTGGAATGTCAGTTACTATTTTTGACATTAATCAAAAGGAAAGGGGATTATGGAAGAAAGGAAAATATAACAGAGTTAATAAATTTAATTTGACTTTATTATTCTAATAATGCTTTTATTTTAATTATTTTTTACTATTTGCTTCTTAAAGAAGAGCGACATGTTCTAAGAAGTAAAAACAAAACAAAAGAACAAGGCCAAGTACTTTCTTACCTATCTTTCTAACTTTCTTACCTATCTATCTAACCCTACCTGTTACAAGTACTCTTCCATTTGCTGTCTTTTTAGGGAAGGAATTCTCGAGCATTGATAAAACATTTGAATTTGAGATTGTTCCTGAGAGAAACTCCTCTAATTTCTGTGGTGTGTCATACTAGCTCTCATTAGCCCTGTTTAAGTAGTTGTATTAGTTTGTTACTGCTGTTGTAATAAATTACCACAAACTTAGTGACTTAACCAAATTTATTTTCTTACAATTGCATACATTGGAATTCCAAAATCAGTCTCACCGGGCTAAAGTCAAGGCTTCAAAAGGGCTGGTTCTTTTTGGAGGCTTTGGAGGAAGAATGTTTCTTTGCCTTTTTCACCTTCTACAGCTCATCTGCATTCCTTCGACCCTTTCTCTCATCATTTTAACCTTTTGGTTCTGTCCACATGTCTACTACTTTCTCTGACTCCTCCCTAACCCCTCTTATAAGAACTCCTGCTGTCATGTAGGACTAGTAGACTAAGGCAGAATAATTTCCATGTCTCAAAATCACTAATTCAGTCACATCTACAAAGTCATTTTTGCCATATAAAGTGACACAGACAGGGATTAAGTTGCAGGGATTAGGAGTGAAACTTTGGGGTGCCATTGGTCATTTTGTGGACAAAAGTCTTGGAAAAACGTCTGAACATAATCAGCTACGTAATTTCTCTTCCTATTGGATAGAAGACAAGAGAAACTATCCCAAAAATTATTTTTTCAAATTCAAGTTGAATCTGCTATTACACTTACACAATCCTGGCTTTCATTTTAGCAGTTTAGAGGATTTAAATCGTGAGAAGGTGGTAACAGGTAATAAACTGCCTTACTACCCTCTGAAGTCACAACCATTTTGTTGATAATTTAAAATATCATAATATATTCTTTTATAAATTCCATTGAGTTTGCAACAGGGCCCAAATTTAATTCTACTTGTGGCCACTAACTACACTAAGTAAGGAAACTTGAAACAATGCAGTTGTGTGAACTGAGTCTATGATCCCTCCAAATGACTCTACATTAGGAGCAAGAACTAATCATCACCCATTCTATATTATCAGAAAGTTCTGAATTCAAAATAAGAGTTCAGATTATTTGCTATTTGCCAAACACAAAATAGGTTTTTCTGTAGCATGTACTCACATCCTTCCAAATATTTTGATGTATTGAAAAACAATTACAATTTCCTACCTTGTGATAAAACCTGAAGATGTTTAAGGAGTTTTTATTTTAATATATATATTAATTCAAAGATATCTGTGAAACAGACTTCACATCTCTCTTATAGATACATGTTTTGGTGTTGTTTGGAGCTAATTTGAAAGTATGTGTTTATGCATAAATGTTTTCATATGTGTGCTTACTGTTGAAACAAATGTGTTTAAATTTTTCATCAGTTTTTATGAATTTTGATTATAATATTCCTTGATATTTCCTTTGTTATATATATTTTTAACATACATTCTGTCCTGTTTTATTATTGTCTTGGTTCTTTCTTGTTTTAAATTTGGTTTGTTAGTTTTTCTACTCCATAGAGATATATGTAAACATGACATGCAATTTATTTTTTTTTCTATTTAGTGTTATTAGTAGTGCTACTTACACTGTCAAGAGATATGCTTCAAACTGTATTTCTTCAGTTTTAATTACAACTTTTAATATATGAGTATATAGCATACATACACAAATATACATGTATGCATATGTATACACTTATTAAATTATTACTGAAACCAAAGGATACAAGTTAAAAAATAACAGCAGAACACTATGAAAGAAATTTCACGTAGAATTTTACAATGGGGTATGTGAAACACTGTTAATCCTTTATATATGTGTGTGTGTGCGTGTGTGTGTGTGTATGTATACACATACCACACATACGCACACACACACACAATAAAAAAGAAAAAAAGATAAGAAGAAAAGTTAACAAATATTTACATAAGTATTGCCATAAAATGGAAGCTAAATCTAACTTACACTATATTTTGTCTTTGATATAAAGAATTTTTCTGTAATTCTGAAAGTTTAGTTTTAATAACTCCAAGGACCAATGGCTTATAATCTTGAGAATATGAATGTTTGTAAGAAGAAATTATATGTTAGAATGCTTAAGTAAATCATTTCTTCATTTATTTATTTATTTATTTAAAATATTTTATTTATTTATTTGACAGAGAGAGATCACAAGTAGGCAGAGAGGCAGGCAGAGAGAGAGGGGGAAGCAGGCTCCCTGCTGAGCAGAGAGCCAATGCCAGGCTCGATCCCAGGACCCTGGGACCATGACCTGAGCCAAAGGCAGAGGCTTTAACCCACTGAGCCACCCACGCACCCCTCATTTCTTCATTTAAATGTGTAAACTATCCTTGTCATTAACCTGCTGGGTGTGGATACATTGATTTAGTTCTGAAAACAGAGAACAGATTATTATAGAAATATATATATATCTGAAATCATTACTCGTGGCAAAAATAAACTTTAGAACACAACACAAAAATATTATTCTTCCACATTGCTGTAATTCTGTAATGATAAGGAAGAAATTCTCACACTGGTTTTTTGTTCAAACTCCATCCCTCTGGTTCTGTTTCCCATATCCTTCATCCATCTCTTCATTTATATAAATGTGATTGCTAGTATTAGTTTTCTATTGTCGCTGTGACAAATTACCACAGATTTGATAATACACACACTTGGTGTCTTAAAGAAACATAAATTTATTATCTTACATTTCTGTAGGCTAGAAATAGGTTATGGGTTTTACTGGAATAAAACCAAGTTGTAGTCAGGGCTGTATTCCTTTCTGGAGGCTCTAGAAGAGAATCTGTTTCTTTGCCTTTTCTAGCTTGTAGATGTCGTCTGTATTCCCAGGTGTGGGGCCCCCTTCCTCTGTTTTCAAAGCCATCCTGCTATATCTCTCTGACTCTTCAGTATTATATCTTACTCTGACCATGCCAGGAAAGGTGATTTGATTCAACCAACTTGGATAATCCAGAATAATTGTCCGATTTAATTTTTTTTTTAAGATTTTATTTATTTATTTGAGAGAGAGGGCGAGCGAGCACATGAATGGGAGGAGTAGAGGGAGAAAGAATCTGAAATAGATTCACACTGAGAAGGAAGCTAGATTTCACCACAGTGTGATCATGACCTGGGCAGAAACCAAGAGGTGGATGCTTCACCAACTAAGCAACTCAGGCACTCTCCATCTAAAGTTTCTTAATCATATGTGCAAAGTTCTTTTTTTTTTTTTTTTGAATACTTATAAATCTACCTCTAATTAATACAGTTATCAATTAACAACTAGCCAGGTATAGACACTTATCAAAGTCTATAAAGGCAGATAAAAAGGTAAGAAGCGTTCATTGTAATTACTAGATTTTTACTAAAAGACACACTTACAAAACATATTAATAGATTTTAATAACTGGTGTCTCAGTACCTAAAGAATAAATTCTAAACCATTTAGTATGGAAAGCAGAGAAAATCTCTCAATCTGACTACCTCGTTAATATTATCTTATGCTTGTCCCTGTCCCTTATACTACAAATTTATGGAACCTAGACATAGTCCTTTAAATACGCCTCCACTTTGTGGCTGGAGGTAAAAGATGTGTCAGTTAATGTACATGTCCCAGCTGATTTCTTTTACTTAACCTGGTGCATGTAGAACCACTATATAGGGAAGGAACACTGAGCTGTTCTTGATAATATGACTACTGTGTAGAGATCCAGAGATGGATACCTGTTACAAGAACAGAACATGAGGTAGCTTGGTGTGAAAAGATCAACCTTAGGAACAATTGTAATGTGTGAACCAATGAGCTTGGTTCCTTCTGCAGTCAGATTTAGAGGGTGCAATGGCAGTTGGCCACTCATTTGCAAAGAAAATATAGTAGATTGCCAGTGTTAGTGTGAATATCTATAAATTCTTCAGCCATGAGAGAAATAATAGAGATAATTGTCAACCTCCAGATAATTCCATTAGCTCCTCATAATCATTATTATTGTTGTTATAAATATCATTATTTAAAAGCATGATTATTTATGTAGCCTACACTAGTGGTTCTCAAACTTTTTGGCCTTAAGATGTCTTCACACTCTTCATACTACTGAGGACCCACAAGGAACATTAGTCATATGGAATACACCAATATTCACAACAATAGAAAATCACAGTGAGCAATGTTTAAATGTTAATTTTTAAAAATGAGATATAATTAATATACTATAAAATTCACCTTTTAAAATAGTGTAGTTCAGTGGTTTTCAGCATATTCCCAAGTTTGTGCAAGTATTAACACTCTTCAATTCCAGAAGCAATTCTGAAGCCATTAGCAGTCACCATTCTTTCTTCTCCCAGCCACTGGCAACCACTAGATCTTTCTCCATAGATTTGCATATTCTGAACATTTCATATAAATGAAATCACAGTAAATGTTAATTGATAAATTTATTTTAATATAAAAAAATCCTATAGCATACTAGATACAAAGTTTCCAAAATCTTAACTTTTGCTTGTGAACTCATATTTTATTATTGAAATGAAAACTGTGTGTTAAAATGACAGGCCTGCATCATTTGTTTTGATAAAATGTTTGCCAACAATATGAGTAACCATATACTGTGTTGGTCAGTTGTTTTATTTATTTATTTATTTATTTATTTAGAGAGTGTGAGGTAGGAAAGGAGTAGAAAGAGAGGTGAGAGAGAATTTTAAGCAGGCTTCATGTTCAGTATGGAACCCAAGATGGGACTTGATCTCAGGACCCAGAGATCATGACCTGAGCCAAAATCAGAAGTCAGAAGCTTAACTGACTGGGCCACCCAGGTGCCGTTGGTCTGTTGTTCCTTTAGTTTGTTTGTTTGTTTGTTTGTTTTTAATATTTTATTTATTTATTTGACAAAGGGAGGGAGAGAGCAAGCACAGGCAGGGGAGAAGCAGGCTCCCCACTGAGCAAGGAGTCCAGTGCGGGACTCAATCCCAGGACCCTAAGATCATGACCTGAGACGAAGGCAACTGCTTAACTGACTGAACAACCCAGATATCCACTGTTGTTCTTTTATGTAAAATTGATGTTTCATTTAAAAATCATCAGAATAAATAAATATATAATGGCTAGTTCAGCTCTTGTTTCAGCTCTCGTTTGAAACACTCTCACAAGTGCTTTTCCTGAAGACAATCATAGCATCTGAACATGCAATAAGAATGCTTTAAGAATATGTCTCATTTTAGCAGTGGGATATTAAGGAGTTGCACATTTAAATCAATATTTAATAACATTAAATAACTTAAAATTGCTTCATTATTTTTACTACAAATGTTGGCCGTGAAGAATGCTGTGGCTACTGGTATAGTTTGGTGTCAGTGCCTTGATTCATGCTAAGGGACAAGCAGTTTTACCCCTGATTGGTTTTACACCATCAGTGCAAATGCCTACACAGTGAAAATGACAAATGTCTTGTTGCTATTATAAAAATTATTTTAACACATGCCAAATTCCGTACTTCCAAAAGGATGTTGAAGCTTCCAAGAAGACTATGGACCACACTTAGTGAACATATTCTTTCTTCTTCTTCTTTTTTTTTTTTTTTAATTTATTTATTTGACAGATAGAGATCACAAGTAAGGAAAGAGGCAGGCAGAGAGAGAGGAAGGGAAGCAGACTCCCTGCTGAGCAGAGAGCCCCAGGTGGGGCCCGATCTCAGGACCCTGGGATCATGACCTGATCCGAGGGCAGAGGCTTTAACTCACTGAGCCACCCAGGCGCCCCACGAACATATTCTTTCTAAATTAAAAAGCATCTGACCCAAGTAAGGTAAATACTCTGAATTAGGCATTATTTTAATAATCTTTCTGTAGCTTCACTGTCTTTCTCTTACTGCTTTCTGCAAACTTTCTCTTTGTTCAACTCTTAGAAGACCTAGTACAAGTGGATTTTGTATTCTGTTAACTTTTTCTTTTTCTGTGAGTAGAGTTAACTTTCAGGATTTAAATTTTGCGAACGGGAAAGGAACTTTACAATTTTTTTAAACAAATGATTAGTTGTTGTTGTTGTTGTTTTTAATTCAGAGCACAGAGAAAATTCAGTGGTAGATCTTTTGAGATCTGCCATTACCAGAGGAAGATCATCATTACAATATGTTGAGCATGCTTTCAAGTAGTTCATAATGTTGTGATAGATACCACTTCAGAAATTCGAGTAAGAGCTGCATGATGTTTTTCTCCTTTGAGCCTGGCATTAAATTACGCAGACTACCACTTTAAAGAAGAAAGTTTCATGTCACTGCATACTTTGTCAAGGGTGCATTTGGATGGTGAAGCTTAAATATCCATTTTAGCTGAAGAATTACACAGCAACATAATCCTTTAGAATGAAACATCCATGTATATCCTGAGAAATTATTTCCTCTTATGTAGTGGTCAAATATCCAATCCTTTAGAAAATATTTCTAAAAAGAATTTATTGTACTATGATGGGTAAAAACTAATGCATCATCTCCAGGCAATATAATTTTTTGGTTCTGTAAATATCTTCACAAGTTTCTGATATGGGTAATGTAGATAACTTTTAAAGTTTTAGTTTGTTTTCCAAAATACTGGAAAAGTCCACTTCTAAATGGAATTAATCAACTCAATTCAGTAACTCTATATTGCCTGGAGTCTGTTGTCAAGAGAATAGATTCTATAGTTGGAATGGATTTTTTGTGCCATGTTACATATATCTGAAAAATAAAACAGCTCAAAAATTTAAATTCTGTGATTTAAAGTTATATAATTTATTTTCTAACATTATGCAAAATTTAATATTTTATTAAAAGAATACTAGATGCCTCCTTGGAAAAATTATTTAGAAAAAAATATGGTTTTTATTTATAAAATTTTGAAAGGATAGAGAAAAAGTAACCTCCTTTCACAATTCTAATGTATACCTTTATATGCTTTATATGCTATAGAGATGTGTATATTTTTTAAAGGAATAAATGTATGATTAACTTATAAGCTTCAGATACATATATATATGTGTTTGTGTGTATAATATATATATGATATATATGTGTGTGTATATATACATATGATACAGATATATATATATATATATATATATATATATATATATATATATCTGTACCTTAAATTGTGCTTGCTTTGCTAGGGCTCATTAAACCCATTAACTTTGAACTTTTTTGCTTCCCACACTGTCAAGCTGCTCAATATTTGCTCACAAATATATGTTGAACCTTACTATATTTAAGGTGCTGTGCTAGGTAACCTCAGGATGCATATGTATAAAAGCTGGAGTCTCACCCATGCAGGAAGGTAAAGAAAATAGCATTATGCATCACATCATATATTGCACCCTCATACATTGTACAAAGATTAAAGGGTTTTAAGTTGTCTGTGCTATAGTATCCATGGGTAGACCTGATTTGTCTAGGAATCATTTAAATCTCTTGTCATGTTTGGTTCAAGGAACCCAAACCCAAGTTAATCAATAAATGGCATGCCTGAGGGCATCAGGGTGATTCAACACAGGTGTAATTCAAGATACAATTTGATGGTAGTTCAAGATACAATTTGATGGTAAGGGGAGAAAACATCCTTCTCCCTTGATGTGCATGATGAAGAATGGACTTGTGGTTGGTTGATGCTTGTGGCTATTTGTGAATCCAGTTCAGCAACAAAGCTGACACTCATCGGATGCAGAGCCTCCCAAATCATAAGGAACTAGAGCCAAAACATGAAAAAAAATGTATAAGCCTAACTTTACAATGAATTTTCAGAGACAAATCAATAAATTCTTACTGTTATTTTTTTTTTCAAGTTGCACTAAAACATTAAAAGACAAAGATGCTTGAGAGAGATGAATTCAAGCAGAAGAAATGCAGTGGAAAAAGAGATCAATGAGGGCTCTTATTTGTCAAGTCAGGGTTGCAAATTCAAATGCTTCAGGCCTAAGTAGGGAAATCTATATTAATGAAGCAAGTCAGGCATAAGATGAAATATTGTGGACAGTATTATAAATATTTTTATTTTTTATTTCACTGTTGACATGTATTAATGTAAGCCCAGTACTATTAGATCTTTCCACTTTAAAAAGTTTTAAAAGGTTAAATAAGATAATTATGTGGAGGATGCTTCTCACAGTGCTTCATAGACATGAAACAATAAATGGTAACTGTCATTATTTATGAGAATGATGGCAAGGTGTGTGGCATTCAATAAATTTCAGTTCACTTCTTTTATTCTCAGTTTGACAGGGGATATATGACAAGAGGACAGGTAGATGTAGGACTAGAGAATGGTTAGTTACAGATGAGCTACAGTTAATTAAATGCAGCCTTAGGATACTAAAGAACAGGTGAGGGGTCGGAACTGGAGTGACTAGTAAGAGTATTTGGATACAAAGAATAGGAAAATGAAAGAAAGCGTGAAGTTAACAACCAAATAAAAGGAAAAATATTGAGGACAAATGGAGAACACTATTTATTGGCCAAATATAGTAGTAATTAAGATCAGTGTCTTTGAATGTAGACAGTTTAAACCCAACATTTACCATGTAATACCTGTAACACCAGGTAATTACCGTGTAATTACCTATGCAAATTTAGCCAAATTAATTACCTGAGTTTCAGATTTTTTATCTGCAATATAGAAACATTTATTACAATTCCCTCATAGGGATTGTATGAGGTCAAAAGAGATGCATATAAAAAATGTAGTATAGTGTCTGGTAGAAAGTAGTTGTTCAGTTAATGTTACAAATTTATTATTATTTATTTAGTGAGGAGTTAAAAAAAGAAAAAAGGACCCATAGAGAAGAATGAGATAAAACAAAGAACGCATACTTAAATGAAAATCAAGATAACAAAATTACAAAATGAAAGAATGTATAGATTTTACATACTAACAGAGAATTGATGGTTGCAGAAAATGTCAAGGATAAACAATACAGAGAGCAAGTACTAGTGCTTAATAAGTCATCAGAAAGTTTGAGAACATTTCCATTGAAGGTTCATTTTAATGAGGAAGAAGCCACATAGTAATTAAGAAGTGTGTAAATAGTAAACTTCTGTCCACAGAATGTAAATGATTCTTTGAAAGTAGCAATAGAAGCCTGAGGGGAAAGTATCAGATAAGCCTGAAAAGAAAAGTTTTTGGTTTTGTATCTTAGTCTCAGCAAGTCATGAGCATATACTCATGTAGATAGAGGAGATCTCAGTAGAGTTTCTGGGACGAGAAAAGAAATGAGGATATAAGTCCCAGGATGTGCAACGGCAGAGAAAGAAATAAAGAGGTTAATCCTTATTAGGGATGAGGAAAATACCTCTTCCTCCAACATAGAAATAATGGGAGAGAGGAAACATTTTAAAGAGATCAGAGGGTTTGGCAACAGTTGTAAGCTGAGTCCTTGGCATGCATATTTCACAATACTAGTCTTGTCAGTAAATTAGAACATTGGCCTATTTTTAAGCATAAAGGATGTGATGCATTTAAAGAATATAGAAAAGTCTTGGAGGAGCAGCTTTGGGAATAAAACAATGGTGTTATCAAGAGATGAATAAAAGGATATAGCAGTGAAAGCTCAATTGAAATAGTATCATAAATGACCCTGGATCTATTTAGTCATGTTCAAAAATTTGCTGTAGAAATTATTTCTTTTATTTTTTTATTTTTATATTTTATTAACATATAATGTGTTATTTGCTTCAGAGGTACAGGTCTGTGAATCATCAGTCTTAACACAGTTCACAGCCCTCACCATAGCACAGACCCTCCCCAAGGTCCATAACCCAGCCACCCTATCCCTCCCCGCCACCCCGTAGAAATTATTTCTTGAGTGGGAGTAGGAGACAAATGTTGAATGTTGCCTGATAGTTAATATCGAGGTGAGGAGAATAATGGCGTTTCAAATAAAATGATCAATTTTCTTGAGGCATCATAGTTGGCTGTGCTGAAATGATTGAATGAGGGGGATTCAGATGAGCTAAAGGAGCATATGAATGCTAAGTGCCTAGAGATTTAAGGAAGGGGGACTGCAAAGAAGTGGAGAACTGAAAAAGACAAAATTAGAGTTTTAGTAGTTTTGAGAAATACAGAGAATTAACAAATATTGGAAGAACTATATTGTGTCCTTACTTAGTATTGTGGTAAAATGTTCTCAAAATGGCCCCAATTCTCCACCAGTCTTCCTGTATCCATGCCCATCCCAAAGCGACTTTCCTGTATCTCCCATCAAGCTGTAACTCTTACCCTACTCTTTGTATTTGAGTATCTTTGTGATTTCTGTTAGACAAGAGAATATAGCAAAAATTACATTGTGCCAGTTCTAAGCCTAGGTTCCAAGTAGTATTGGTATTTTGTAAATCTTCCTAAACTTCTCTGGAATAATAAAACACATCAATAAATAATATTAATATAAATAGATTTAACAATGAGTATAGATGTATTTTAAATATACTCCTGCTTTCATTTTGCGTTTTTTTTTTCCCTGTGTCTTTACCATGATAGCATCCCTTGACTGTCCTCTCAGAAGAATGGATTGGATAGTCAGTGGGCTATCTAGTTAATCTAGATGAGGTAAAAGATATATGAGAAATTCCAGCCAAGATGAGCAGAGGTGCCTAGTCAATTTACAGCTGAACACAGGCATATAGGTAGACTTTATTAAGATCAGCTTCAGATAGCAAAACCATTCAGCCTAATCATAGATTCAGGAACAAAATTATATTCATTGCAGTATTCCACTAGGTTTTGTGGGTGTTTATGACATAATATAATTGTAACAAATGACATTGTATTTTTCTTAAATAGGTTAAATACAGCCTATTTTTGCAGTGTATTTCATATGAAATACTTGTTTACTGTTTTCTGTGAACACTTCTATGTGCCATATTCCTTCTTAAACTATGTTTTTTCAAATGTATATAAGATGTGGCACAACCAGTTCAGAATATAATAGAATCATCTCTTTCTATGTTGCAGCACTATTGATGCTTTCAAGATTTAATCGCCCATTTGGCAACAATTTGGTACTGTTGAGATTTCCATAGGGAAAAGATAAGCTGGCCTGTGTCTCTGAAGTATGAGCTACTGTTCTTCAGCTCCTGTTTTAACTAAAAAGCACATAACTTAAACATTATGTTGAAAGGCTTCCCATGAGCTTTTATGCTGTATTTGGAATCAGAAAGAACTGGGCAAAAGTTTCAGTTCTAACACACACTCTTAGTATAAGCTTGGTCAAATTAAGTTATTTTTTGAACTTCATTTTTCTCAACTACAAAATGATTTAAGTATGGCTAGCCCAGTATCAGACAAAGTATAAGTATGCAATATATGGTAAATATAAGTATAATTAGATTCATCTCATAACCTTCAGTAATTTTGGTATCATTCCCAACTAAATTTTTTCAACTATACTACAGTCCCTTCCAACATGCACACACACACACACACACACACACACACACACACGAGTCTTCATCCTTTAAATACATATTTTATAAGTTTAGTTTTTCAGTACTCTTTTTAAACTTTAAAATATACGTATATTTTTTGTGAAATCTATTTATAATTGGGCACCTAGGTGGCTCAGCTATTAAGCATCTACCTTCAGCTCAGGTCATGATCCCAGGGTCCTGGGGTTGAGCCCCACATTGAGCCCCACATCAAGCCCCACATCAGGCTCCCTCCTCAGTGGGAAGCTTGCTTCTCCTTCTCATACTTCCCTTGCTTGTGTTCCCTCTCTTGCTATCCCTCTCTCTGTCAAGTAAATAAATAAAATACTTTAAGAAATCTATTTATATTAAAATTATTTATTTATGTCCTTTATTAGTCCAGAGAAGATTAAGATGATTTATAAAATACCAAAACCCCAGCAAAAAAATAAAGTAGAAATAGGTTACAAAGAGGTCACCAGGGTAGACGTATAAATAGACCATGAAATGAGGCTGGAACACAAAAAGTTTGGTCATAATTTCATTCTAACCTCTACAGTAGAAAATTAGAAGAGAAAATAGGATAAGGATGATTCATAATGTCTGTAAGATTAAAAAAAATAAAGAACAATTTTTTTCTAAGTTCCTCCCAAAGAGTATATTACAATCTCATGGAAAAAAAAAATCTCAGGCCCATCTTCTGGTAAACATAGCTTTGAATTGCACTGGGCTATTTCTTATAATGCCACTCAATATCAAGCTAATGGAATTACACCAAATCACAATTTAATCAAACTGTCCTATGGGGCACCAATACAGCAGTCTTCAGATGTACAGCTATCTGAAGAGCTGAATAAAAGCACAAGTATCATGGTATCTAGAGAAATAGATTATAGATTCTTTAGGCAATCCTTCCTAAATATTGTTTTCTCTTAAATCAGTTTTGATACTGGGAATTTTAAAATTGTGTGCCCTGACAAAAATCTAGAGTGTGGGTCATCTTTATTGGCAGCTAAATATTATGTGGGGAGCTAGTGAGTGTGCCAAAATTAATATTTGTATTATCAAAACTGAGAAGGTCATTAAAGATATATGCCAGTACATAAAGCCACCACAGTATTCCCAGGGCCAAATGGAAGGAGCACCACAGCCGGCAGTGTCAAGATTCTTCTCAGTTATTAATTTTGAGTCTGCATGGTTCTTAGGTAGATTATGAGTTTTAACAACATTGTCATTACCTATGTCATTTGTTTATACAAGATAAAGAATATAACACTTCAGGATGATTTGAACATTTGTTCATGAAATAGAAAAAAATGACTTTTAATTCCCTTGATCTTACAAATAAATGTTTCCTTTTCCTTTCTTTTTCTTACTTATGTAGTCTTCTTCATCCACATTTTCCTCCAGATCTTCAGATCAAAGGGCATTTATTAAATGTCCATGTCTATGTGGCTCCTTGCCAAGCTCAATAGTGCCTTTTAGAGCTTGCATTGTGAGACAGACAATGTCGAGGTCAATAGACGCATATAAGGCATACCAACTACAGAAGGAAAATGTTAAACACCACAATGCTTTTAAAGTCCAGGCAAGCGGTCCTTTCTTTGGGACTATTCTCTCCGAAACCCACAACTTTTCTTCCTTTAACATTTCTGATGTTCCCCTTTCCTTGTCAATGTTGCCTAATCTTCCCGTAACCTGTGCTTTGAGTGAGATCTCTCCTAGAGGTTTTTAAATCAGTTCAATCAGTTCATCTTATAAACTAACTTATTTTATAGAATATTTATACATTTGTAACCCCTTAGTTAGATCTCTAGTATAAACAAAGGCTGCTGCCACTCCCCCAGGCACAGCCCCATCATCTGAACCAGATGGTTTACTCTACTTATGTCAAGGTAGGAAATCTTATTTAAAAGTCCTTGGGGATCTGAGAAATCAAGGCAATTTCATAACAGAAATACTGGATGTGCTGTAGCTCAGGCTGTAAAATAGATTCCTGTACACAAACTACATGAGCTGCAGCTGCTCAGCTGCCTTTTGCATGCACTCTGATTCATCTGCAATTTTATAATGTTGTCTGTTCATTTGGAAAAATGTGATTACCAAATTCTGAAGTATTTATCAAGATAGGCGTTGTGGGTGTGGGGAAAGAACACATAAGAGTGTCTCTGACATGTAAAATTAAAAATAAACCAACAAATAAACAGATGATTTTCCTTTTTAGCTGATGTCCACAATATGGATGGAATCACCTGTTTGGTAGTCAGCACTTAATTTATAAGGAAATACTGACTTAGTCATAACCATTCTTTAGGTGTCCAAATGCCAGTGTTTGGAAACAATACTAGGAAAATACTATTCTAACTTTGTATCTCATGGGGAAATTAATGTACATGAAGACAAATGCAAATAAAGCATGCTTACATTTTTAAAAAAAATTATTAATTTTTTGGCAGAGAGACAGAGATCACAAACAGGCAGAGAGGCAGGCAGAGAGAGGGGGAAGCAGGCTCCCCGCTGAGCAGAGAGCCCAATACAGGACTTGATCCCAGGATCCTGAGATCATGACCTGAGCTGAAGGTAGAGGCTTAACCCACTCAGCCACCCAGGTGCCCACATGCTTACATTTTGAGTTAAAGCATCATGAGCACAACTTAAAGCATAGTGTAATATTTTTTACATTTGTCATTCAGCTCTTCTCCCTAAGGCAGAATCATATTACATTAAAAATAAGGATCATGTGGTAAAAACATTCATTATTCCATAAGGTATGGTCATCTTTTTATTAGAATTTTGTCAGTTGCAAGTGATACAAAATTTATTATAAACTGGCTAAAGAAAATATATCTGTCTACCTACCTACCTACATAATTTACCTACCTATTTAATGTATCAACTATTTATCATCTATCTTGAGAAAATTGGGTAGTATAACTTCTGGGGTTCTATCCTTGCCCAAACCATATTTACTCAGAGTAGCATTGAAGCTATTGCCAGAAGATGGGGTTATAGATGCTGGGAATATAAACAAGCGTCCACTGCATTGTTGAAATTTGGAAAACTGAATAAAGTAATCTTACTAGTCTGCAGCACCATAGGATGAAGCATAATGTAATAGCAACTAGCTACTAGGAACAACACAGATCTGTGTTCATGGGTTAACATGTATTTATTTTTATTGTCCCTAATCTCAGAAGAGAACTGCATTCTAAAAGGATCTTCAAGTATCTAGAGAATTGCTGTACTTGACTCTAATTAAAATTTAACCTTTTAGATAAGTTATTGTAAAACATAAATATTTTCTATTATCCCTAGAGATGAAGCATGTACAGTATATTATTAATAATACTAAAGGAAATTTATGGAAAATGTCTGATAATCAGCCAAGACTTCAAAATAAATGTATGCAAATTTGTTAAACGTTGATGTAAAATTTGAGACATGTCTTCAGGAATTTTCTTTTTTTATTATGTTAATGGTCAAAATCAATTGAAACATGAAATGTATGGAGATTTATGGACTTCTATTTAATGTAAGTGCTCACATTTTCAAGGCAAAATACAAAAGAAAAACCACGCAGATTTGGATTTAATATGTAGAAATTGAGAGAAGTTGGTTACAGTGGGGTTTTTTTATTTAAAGGGAGGAGCTTATCAAGAAAAACTTGAAATTGAATTATCAAAGATTCGGGGTTTTGGGTTTAATAAGGGTAACCATATTCCAGTTTGTCTAAGATGAATCCAGCTTACACCCATTGTCCTGGTACCACATCCTATCCTGTTGTGAATTGCCCTAGAGTTTGTTGGTTTGCTTATATAATAAAGTTTTATTAATAGTTGCATTAAACTAAGCATAAGATTGGTTTGTTTGACTCCCAATTTTTACTTACTGTTTCTGCCATAGTTTCTATTAATGCTTACTATAGGTAGTTCTTGTGTAATTAACAATATTCTTTAATATAAAATCTAAAACACAGTCGTAGATAATTGGTATTTCCTTCTCAAATCTCGATCAGATAAAACATAATTAATTAACAACTCCCATTCAAAATAAGCTTGCAAGCTCTCTATTAAAAGGAAGTATTCCGGGGCACCTGGGTGGCTCAGTCATTAAACATCTGCCTTCAGCTCAGGTCATGATCCCGGGGTTCTGGGATAGAGCTCCGCATCTCAGCAGGAAGCCTGCTTCTCCCTCTTTCACTCCCCTGCTTGTGTTCCCTCTCTCGCTGTGTCTCTCTCTGTGAAATAAATAAATAAAATCTTAAAAAAAAAAAAAAAAGTGTCCCTCCACATGGGAGGGTAGGAATAACTTACTTCTTCCATTTATCCACTTTGCTGTTCCTGGTGGCCATTTGGTGCAATAGCTAGTTGTACTGTGGCCCTGTGTAGTGGCCGGCTAGTTGCATGAAGCCTCCTGGTCCCCATTTAATAGGATAGCTGTTAATCCATGGAAATATGTGTTGAAAATAGAGTCTGAGAAGTCTTGCCATAGTAAATATAAAGAGCAGTATGAATGCCCTTGCTTGAGTGAATTTTAAAATGAATAATGCATACCTATTTATTTTATTGTTTGTTTTAATTTTTCAATATACCTTTTTTGGCAACAAAAGGGCTCACAGAAATAAAGTATATATATTTTTTTGGTGAAAAAATTTAGATTTAGCCAGCTGGACTCAGATTAGTTAAGCCCAGTTTTGTTGACAACATCCATAGCATCATAGTGAGGAGCCAGTGGAATGTATGCCTTCTTCCATCAGGCCTGATCAGTGTGTTGACCTTGGCCACATTGATGTCATAGAGCTTCTTTACAGCCAGTTTGATGGTGTGCTGTTGTCTTCCATTTTCTTCATCGCTGGCTGGGTGGTCAGGGGGAACTTGATGATGGCCTATTGATCAAGCTTGTTTCCCCTGGGGGCGCTTTTTGGAGGATATTTAGGTTGCCTTTGGAGACAGTGTCTGGGACCTAGGTGACTTATGGATCTTTTTTTGTGTGAATGTGGATGCCTTTCAGGACTGCTTTCTTGGCCTTCAAAGCCTTCACTTTGGCTTCAGCATTGGGAAAAGCAGGGGCTTCCTTCTTCACCTTGGGCGCCATCTTCGTGTAAGGGAACAAAGTATATATTTAGTAAAAAGTTAATTCCTGCCCCAATATCTCATTCTCAAAAGAAATTTGAAGATGAATATATAATTTGTACAAAATATTTGTCAAGGGTTTCTATCCACTGTAGGGACCCCGACCACATACAAATCAGAAAGCACAAATCTGCTTCAGCAGAGTCAACATATACTTTAAAACTCTGCATTTACTTTTAATAGACCATGCTCATTAATGATGCTCTAATACTTGAAGCTGTAAAATATATACTGACATATTCTGAAGGATGCCCTTTCATTTGGATCCAATGCCTTCTAAATTTAATTTCACTTATTTTTATTTTAAAGTATTGTTTTCATACAACAAAATTCATCCAGGAGCTGAACTTCCAACTTCACTCATTTTTTTATCCCAAATTTTCTTATGGACACACAAAAAGTGACATAAAGGATAGCTGTTAGTGTGTTGGCTACATTAGCACAGGAAAATCTTAATGAACAGTTAGAGGAAGCCAGTTTTACATGTGTTGCCAGAAACTTTAAAGAGCAAGATTAATTAATTCTAGTAATGGACTTTTATTTTCTCCTCCAATTCTTCAAATCAGTGTAAAACTTTTTTTTAAAATTATTTTTATTAACATATAATGTATTATTTTCCCCAGGGGTACGGGTCTGTGAATCATCAGGCTTACATATTTCACAGCACTCACCATAGCGCATACCCTCCCTAATGTCCATAACCCAACCACCCTATCCCTATCCCCCTAACCCCTAGGAACCCTCAGTTTGTTTTGTGAGATCAAGAGTTTCTTATGGTTTGTCTCCCTCCCGATTCCATCTTGTTTCATTTTTCCCTTCCTTACCCTCCACAATGCCCCACCCTGCCTCTCAAATTTCTCAGATCAGAGAGATTATATGATAATTGTCTTTCTCTAATTGACTTATTTTGCTCAGCCTAATACCCTCTAGTTCCATCCACATCATTGCAAATGGCAAGATTTCATTTCTTTTGAAGGCTGTGTAGTATTCCATTGTGTGTGTGTGTGTGTGTGTATATATATACACCACATCTTCTTTATCCATTCATCTGGTGATGGACATCTAGCTTCTTTCCATAGTTTGGCTATGGTGGACATTGCTGTTATAAACATTTGGGTGCACGTGCCCCTTCAAATCACTACATTTCTACCCTTAGGGTAAATACCCAGTGGCGCGATTGCTGGGTCATAGGGTAGCTCTATTTTCAACTTTTTGAGGAACCTCCATGTTGTTTTCCAGAGTGGCTGCACCAGCTTGCATTCTCACCAGCACAGTAGGAGGGACTTGTTAATATTAGCCATTCTGATTGGTGTGAGGTCATATCTCATTGTGATTTTGATTTGTATTTCCCTGATGCTGAGAGATGTGGAGCAATTTTTCATGTGTCTATTGGCTATCTGGATGTCTTCTACTGATTTCTTGATTGGACTATTTTTTCATTGGGTGTTGAGTTTGATAAGTTCTTAGATTTTGGATACTAGCCCTTTATGATATGTCATTTGGGAATATCTTCTCCCATTCTGTCAGTTGTCTTTTGGCTTTGTTGACTGTTTCCTTTGCTGTGCAAAAGCTTTTGATTTTGACAAAGTCCCACTAGTTCATTTTTGCCTTTGCTTCCCTTGCCTTTGATGATATTTCTAGGAAGAACTTGCTGCAGCTGAGGTTGAAGAGGTTGCTGTCTGTGTTCTCCTCAAGGATTTTGATGGATTCATGTTGAGAATTTGAGGTCTTTCATACATTTTGAGTCTATTTTTCTGTGAGGTGTAAGGAAATGGTCCAGTTTCATTCTTCTGCATATGGGTGTCCAATTTTCCTAACACAATTTGTTGAAGAGACTGGCTTTTTTCCATTGGACATTCTTTGCTGTTTTATCTGATATTAGTTGACCATAGAGTAGAGGGTCTATATCTGTGCTCTCTGTTCTGTTCCATTGAGCTATGTGTCTGTTTCAGTGCCAGTACCATACTGTCTTGATGATGACAGGTTTGTAATAGAGCTTGAAGTCTGAAATTGTGATGCCACCAACTTTGGCTTTCTTTTTCAACATTCCTCTGGCTATTTGGGGTCTTTTCTGATTCCATATAAATTTTAGGATTATTTGTTCCATTTCTTTGAAAAAAAATTGATGGTATTTTGATAGGGATTGTATTAAATGTGTAGATTGCTTTAGATAGCATAGACATTTTCACAGTATTTGTTCTTCCAATGCATGAGCATGGAACGTTTCTCTATTTCTTTGTGTCTTCCTCAATTTCTTATGAGTACTTTATAGTATCCTGAGTACCTGTTCTTTACCTCTTTGGTTAGGTTTATTCCTATCTTATGGTTTTGGGTGCAATTATAAATGGGATTGATTCCTTCATTTCTTGGTGTATAAAAATGCAACTGATTTTTGTGCATTGATTTTATATCCTGACACTTTACTGAATTCCTGTATGAGTTCTAGCAGTTTTGGAGTGGAGTCTTTTGGGTTTTCCACATAAAGAATCCTATCATCTGCAAAGAGTGAGAGTTTGACTTCTTCTTTACTGATTCAGATGCCTTTTATTTCTTTTTGTTGTCTGATTGCTGAGGATAGGACTTCTAGTACTATGTTGAATAACAGTGGTGATAGTGGACATCCCTGCTATGCTCCTGACCTTAGGGGAAAAGCTTTCAGTTTTTCCCCATTCAGAATGAATTTGCTGTGGGTTTTTCATAGATGGCTTTGATGGTATTGAGGTATGTACCATCTATCCTTATACTCTGAAGAGTTTTGATCAAGAAAGGATGTTGTACTTTGTCAAATGCTTTTTCAGCATATATTGAGAGTATCATATGGTTCTTCTTCTTTCTTTTATTAATTTGTTTTGTCACATTGATTGATTTGCAGATGTTGAACCAACCTTGCAGCCCTGGAATAAATCCCACTTGGTCATGGTAAATAATCCTTTTAATGTACTATTGGATCCTATTGGCTAGTATTTTGGTAAGAATTTTTGTGTCTTGTTCATTAAGGATATTGTCTTTAATTCCTCTTTTTGATGGGGTCTTTGTCTGGTTTGGGATCAAGGTAATGTTGGCCTCATAAAATGAGTTTGGAAGTTTTCCTTCCATTTCTATTTTTTGGAATAGTTTCTGGAGAATAAGTATTAATTCTTCTTTAAATGGTTGGTAGAATTCCCCTGGGAAGCCGTCTGGCCCTGGGCTCTTGTTTGTTGGGAAATTTTTGATGACTGTTTCAATTTCCTTACTGGTTATGGGTCTGTTCAGGTTTTCTGTTTCTTCCTGGTTCAGTTTTGGTAGTTCATATATCTCTAGGAATGCATCCATTTCTTCCAGATTGTCAAATTTGTTGGCATAGAGTTGCTCATAGTATGTTCTTATAATTGTATTTCTTTGGTGTTGGTTGTGATCTCTCCTCTTTCATTCATGATTTTATTAATTTGGGTCCTTTCTCTTTTTTTTTTGGTAAGTCTGGCCAGGGGTTTATCAATCTTATTAATTCTTTCTAAGAACCAGCTCCTAGTTTTGTTGATTTGTTCTACTGTCCTTTTGGTTTCTATTTCATTGATTTCTGCTCTGATCTTTAGAATTTCTCTTCTCCTGCTGGGTTTAGGCTTTCTTTGGTCTTCTTTCTGAAGCTCTTTTAGGTGTAGGGTTAGGTTGTATACCTGAGACCTTTCTTGTTTCTTGAAGAAGGCTTGTATCACTATATACTTTCCTCTCAGGACCACCATTGCTGTGTCCCAAAGATTTGGAACAGTTGTGTTTTCATTTTCATTTGTTTCCATTAATTTTTTGATTCCTTTTTAATTATCTGTTTGACCCATTATTCTGTAGTAGGATGCTCTTTAGCCTCCATGTATTGGAGTTCTTTCCAACTTTCCTCTTGTGATTGAGTTCAAGTTTCACAACATTGTGGACTGAAAATATGCAGGGAATGATCCCAATCTTTTGATACCAGTTGAGACCTGATTTATGACCCAGGATGTGATCTATTCTGGAGAATGTTCCATGTGCATTAGAGAAGAATGTGTATTTTGTTGCTTTGGGTTGGAATGTTCTGAATATATGTGTGATGTCCATCTGGTCCAGTGTGTCATTTAAAGCCTTTATTTCCTTGTTGATCTTTTGCTTAGATGATCTGTCCATTTCAATGAGGGGGGGTGTTAAAGTCCCCTACTATTATTGTATTATTGCTGATGTGTTTCTTTGGTTTTGTTATTAACTAGCTTATATAATTGGCTGCTCCCATATTAGGGGCATAGATATTTAAAATTGTTAGAACTTCTTGTTGCACAGACCCTTTGAGTATGATATAGTGTCCTTCCTCATCTCTTAGTATAGTCTTTGGCTTAAAATCTAATTTATCTATTATAAGGATTTCCATCCCAGCTTTCTTTTGATGTCCATTAGCATGGTAAATTGTTTTCCACAAACTCACTTTAAATCTGGACGTGTCTTTGGGTCTAAAACGGGTTTATGGTAGACAGCATATCAATGGGTCTTGTTTCTTTATCCATTCTGATTCCCTGTGTCTTTTGATTGGGACATTTAGCTCATTTACATTCAGGGTAACTTGAAAGATAGGAATTTAGTGCCATTGTATTCCTGTAAGGTGACCGTTACTGCATATTGTTTCTGTTCCTTTCTCGTCTATTTTTTTAGGCTCTCTCTTTGCTTAGAGGACCCCTTTCAATATTTCTTGTAGGGCTGATTTGGCATTTGCAAATTATTTCAGTTTTTGTTTGTCCTGGAAGCTTTTTAGCTCTCCTTCTATTTTCAGTGATAGCCTAGCTGGATATAGTATTCTTGGTTGCATATTTTTCTCACTTAGTGCTCTGAATATATCATGGCAGTCCTTTCTGGCCTGCTGGGTATCTGTGGATATGTGTGCTTTCAATCTAATATTTCTGCCATTGTATGTTACAGACTTCTTTTCCCATGCTGCTTTCAGGATTTTCTCTTTGTCACTAAGACTTGTAAGTTTTCCTATTAGATGGTTGGGTGTGGACCTATTTTTATTGATTTTGAGGGCAGTTCTCTGCATCTCCTGGATTTTGATGCTTGTTCCCTTTGCCATATTAGGGAAATTTTCTATTATAATTTGCTCCAATATATCTTCTGCCCCCCTCTCTCTTTCTTCTTCTTCCGGGATCCCAATTATTCTATTATTGTTTCATCTTATGGTATCACTTATCTCTCGAATTCTCCCCCCATGGTCCAGTAGTTGTCTCTCTTTTGCTCAGCTTCTTTATTCTCCAACATTTGGTCTTGTATACCACTAATTCTCTCTTTTCTGCCTCATTTATCCTAGCAGTAAGAGCTTCATTTCTTATCGCACCTCATTAAAAGCTTTTTTTAAAATTTCAACTTGGTTAGATTTCAGTTCTTTTATTTCTCCAGAAAGGGATTTTATGTCTCCAGAAAGGGATTCTCTAATAACTTCCATGCCTTTTTTGAGCCCAGCAAGCATGTTGATAATCATCATTCTGAACTCCAATGCTGACATATTACCAATGTTCATATTGGTTAGGTCCCTAGCCGTCGGTACTGCCTCTTGTTCTTTTTTTTTTGTGGTGAGTTTTTCCACCTTGTCATTTTGTCCAGTTAAGAATATATGAATGAGAAAGTAAAATACTAAAAGGGTTGCAAAGACCCCAGAAAAATATATGCTATCCAAATCAGAAGAGTACCGAAACTGGGAGGAGATGAAAGGGTGGAAAAATAAAATTTATATATACATATATTATATATATATATAATACATATATTAGACTGGTGTAAATATATATATGTATGTGTATATATATAAATATTTATATATATAAATATTTATATATATAATAACATATATATTTATATATTTATATATAAATATTTATATATAATAAAATATATATATTTATATATTTATATATATAAATATTTATATATAATATATATGTTATATATAATATATAAATATTTATATATAAATATTTATATATTTATTTATATATGTGTGTGTATATATAAATATTTATATATATATATACACACACATACATATATATATACACATACATATATATATATTCGACTGGTGAATAGAACACAGCCAACCACTTGATTTTTGGGTGTATTCTGGTCTCTTAGAAGAAATTCCCTCCCAAAATTTAAAGAAAGAAAACCATATATATATACAAAAATAAAGGTAAATACAATGAAGGGATGGTATAGGACTATAAAGATGAAAATTTTAAAAAATACTAAAAAGGGAATTGATAAGTTAGTTGAAAAAAGAGTAGAGAATGTGATCAGGCTAGAGCTAGATTTAGAGTATATTTTGATCTTTTAGAAGAAATTATATCCCTAAATTTTAAAGAAAAAAAAAACCCTATATGTATACAAAAAATAAGGTTAAATACAATGAAGTGTTAATATATGACTCTAACAATGAAAATTTTAAAAGATTTTTTCAAAATATATTGATAAGATAAAATAGTTAAAAAAACATTAAAGGAGGAAAGAGGAAAGTTAAAAAAAGTAGAATAAGAAAAAAAATAAAATTAAAAATATTTAACATTGAAAGACTAAAGGATCATGGGGAAGAAAACCATGAATTCTATGTGTTGCTTTCCCCTAACTCTGGAGTTCTATGGTTCTCATTGATCAATGAACTTGGTCTTGGCTAGATGTTCTTGCTGATCTTCTGGGGGAGAGCCCTGTTGCAGTGATTTTCAAATGTCTTTGCCTGAGGCAGAATTTCACCACCCTTTCCAGGGGCCAGCTAAGTTATCTTCTCGGGTTCACTCTCAGTAGCTTTTGTTCCCTGAATACTTTCTGTACAGCTTTGGAGGTTGGGAATGAAAATGGCAGCCTCCCAGTCTCCAGCCCAGAGGTGCTGAGAGCTCAGGGCCCCACTCCTCAGTGCACCTTCAGAGAAAAGCAGTCAATCCCTTCCATCTCCCTGGTTTCCACTGCACTCCGAGCTCACCCCGCCTGTGACTGAACATTTTTATCTCTGTGCATGGCCCCATTTTGAGTCTCCAAACCCAGCAGATTCCTGTGGTGAGCTCCTCCTCCCAGAGGAGATAGGATGAGGTTTCTCCAGAACTGCCACTTGTGGGCTCCCTGCTCAAAGAGCAGTGGTCGAACTGTGCCTTGGATCACAGTTTAAGGTAACCCCGAACTGAGAGCCCCCACCTGGGCTCTGTCTTTGCAGTTGGGCTTCCCTGCTCTGATACCTGGGAGCTCTGCCCCACTCAGACATCTGCCATCTTTCTGTGATGTCATGGGTCCTGAGGCCACACTGTGCCCGCAAGGGCTCCACCCCCAGCTTAGTTTCCGGAGCGATGTCCCTCAGTGGAGATTTCTAAAAGTTCCGATTTTGTGCTCCACTGCTCTACTGCTTGCCAGGAACCATCACCTCCCCCCATGATCTATCTTCCTGTGGCTTTGAATTCATTTGTCTGCATGTCCTACCTTCCAGAACATAGTTGATTTTCTGTTCCTAAAATTGCCACTCTTCTCTTCTATCTCCTTTTGAGTTTGTAGGTGTTTGGAATGGTTTGATAACTATCTAGGTGAACTCCTGGGACCTAATGCTATTTCAGTCTCCTACTCCTCTGCCATCTTGCTTCCTCCCAGCAGAAATCAGTGTAAAACTTTTGATGTTCCTTCTGTTTAAGGTGGAGTCTCTGTCATGACTATTAGTGTTTTTAAAAATTAGTTTAAAAAGTTAACCACCAAAAATAAATGTATGTGCTTTATGTGATGAAAAGACAAAACAAGTTCAGTAGAATGTAGAATATATTATAGGACTATAAATCTATCCTCCTAACTTGGAAAAAAACTGTGAAACATAAATGTACTTGGAATCACCTTTGCTACAAGCATCTGAAAAAGTGATATTTTTATCGATCAAAATCTGTAGTTCTCAAAATATGTAATTTTTTAAAATTTAATATTATTTTGTTAAACATAAATTTTACTCAAAATGATTGACAAATGGAATACTAAAATCTTCAGTTTAGAAATTTTAGTAAATTCTAGTGATTGAAAAAGTAAACTGGAAGACCATGATATTTATTCCTATGAAAGCAAAATGAAGGAAAACCGAAGGTGTTGAATTATGCTAATGCAAGTGGAGTATAAAACTTAATTATGAAAGTCTATAACATTATTTGCAGCATTTTGACCTATGGGAGAAATCTTTTCATGGAGCTTATATTTTTCAATTGGATAAATTTATATCTTAGCAAAGTGGAACACAATTGATAAAGTCTATGATTTGCATTATTTAAATTTAGGAAAACAAGTTATGAGCTAGAGACAACTTATTTTGTGTGTATATTCATATAAAAATATTTATTACAAAAGGACATTTTGAATGGAGTGAGAGAATTAATCTTTTGAAGAATATTTCAGTCCAAATATTTTTACATTTCAATATGAAAAACTTAAAGAATATCCTCCTTTTTGTAGAATATGATTTGATCTTACCAGGTAACTCAGCACCTATAGAGGCAATATTTTCTCCATTAAAAATAATAAAAATAGAAGAATTATTTGAAGGTGGGGTCAATTTAAGATTTATTAACACAAAATGCAGCTTTGAAGATGGCTTATTAAAAAGGTTTAAAGAATCATATTAAAAAATTCTTCACACAATACATTTATTGTAATAGAAACAGATATAGTTAAACCACTGTAATCTAAATTTGAACAAAACCAAACATGTATAGAAATCTTTCTGTTTATTTTTTTAATTTCAGAAAATATAACCACAGATAATTTTTTTACTTAAAATGAATAGATATATTTTATTTTTAAAAGGTATTTTTTGCTTTGATGGGGTGCCTGAGTGGCTCAGTTGGCTGAGCATCCAACTCTTGATTTCAGCTCGGGTCATGATCTCAGGGTGGTGAGATTAAGCCCTGAGCCAGGCTCCATGCTCAGCAGGGAATCTGCTTGGTATTCTCTCTCTCTCTTCCCCGTTTCACCCAGTGTGCTCTCACTCTTTCTCTGTCAAATAAATATTTTTAAAAAGAAAAAATTTTTGCTTTGAAAATAAAATTTTATAGATCTATCCGTTTTCTTAAAGATTGGTAAATGAGTTTAACTATATATACATACACACACACACACACACGCATACACACATACATATAGATGCATGTTTATCAGACAGTTGTCCCAATGCCTCTTACCTCAGTAAGTATTTACATATATTGTACTCCCTGGCAAATTATCTGAACAAAATTATCTTATGCTGACAATTAAAAGGGGAATAATTGAGTTAGGGAGAGGTGAACATCTTGAAAAATTGTTGAGGGAAATAAGGATAGATTTCTGAAGAAAACACTCCAACTTTATTTAGAGCGAGACCAGATAGGTGGAATTTTTTTTTTTTTTTCATTGAAAGATGGGTATGAGGATACTTGAAATATCAGGATCAGAGAACAAAAAAACCCTGAGTTTAACCTGAGCAGATCTCTATATTTGCATTCCATCTAATTTATTAGGGGTAGTCCCCCAAGTGATTTATTGACCCATAGCTACATGGGAAAATGTGGAAATCACCCAGCCTAATTCTTAAAGCTAGGAATCAGGTCGAGAACGCATTTTCAAAATGTCATGGTTGAGCTAGATTTTCCACTCAGTCTCAGTTAAATTTCTTCTTGTATGTATTTCCTCTTCAGGTATCAAATTTTAGAGGCATGAGAGAAATGTTTAAAGAGGAAGGTGTTGTGGCGATGTTAGAGTATTGATAATAATAGAGTATTAATAGAGTATTTATTAATAGAGTATTTCTTACTCTGAGGAAAGTTAAACAATTTTTAAAAGAATTATTTTTAGACTTATCCTGAAATTCATTCATTCAATAAATATTGACTGTCACTTTTTTATGTTAAGAAGCCTTTATAGTTCTAGAGTATGGGGACATATGTGATATCTATAGGTGTAGGTACTTATTTTTTCTGTCCATAATAATTAAAAAAAGAATCTCATTGAGGTAATAGAGACAGTATTTAGTTTTGAGTTGTTGATTTTATATAGTTTGTTTAGAAAATTCTGGCAAAGTGATTTGTGTTCTAAAGATATAGTTTGTAAGCCAAACTTGTCCATTGAGTAGAAGATTGACCATAGTTGAAGTGATTGAAGTGTTGCAAGGATCCCACTGTGAGGAACTTCATTCCACTATTAGAAAATTTTGGATCCTAAAAGCATTTTTAACCTTGAAGTCATTCTTTTTATGATGGATGCCAGTATATCTGCAAAAGGTCATGTGACTGTAAAGACCCAGAAGATGCAGGTGGGCTGGAGTTTTACTCTTTTGATGCCTTTGTCAGCTTAGCTATGATGACTGTATTGGGAGAAGCTTTTTTTTTTTTTTTTTGCCTTTTAATTTAATTCAATTTAATTTTTCAATTGTATTGAGAAATCATTGGTATATATTATACCAATATACAATATACCATTATACAATTTCATTTACATATATGGTGAAATGGTTACCACAATAAGTTCAGCTAATATCTGTCTTCTCATATAGAGACAATAAGAAGAAAAGAAAGGAGAAAAGAAAAAAGGAAAAAAAAACAAACTTTCTCCTTGTGACAAGAACTCTTAGGATGTAATCTCTTAAAAACTTTTCTACATAACATACAACAACAGTATTAGCTATAGTCATCATGTTCTACATTACATCCCTAGTATTTATTTATATTGTTACTCAATGTTTGTACCTTTGATAGTGTTCCTCCAGTACTCCCTCCCCCCACCCTCCACGTCTGGTAACCACAGATTCCACATATAAGTGGGATCATATGGTATTTGTCTTTCTTAGTCTGATTTATTTCATTTAGCATAATACCTTAAGTTCCATTATTACTGTCTCAAATGGTAGATTTTCCTTGTTTTTTTTTTAATTGATGGCTGAATAATATTCTATTGTATTTATATTTCTCTACCCAAGTGATGGACACTTTAGTTGCTTCCATATTTTGGCTATTGTGAATAATGCTTCTGTGAACCTAAGGATGTAGATATCTTTTTGAGTTAGTGTTGTTGTTGTTGTTGTTGTTTTCCCCTTTGGATGTATTCCCAAAAGTGGAATTGCTGGGTCATGTAGTAGTTCTATTTTTAATTTTTTGAGGATCCTCTATACTGTTTTCCATAGTGGCTAGACTAATACAGAATCCCAACACCAATGCACAAGTGTTCCCTTTACTCCACATCCATGTCTGCATTTGTTACCTTTTGCCTTTTTGATAATGGCCATTCTAGAAAGCATGAGATAATATCTCATTGTGGTTTTAATTTGCGTTTCCCTAATGAAATCTTCTTTGGAAAAGTGTCTATTCAGGTCCTTTAGCCATTTTAAAAACTGGGTTATTTATGGATTTTTTGGCTATTAAATTGTGTGTTTTTATATATTTGGGATACTAATCTTTTATCAGATACATGGTAGGAAAATATTTTTCTCCCATTCCATAGATTGTCTTTTCACTTTGTTAATTTTTTTGGGGGGGGCAGGTGCAGAAGGTTTTTAGTTTGATGTAGTCTCACTTGTTTATTTTTTTAATTTCTTACTGGTGCTTTAGTGGTCGTAACCAAAAATAATTACCAAGACCCATGCCAAGGAACTTTTTTATGTTTTCTTCTAGGAGTTTTGCGATTAAGCCTTTAATCTATTTCAAGTTGATTTTTAGGAAAGGTGTAAGTTATGGGTCCCATTTTCATATTTTTTAATATGTGAATATCCAATTAAGCCAGCACCATTTATTGAAGGGACTTTCTCTTCCCTGGAGTATTCATGGCTCTCTTGTCAAATATTAGTTGACTATATATGCTTGAATTTGTTTCTGGGCTCTCGATTCTGTTCTGTTGGTCTGCTTACCTGTTTTTATGTCAGTACCATATCATTTTGATGACTATAGCTTTATAATACTGGTTGAAATCAGAAAGTGTGATGCCTTCTCTTTTGTTCTTTCTCAAAATTTCTTTGGCTATTGGGGTTTCTAATGGTTCCATATAAATTTTACCTCTGTTAAAAATACCATTAGAATCTTCATAAGGATTTCATTGAATCTATAAATGGCTTTCATTAGTATTGACATTTTAACAATATGAATTCTTCAAATCCATAAACATGGGATGCCTTTCTATTTATTTGTGTCTTTATTTATTTCTTTTATCAATGTCTTATAGTTTTCAGGGTAGAAATATTTTACTCCCTTAGTTAATTTATTCCTAATTTAAAAAATTAACACTAATGTTAGTTGGATCAATTTATTTATTTTTCAGAAAATTTATTGTTAAGGTATAGAAACACTACTGATTTTTTTTGTTTTTTAAGTTATTTGAGAGATAGAGAGAGCATGAATGGAGGGAGAAGCAGACACCCTGTTGAGCAGGGAGCCTGATGTAGGGCTCAATCACAGGACCCTGAGATCATGACCTAAGCTGAAGGTAAAAACTTAACCCACAGAGGCCCCCAGGTGCCCCAGACACACTACTGATTTTTGTATGTTAATTTTATACCCTGAAAATTTATTGAACTCATTGTATAGATCTAACCATTTTTTTGGTTGAGTCTCTAGGTAATTTTGTCTATATAAAATCAAATCACCTACAAATGGAAACCACTGTACTTCTTCCTTTCCAATTCTGATGTCATTCATTTCTTTTTCTTGCCGGACTACTCTGGCTAGGACTTTGAATGGTATATTGAATAGGATTTGTCAGAGTGAACACCATTGTGTTGTTCCTGTTCTTAGAGGAAAGCTTTTAATCTTTCCTCATTTAGTGTAATATTAACTGTGGGCTTGTCATATATGGCCTTTATTATGTTGAGATGTGTTTCTTCTATGCCTAATTTGTATTTGTTGCATTTTTATCATGAATGGATGTTTGGGAGAGATACTTAAAAAAAAAGATAATGTTGAACCTAAAAATTGTCCTCTTCCTGTTGAAACCATTGTGTATATTTAATTGCTTATACTGGGACTGTAATTGGCAAAGAATGAATCTATTTCCTGATAATTCTTAGGAGTAATGAATGTTTGGAAAGTTACACATTAGCAGAAAATACCATTCTTGAAATAGAGAATTTTTGATACATATATATGCACAAAGAAAGAATACCTTATGCTGACTCTGAATACCAATGCTGACTCTGAATTTGAAGTCTTAAAGATAAGCCACTATAAACAAATGGAGAGTTTTCAAAATTTTATTAATGGGGTTGTGAGAAAAAATCAGTGATGGCATGGAAATAAGGGGATGCAACAAAAGGTACAACAGATAAAATCAAAACCAAACCAGAGATTTTTCTGGATGGAGACGCTTTCATCTTATTAGGAATAGTGAGAAGAATCGTCCCCAAATCATATTTTATTTGATGCGTTCTCTGGTGTGTATATATATGTATGTATGTATGTATGTTTCTATGTATGTCTTTTTGTTAATTATCAACCTGAGGTATACTTTCTATTCCCATGTAAGGTATACAATTTGAAGAGTTTTGACGCATGTATACCCTGGCCACATCATTGCTTCAATGAAACTATAAAACACATTCATTCTTCTCAAGATGTACTCTAATCATGGCCCAGGCAAATGCTGATTTATTTTTGTCACTTTGGATTAATTTGCATTTTCTGGAATTATGAATTTATACATCTACATCTGTATGTGTACCTATCAGTCATCTATTTATTTGTAAATGGAATCATACAGTATGTTCTCTTGGGGTATATCTTCTTTCACTCTGCACAATGATTCTGAGGTTCATTCACTTTGCTATATGTGTCAGTAGTTTCTGGTTGTTGTCTAGTATTCATTGTACTGATATATCTTCTGTATTATCTATCCATTCATCTATTGTTGGGTATTTGGATTGTTTACCATATTTTGGCTATTGTGAATAAAACAGGTATGAACATTAATGTAGAAATCTTTGTGTGGACTTATGATAAACAAGCCAATAAACATAGGTAAGAGGTTTGAGCAGACACTTCACAGAAGGAGATCTATGAATGACCAGTAAGCACAGGAATGATGCTCAATGTATTTATCAGTAGTAGAACAGAAGTAAAAACCTCAGTCTGATACTAATATATACCAATTAGAGTGACTAAAATTCTAAATGATTGAAAATGCCAAGTTCTGACAAAATATGTTAGTGTTAGAACACTAATAAACTGCTAGAGAAAATGTAAAATTCTATAACCACTTGGAAAATTATTTAAGAGTTTCTAAAATAATTGAAAATACATCTATCATACAATTCAGCTATATCTCACCTGGGTATTTATGCAAAAGATATAGATACTTTAAAAACAGCATATTGAGTGGAAATCTGAGCCTGTTATTCCGATTGTGTGGTCTTGGGCAAGTTGATTGATTAACCATTCTGAGTTTCAGTTTCCTCACTCTCATATTCCTCATTCTCATATTCTTATATTGAGAATAAATAAGATGTACTTACAAAGAATCTTGCATAGCACCCCAAATATAGCAACACTCAGTAAATACTAGTAAATTTCATGCATATGTTAATTGTTTATTGTCTTAAAACATTCAACCCATAGTTTGTATTCATTCTTTTCTAAATTATTTTATTCAGTTATCTAAAGTTTAAACCCCTAAGAAAAACTAAATGGAAAAATATCAGCTTGGTAGATCTAAGCATGGTTAATAGTAAACCTTCTGCAGGTTTCGGTCAGATATTCATGCTGAAGAACATTGCTCAGCTGTGTCTCATGGAAGCAAGGCAGTGTAGACTTGGGGGAAGGCAAAGACACAATGGACAAGTGAAGAGGCCCCTACCTCTTAATTCTTCCTGAGTAACTCTCTTGTGACCTTTGTTAAGTACAAATTTGGAAATAACTGGAATATATTCTATGTTTTGTTTGTATTATCCATGTCTCAAAATTCCTGTAACTTTCTTCAGAGTTGGTAGACAACATATCAGTATTTGTTTATTTAACCATTGGATATTTATTGAGTAAGGGAGTACTTGTAAGACTAAGCAGTAGGAACAGATGCTAGCTGCAAGATCTCACTTTGACCTCAAGAAAACAGGTCATGAGTATGTCAAATACATTATTAACAAGAGCAGAGTGTTATAAGATGTTGAGAGTTTAAACTTTTTTTTTTTTTTTCTAAAATATTTGGAGAAGATGTCAATGAAAAGAAGTTGTATGGTGAAAGAGCTAGGCATACCCCATGTGTATTTGAGGTTGGTTTTGTGAGCAAGTGTGTGAGGCAGTATTGTTTTAAGTCAATCTAAGACAAAATAGAGCCCCCTAGCTGAAGTGGAGACTTCACATAATTGAGGCACGTGGAAGTGTGGCAAGATAAGCAGTGGCCAAATGATTAAAAGAATAGCATTTATACTTCAGTTATAAGGAACTATTGAACATTTTACTTGTGGCTGCAGCGTGATCACAGATGTGTTTAAGAAGGAATAAATCTGTAGGCAGGGTAAGATAGATTGACCATCTGGAGGTAACATAGACACCAGGAGAATATTTAGGCAACTTTTGTGATAATCTAGGATCAATGCTATTCTTTGAATTCAATACTTTTCCCTCTATTTTTGTTCTGTGGCCTTTTCTAGTCCTAGCTTTGAAATAACCCTTATTCCCCTACTTTGCAGTGAACTTGGCCTACTGTACAAAAGCTGAATTATCAGGAATGTGAGTTCAGACCCATTAACCTTTGAGGAACATCACAAAATTAAGGACATGTTGTGCTTTTTAGAGGGAATAAAATATGTAAATACAGAGAACTATCAGCAGCTGTCATTTTAGAAAAAAGATCTTTGTTTTTGTTGTGCTGTGTCCCCTGAGGAACAATTAAAGGTCATGTTGTTAAAAGTGCTGATGTATTATAATATTTGTATCAGCTAATTAAATCTGTCCTATCAAACATCTTTTATTTTACCTGACACTTTTTCTTAACTCCCTGTGTTTCTACTCAGTAAATACAGCAAACAAACAAACAATAATAAATACTTCCAGCTGTCAAGGTCAACACCAAAATGCCATTATGTAACCCTCTATATATATCACTGCATGTGTTAAAGTGAATCATTTGTTTTACTATTTGGTATTTGCTGTTATTTTATACTTATTAATAAGCCATCAGGGAGAATAATTTAAATGTAATGTCTTCATTCTCACCTCATCTTATCAACCAGATTATTCCTGAAAATTTTCTGGTTTTTCAAGTCCTCCATATACTTATAAACATAAAAGAAAACAGTAATGAGGAGACATGCTTCTTTTAAAAACCGTTACAGAAATGAAATGGGTTCTTCTGAATAGTTATCCAGTTTAAGGTTTTGTGCTCATAATTTAGTCGTGAGTGATTTGGAATTTCCAAATAATTATCACAGAATAAACTCTAGGAAACATCAGCCTATTCAAGAGAGGGTCACATATACAACTTTACAAATGACAGTCACATTCTAGGGCTGCTAAGAACATGTCTGCAAAGTCTTATTCAGCACTACCTTGATGTTAACCTTCTGCTTTACTAATTTATCTCAAAGAAAGTTTTACTACCACTATTATCAAAACAGTGTCCCAGAAAATAAACTCATAAACCATGTGTTCCCTCTCCTTCGAGGGCTCTAAGGCTTTACCAATAAATTCTGTGGTGGGCTTCTCCAATACAGTGGTTTTCCACATAAGCTTTGCTAACTTTATATGCTTTGGGTATTTTTCATCCATCATGCTTTTAGGTATTCAACTCTTCTCACTGATTTCAAATTATGCTTTTATTTATTTTTCTAAGGAAGCCAGTTCTTAATTAAAAAATCCTAAATAAACTGAAATTAAAATTCTTATAGAGGTTGAAGCCATAGGAAATGTCTCTATCAATATGATTTCTTAATTCTTCTTCCTAATCCTTTCCTTCCATTGAAAGGATTTGGCTGAATATTGAGGACATGTGTGGACAGAACAAGAGGGGACTTCCTCTTGCCTACTCCCTAATTCTGGGCTCCAGTAGACTCAACCCTGCCGAGAAAAGAGATCTGTGCTTGGTGACTTATTATTTTAACTTTTAACGAATGCTATTTTCCAACAGCATACAGTGCCATTTAGTAAACAAATAGAGCAGGAATTTAAGCAAGAATTCGGAGAACCCTGGATATAAAACAAAGGTTTCTGGTTCCATTCTTCCCCCCTCCAATAATCCTACAAAACTGAGTTGCATGCATATAATTTCATTGATATTGGACAAGACCATACTTGAACCAACATATCAAAAAATTTATTTTCTTCACTCCCATACAACCCAACTCATCTCCCATGTTCACTCTAATCCCATTTCCTCTCACTTAAACTAGTGGAAGTAATTAGCTTTGCAGTCAGTGTGAACCTGATCTAAAATTGGTTTATTCAATTTAATGCAACTTTATTACATTTAGGGTGAAAGGGAGAAAGTATATTGCCTCCAACAGATCTCACATATTATGAGTGACTGAAAACACAAGTGTTGTTTCGGTTGTGAACATCTTAATTATAATATGTATGAGTTCGATATATATAATGTTATATGTGTGTGAGATATATAGCTATATAAACATAAAATTTATAACATGTTAATAATATATGCAGTATTAGAATATGGAATATGTTAGTTAATGATAACTAATGATAAATCACTTAAATATAAAACTTGGATCAGAATTCTCTTTATTATAGAATACTATTACATAATTCTCTTAAAATCATACTTTTTAAAAAACCAGTTTTAAATTAAACCAAATGTAGCATAAGAGTAACATATCATGAGATTATCTATGTTAGATTGTATCTCCAGAGTTATTTGTTCTTTGTTTCAACTCATGCTTTTAATTCTATCAATTGGTATTCCAATTACCCATTAGAAACAGCATAAAAGCTTTGTAATAGAACTTACAGTTATTGAACAGGATATATTAAAGATATTTTAATAAAATAGGTAAAAGACCATGTTTAATAAGTTGACAATTATGTGAACAACACAGTCATATATATGTGTTAAATGTATCTATAGAAAAACTCTATATATTGTACTTCAAAATATTAAAAATGTTTACTTCCAGGCTGAGAGAGTTGGCTAATTTCGTTTTCTATTTTTAAAAATTTTATATTCCCAAAACATTTGCAGTGAGCATTGACTCATTTACTATAAGGAAAATAATATCTTAATTTTAAATGAATCCATAATTGTGATATGCATAGCACACAATTTCACACATAGTAGGTATTCAAAGAACATCAAATCCCTTCCCCACTCAGACAGCATCAAAGAAATGGGTAAAGATTCATTTTGTTATCAATAAAAACATAAATTGTCTAGAAAACAATTGTACTCAAGTATCTTACAGCCTTGGCTAAGAAGAACAGCATAAAACTTAGAGACAGGGTTGAGCCCTGGGCATGAAGAGCCTTCACAGGAGAAAGTTAAAATGACTCATTGATGCACTGGGGTCTAATTAAGCAAGTGAAGCATGAGGGTGATATCATCAAAAATTGTTCTAACAGTAGGGAAGCGATTATGGAAACTATTGCAATGGTCAAGTTCACTCATAATGAACACATGAATAAGAAACTGTGCATTAGCCACTGAAAGCAGTTTTATCTGGACCATATTTTTTTCAATGATAACAAGCAAAGTCAGTGCTTACTCCAATTTGCTTTTTGAAGGAAAAGTGAAAGGTCAAGGTCTCAAATGATCATAAACTCCCAATAAAATTTTCTGTCAGACAAATATCATGGTCAAGGACCTACAGACAAACTGAAATTTAAAAAAATGACTTAAGTAATAATTTGGGAACACACGGATAAGCATGATACAATACAAGCAATACAAGCAAAATAATAAATGCATATTTGTCCTTAACTCACACATACATCTCTTCTCACACCTCTGGGTTTTTCAACTTTTCTATTTTCTGTTTTCTCATGGCACATCTCACTAATAAACTAATGGAGTGCAATAGTCAGAGGTAATATCTTTAGCAGAATATCACTCCATTTATTCATAGGTTTGTTATTCATTTATTTGATATACATTTATTGAATTTTCTTATAAAAATTGAAGTGTAGTGTTGCAATTGCTGGAGATATAATAGGTAATTAAGCTAGACAAGTTTCCACACTCATAAACTCATATTCTAAAAGAGGGCAGATAGACAATAAATAAGTAACACAATTGGGCTGGAGTGGGCTGCTGCAGATTTGACTCACACTGTGAGAAGAATGTGTATGGAAAATGCAGTGCTGCCACTGCAGGGACACTTGATAGCCCTGCTGGACTCAGTGATGCTGCTGGATGTTTGGTTTGGTTTATTCCTTTTGCTTTAGGCAAGGCTTCTGGGTAATGAGGCCATTTTCTCTGGGTTGTCTTAATCTCCCTCATCATCATTGGCTGTGGACCCCAAACTCCCTCTCCTTTCTCCATTTTGTGCAGGAGCCTGCAGGTGTACCCTAGCCTCTGCTTCAGGCTGATTTTGTCCTTCTATGTTGAGTCTAAAATAAGGGGACTTTTTCATACAGGCTGAACCTACTGGCCTCTCTGATCAAGCTAGACTGTCAAGTTTATTTTGCTATGTCTTGAGTGGCTATGTATATTGAGAGAGAAAATGCCAGGAGACCTTAATTATACTATTTGCTTCTTGAAAACCAGGAGGTTCAACATAATAACTCTGAAAATTTTCCTCAGATAATCAATAAATTTAAGGGGGTCTCAAATAAAAATAAGAGATATTTAAACTACAAAATCTGAATTTAAAATTTATGTGGAAAAATAACCGAGTCAGAAGTATCTACAGGATTTCCGAAAATGAAGACTAATGTTGAAAGACTAGCTCTACTACATTATAACACATTTTATAAAATTATAATGCTTTTTAAAGTACAGCAATGTTGGGACATCTGGGTGGCTCAGTGGTTGACTCTAGATTTTGGCTCAGGTCATGATCTCAGTGCTGTGATATCTAGCCCTGGTAGAGTCCTGCATTGGGCTCCATGCTCAGCATGGGTCTGCTTGAGTTTCTCTCTTCTGCCCCTCTTCTTACTCTCTCTCTCTCTCTCTCTCTCTCTCAAATAAATAAATAAATAAATCTTCAAAAATAAAGCATTGTAATGTTGGTGCATAAACAGATTATTGGAAAATAAGAGAAAATTTATAAATATACCCAAAATAGAAATTTATTGAGTTGGAGTTTCATTTTTATAATAAATGCTATTTCAATAACTATGTAAACCAATGAAAAATAAATTTGAATGCTATCTCACACTTTTACTCCAGGGAGAATTCCATATGAATCAAATATTTAAAGATTATTTATTTATTTATTTATTTGACAGAGATCACAAGTAGGCAGAGAGGCAGGCAGAGAGAGAGAGAGGAGGAAGCAGGCTCCCTGCTGAGCAGAGAGCCCGGTGTGGGGCTCGATCCCAGGACCTAGGATCATGACCCAAGCCGAAGGCAGAGGCTTTAACCCACTGAGCCACCCAGGCACCCCTGAATCAAATATTTAAATATAATAATAAATACAAAAATCCTAGAAAAAATGAAAGAATAATTTTTAAAAATATATCTGAAAATGGGCAGGGCTTTCCTCAGCATGGCACAAAACACAAAATCCATAAAATTAAAAAAAAATTAAAACCAATATATGTTTTAAATTCCTTAGGAAAACCAATATAAGCATAGTCAAAAGACATTAATTTGAAAAATAGTTTCAACTCATAAAACATAAGACTAATATCCTAACACATGAAAAGCTTCTCTCACTAGTGAAGAAATATTTGGCATCAATAACAAATAGTGAGCCAATATGGGTAGACATCTCCATAGACAATTAATTATAAATGTTTAATCCATAAAAGATGTTCAAAATCACTTTTTAAAAAAAAATCCATGCTCATTAAAATTAATACTACTTTTACCTATGTTATTATTAAAGAGTAGAACATACTGATCAGGATATGAAAAATTAGAAACTGTCATATATTGCACAAAACTTAGCCAATTGGGTTATGTAAATTCTCCTGAATTCTTCTGCTTTGTCCCTGCACCCTGTTCTAAAATACCCTATACTAGTTTTCCTATCTATTTGGATTTCTCCCTTCCTTCCTAAACACACTCCTTCTTACATGAAATCTCTTCTTCCTCTCAACTCCTTATGAAACTTTCATGCTGTCATCTATATTTAATTACATATACTCATAATCAGTCTCATAATTACATATAAGATTGTCACACTATACTGTAATCATCATGAAGTTTGAACCATATCTTATTTTCTTACTGAATCCAGTGCCTGAACATTCTATTAATAGTAAAAATAGAATTTATTGTTAATAGTAAAAAATATCTATAATGGTGTCAGTTTACAGTTTTCACAGATTTCAAACATTTTCTCATTTAGTACCACAATAACCCTCAGGGCTGAGTATCACTATTTACTTTATTCTACTGATGAAAAATTGAATCAGGTTGTGATTACATATTGACCAGTGAGAGCCTGCATCATAGGAGTTTTTTGGTCAGAGGACCCAAGGATAGACAGACAAGAGAGACACAGAGAGAGAGATAAATAAATAAAGATAGATCAATCCTGGCTCTTCCACTTACTGGTCATATGAGATTTAGTCATCTAGTTAAGTTCTTTAAGCTTATCTCTAAAATGGAAATGACAGTAATATCTAGCTCAGTGTTTCTGGAAAAAGTAAACAAAATAAAAATAAAGCATTTGGCACATTGACCAACTGCACAAATAGTGCTTAGCTACAGTGACAATTATTATTTTACTGTAACACAGCTTTTACTAACTGTAGATTTTTTTTTTTTTAACAATGGGGCATTCTGATTTAGCCCCTTTGTAGGTAACCCAGAATACTAGTGGTGGATCATTTTTGGTGATAGATTTATGGTGAATTCAATAATTGAAATATATTTAGTGCTTTACAAGTGCACTTTTCTCATCTATAATTCAATCAAAAAACCAGTAATAATCAGGTAAAATGAGAGTTGGCATTGAACAACTTCATTATTCATTATTTCTCTAACATCAGCCTTTCACATCTGTTCTTGGTTGCATTGAATATAGTGCATGAATGATACTTAGTTTGATTAGTGTCTATTCTTTTTTCCTAAGGCTTCATCAAAACATTTGTCCAATATCAATATGAATTTTTCTCTAGCTCTTTCTTTTTGTTTTTGTACAGAATTTAATCTTGATCATCCACACACAGTTTAATTTTCTGAATCACCAGATCTCCTTGTCAAAAGTCCCAAATCCAGTGAAATAATAGATCATCAATTCCTATTGTGAAGAGACTGTATACATGAAGTAGTTTTAATTTAGAATTTGGTTTCTGTTAGTGGGAGAGAGAAAGTTCCTTTATCTTTTTTAGTTCCTGGGTTATGGTTGGACATGTGTACAAATGCTGGCAAGAACAATGTTAAATGTGGAAATTTGGAGGCAAGGAATTATTTTATTTCACTAATATTTTCCCTCTTTAATTGTGAATAATGAAAACTAATGTTATGCTATTAGAATAATGGTTTTAGCAATAATTTATAGTATAGTATGTAATCGTTTTCAAAATTATTTTCTTTTTAATCTGGAAATCAAAAGTAACAATTTCATGTTCACAATAGCTTATAAACAAGGTAGCTATAAACTACAAGAGAAGAAAAGTTTAAAATAACTTTATATAATTTTATACATTTTATATATCATATGCTTTTAAAAGTTTTATTTTTAATAACATATCGATAATTAAGATGTGAGTTTTACATCTTCTATCATAGATTAATCAATTAAAATTCAGTCAGACCACAAGAACATCAAAATCTGTAATGATGATATGCAAATTAAAATACAGCTTCACAGAAATAACTTTTCCAAGTCCAAAGTCAAACTTCTGAAACTCTGAGGCAAGATAGTAGAAACTAGTTTTAAATTGTTATCATAGGACAGTGAGTTGTGGACTAAAATTGAACATACTTATTATTTTAACAAATATATTTTTAAAATACTTACTGTGTCCCAGAACACTGCTCTAGGAGTAAAAGATACTGTGGTAAAGTGAAATCTAGTTTTGTTAAAAACATCTATTTACATAAAAAACAATTTCCGACATATAATTTTATTTATACATTATAGCTATCTGTCTTAATTACACTAGTTAAACTATATTTTAATATAATTCAGGCACTGAACTGAGTATCTTATTTATATGAAAACTCCTCACAACTCTTAGGCGAGCAGGATTGTTTTGCTAATTTAAGATGAGAAAAGTGAGTTTTGGAGAGATTAGATAATAGGATATATTTTGCCCAGTTAAAAAGAGGAAAAACTTGGGACACCTGGGTGGCTCAGTTGGTTAAGCGGCTGCCTTCGGCTCAGGTCATGATCTCAGCGTCCTGGGATCAAGGCCCACATTGGGCTCCTTGCTCTGCAGGGAGCCTGCTTCTCCCTCTGCCACTCTGTCTGCCTGTGCTCGCTCTCGCGCTCTCTCTCTCTCTCTCTCTCTCTCTGGCAAATAAATAAATAAAATCTTTAAAAAAAAAAAAAAGAGGAAAAATTTAAATTTCAATCCCAAGTTATTTTCACATGAAACTATAGAAATGCCTTCATTTTCAAAGTTAGTATATGGATTAATAAAGAGAAGTGTTATTTGTTTGTTCTTGTTCTGATGAGATGTGAACCAACGTGACCCAATGTAGCAAGGCCCATGTTTGAGAACTCTATTCAAATTCTTATAAGAATTGAATCCCCAACTCCCAAAAAGAAGTTAACCAATTCTAATGCCTGTAGTCTTCTTCCTACTTTTATAGTTCCTCTCTTTTTGCTAGGGGTTCTAGCTCTACCTCTTCCTACTTATTTCTCCAAATGATATATTTTGAAGGACGTCATTTCTATTCTTGAAAGATTGTTAGGCTAATTATATAACCTATTTCCAGGCTACTTCCTTCTCTGATCTGTGACTAGGACATGCCAGTTAAATTTGAATTTCAGATAAACAACAAATACTTTTTAAATATAATTATATCCCATACATTATAGTTAAACAATGCTGTATCTGAAATTTAAATTTCACTGGGTATACTGTATTTTATAAGAATCCTAGTCCTGTGAAGAGTACATACAGAAGTAGACAAGCCTAGTGGTCAGGTTGTCAGATGGAGTGATTACTGGGTGGTCAGCTTATAGCAGGTTTCTTCTTGCCACCACATCTTTACTGAATGTGCAGTCGATGTGCCTTCAGATGATCCCTGGGGAATTATCCTGGAGTTGTTCTTCATGAATCCATATAGAGTGCCTCCTCTTCAACCAAATGTCTTAGAAAAATTGATCATAAGCATGTGTGAAAGTTTTACTAACAACAGAACCAGCAAGAAGACTAAACAGTGAGATAATTTAACAAAAATATATAGGGAAAGAACTTAAATACCCATGAAGTAATTGTTTGCATAAGATCATGAGGATAGACCCAAGCTGTTAGTTTATATGGCAGGATAGAAAACTATCCTACCTTTATCATGGTATGAGTTATCATGACATGTTGGAGGCATCACCTGTGGTTGCCACCTCAGGCAACCTGTGGATCATTAATGAGAAATAATAACCTTATGAACCTGTGGCTCTTAATAAACTGTAATAAGCAACAAATAATACAGAACAGACCTCTGGCTGTTGATCAGAGATACTGAGCAAGAAAATTTAATTTTTTTTTTAACAGTATCACATAGGGGCTAACTAGTAAAGACAACAGTTACAAATGTCTTTCTTCCTTTTTTATTTCCGTACCAGTTACACATTTCTTTCTTCCTTTTTTTTTTCCCCCCTTCAAGAAACTATCAGAAAATTCTCAAACCTAATAAAATTTACCAAGTCACATACTCTTGCTGTTTCTCAGGTTTGAAAAAAGAATTTTAGGGATGCCTGGGTGGCTTTGTCCGTTAAGTGTCTGCCTTCTGCTCAGGTCATGACTCCAGGGTTCTGAGATCGAGTCCCTCATCTGCTTCTCCATCTGCCTGCCACTACCCCTGCTTGTGAGTGCTATCTCTCTCTGGCAAATAAATAAATAAAATCCTTAAAAAGAAAGAGAAAAGAATTTTAATATTCATAGTGAACAGTAATACAAGTTGAAATATTTATTACCCTAAGCATCCTGGAATTGTACCAAAGTTGTATGGTCTTGGGCAAAGAATGGTTGACAAGTCAGGCCTGGGTCTACCTTGTTTATACCCATAAGAGACAAAGGCCTTAAGTCTTCAGTATAAGACCTATGTGCATGGTTCCTCACTCTTAATTCTTCCTTATTCTTTCTCTTTAAACATTTCCCTCCCTTTAAGGACCTGTCTGTCTATATTATTCTTGCTACCAGTTCCAAGTATCATTTCTCTAAAGAGTCTTAAAGTCCTTGGTTCTTTCTTTTTGCTAGCAAATATTGTCAATTTTACAATACTTCCTTCTCTGTATAGTTTTTGTAGCTCTGGTTATGATGTAGAAAGGTGACCTCCATTTCTGAGGATAGTATCAGAGAGAAAAGTATCAATAATGTCTCTTATCATCAATAAACATCTCATTTGCCTCTTTTCTTTGAACAGGAATTGTTCTTTATACACTGGGGTTCATCTCCAAATAACAGAAGTTTCTGCCGGTCAAACGCATCATTTAACAATCATGTGAAACGGTTTTTTTTTTTTGAAACAGACTTTCTGAGAGGTGAAAATCTTGTAGATTATGTTCTAAGCAAGGTGCTTTCTAGCAGAGAAGAAAAGACAAAGAAATCAGTGGATTTCTTTCAAGGTGTCCTCTCTTTTATTACTAAGAGCCAAGGGAAATAGAAACACATTTTAGCCTTAATCATTTCATTTTGTTGTAATTGCAAAATGTTTTATTCTTTTTCACAAGGCAAGTGTGTAATAAATTATTAATTCAAATTACATATTAACATGTGCAGGACATTCTGGGGTTGGAATAGAAATAGTGATAAGTTTGAATAATTTCTTGAGTTGGGCTAAAAACATAAGGAGATTGGAAATTAAAAATAAAATCTAAACTATATAGCCACAATGATACATTTATTGATGCACAAGGTTTGTAGTTCTCAGATTTTACTCACAAGAAATAAAATTGTTGGGGTGCCTGGGTGGTTCAGATGGTTATGTCTGCCTTCAGCTCAGGTCATGATCCCAGGGTCTTGGGATCAAGTCTGCATGAGGCTCCCTGCTCGGTGGGGAGCCTGCTTCTCCCTTTCCCTCTGCTGTTCCCCCTGCTTGTGTTCTTTCACTCTCTCTCTCAAATAAACAAATAAAATCTTAAAAAAAAAGAAATAAAATTGTTACAGTATGACTTAAAATATGTTTTATAGTAACTACTATAATGTTAATACTATATATTTCAATTTATAATTCATGTTAATTATAAAACTTAGTTTTGCCTCAGTAAATTTGTAATGAACATTTACTATGCAGAATGCAAGTGCTTTGGTCATGTGTTCAGAAAATAAAAAAATATCAGATTTATTATAGATTTTGAAATATTTGTATTAACCGATCACAGCACTGCATATCTTTCGATGGTAGTTCCCTTTCCCACTAGTAAAGACTAAAGATAGAATATGTTAGATAAAACTCTTTAAGTAGCACCCTATAAAACACAAGGCAGTGGAGGCTAACAATTAAAAGTATGGATGCCTGGGTGCCTAGGTGGCTAGTCAGTTAAGCATCTGCCTTCAGTTCAGGTCATGATCCTAATGTCCCAGGATTGAGTCCACTCCTGGCTCAGCAAGGGAGTCTACTTCTCCCTATCCCTCTGCCCCTCCCCCTACTTGTGCATATTCTCTCTCTCTCTCTTTCAAATACATAAATAAAATATTTTTTTTAAATGTGTTGAATAGAAGAGTGTTAAAATTCCTGCTCATTATCTAGTTGTGTAGTATTCTATAAGGCATTTAACTTTTTCTAAACCTTTGTTTCTGAATATTTACAGTGGGATAATAGTAATTTTGCACATTGAATTAACACTATATTATAGTATTACATTGAGGATTAAATAAAACAGTATAAGTGCTACTTTAGTAGGTCAAATGCAGTAAGCATTGGCTAAATATTAAATAATAATAATATTACAGGTCTAAATTACCTGTTGTTACTGCATATATGAAAATTATTTAAAAAAATTTTTATGTTTACCTTTTTCTAAGTAGCTTAAAAGTGTACATATTAAAGATTTTCTTTTCAGGCACCAGTCCAACCTATGAGCTGGGGAACTTCTTCATTTATTCAAATTTCAATTGTCCATCAGCTTTAAAAGATGGTTGAACTTTTCTTTTAAATGATTTCTGTGTGAATTTGTCCCTTTTCTATCACAAACCCATCACTGTTGTCTGTGTTTTCTCATGTCTAGCAAATCGGGACTATCCGGTAGAACTTTCTGCAATGATGGAAAGGTGCTAGATCTCTGTTGTCGATATGCTAGCTTCTAACCACATGAGGGTATTCAAATTTGAGTTAATTAAATTTAATACAATTAAAAATTTAGTTTCTTAGTGATGTTGGTGACATTTTAAGTTCTCAAAAGTCATGTTCAACTATATGTCTATAGCCATTTTGGAAGGTGCAGTGACAACTAGTTCTGTTGTCTCCAATTTTTGTATAATCAAATCCATCACACAGACTAGTCCTAGTTTAATATTAATAATGAGTAATTTGATTACATTATTCCCAAGCTCAAAAACTCTTTGATTAAAAGCATACTCCTAAAAATATATAATTGCATGAAAAAATTTCACATTAGAGATAGAAAATACCAATTTATGAAATGAAAATTGTCTAAGTTTGAAAAGTTGTTACCTATATTTTCCTCATGTGTTTGTATAGTTGTATAAAAACGCTCCTAAAGTGAGAAGTTTTTGTATTTAATTAAAAATGATTTACATTTCATTCTTTTCATTTTCTGCCTTTCAAGTTCTTTTGAAAATACCTTTTTTTTTTTCTGTTGGTCATTTCATCTTCAGATTATTTGCTTTTCTTAGTAGTTGAGGTAGTTTCCATAAGCCTCACTGACATAGATGGTGTCTTTTGAAATTATGGTGTTCAGTAATAAGCATGGACCCACTGATGTGAACTGGAAAATACCAAATCTCATGGAAATTTCTTTTCCTCAGACTTCCTTTTTGAGAGAATATGTTATGTATTTGAAAGATATATTCTCATAAGCAATATCAAATGGTGTTGCTGTGTGTTGCATATTCAAGCAAAAAAGAGAGGTGCTAAACGGCATTTAAAGGAAGGTTGTTCTAATTAAAGAGCTAGGGTTTTGGCAAGCCATACTGAGTTTTAACATTATTGTTCAACTGGTAGGAGTCGGGGGCAGTACTACAGGAAATTTGACTACTCATGGGGGAAGAATGCTTAGATAGGGGAGAAGACTTGAGAGTTTTATGGCTGAGAAGGACAATTGTGAAATAATAATAGAAATAACAATAGTAATAAAATAAATTCTGTTAATTAATTATGCCTTTCAAAATGAATTTTTAATTATAGGGAAATTCATTTACATTGATTTACACTGCCCATTCCCCTTTCCCCCAAACATCAGTTCTTTACACAATCATCAGCCACTTCTGTAATGCTCATTTATGTATTTGATTAAGAGGAATTTGGGAACTGAATCTCGAAAATATGTTGACTGGATATGAAGTGAAAAGAAAAAGTTCATATAGTTATAGTCACCTCATAGTATTTGGTTTACATTCGAAGACCACCTTTGTGAATAACACATAGGACTGAATTTGGGGAGAAAGTAATTGATATTGCATTGATGTTGTAGTAGACATTTTGGTGGTTAAGCATTCAGTTTTCCTTCTTTTTAGTACAGACTGATTTTGTTTGGATGTCTTCCACTTCCCCAGAAAAATTTAAGGCATGGTGACACTTTCTTCAGCTCTGGGGGCAAATCATATTTGGTGTTAAGATAATATTTTTGAGCTGGTTCTCTTTGTTTGTGGTTTAAGAATGACCATTTGAGGGGCTTGTGGGTGGCTCAGTGGGTTAATCCTCTCCCTTCGGCTCAGGTCATGATCCCGGGTTCCTGGGATCGAGTCCCACATCGGGCTCTCTGCTCGGCAGGGAGACTGCTTCCCCCTCTCTCTCTGCCTGCCTCTCTGCCTACTTGTGATCTCTCTCTCTGTGTGTCAAATAGGTAAATAAAATCTTAAAAAAAAAAAACAAATAAGAATGACCATTTGAGCTGATTCTGGCCTATTTTGGTTTTCTGGGAAAGGATTCCTCTTCCCCGAGAAGGAAACACTAAAATGTAAGATTGTTTGTTTTCGTAAATAAAGATTGTCTGGAATTGCCTAAAAGTTTACTTGCAATTACTCCATCAACTTTACCTGAAAACTCGCCAGGCAAACCTTAAACACTGAGGTTGGAGTATAAGAAAAAACAAGAAGACCTAGAAAGGAGCTCAGACTATGGGAAGGAACATCTCTGAGTCATTTATCACACCCAGCCTGGAGCCACCTACTTAAGGATTTCATTCTAGTTGAGGTAATAGATTTTCTTTTGGTTTAAGCCAGTTTGAGCTGGGTTTTCAATTACATGCAACTGAAGATTTTCTAGTGGATTCGATCTCTACTATTTGAAGTTATAGTTACCTAAACTGCTGTCATTTTATTTTTCATGTGGCTATTGCTAAGTCACATTTCTGCAGTGCTGTGCTTGTGATGTGAATTATTTGAATACAAACACATAAAGCACATAATTTAAAACATATTCTAATTATATATCAACAGAAATGCAGTGCTAGCTGATGGTAAGATCATGTTCTTCATAATAAGACTATGTCCCAAATCTAGTTTTAAAACTTTAAGGGATAAATGACTTTAATTGTGACTTCTAATTTGTGGGAACTTGGAATTCTTCATCTATAAGATAGAGGCACAATATGAATTCCTAATTCATAAGTCCATTAAAATTTATATTTTGTAGTCTAGCACAATGCCTGGCATAAAGTTTTACAATAAATACAGTTTAGATACCTTATAATCTTTGTTGATTTAAGCCTAGTGTGATGAAACACTTTCCTGAATTGAGGTTCTTTCATGTAATGAATTTAATCATTTTAATCAGGTTTTTAAATTTAAAATTATATTAGCTTGCAGACACATGAAAAAATGTTCATCATCACTAGCCATAAGGGAGATTCAAATCAAAACCACATTGAGATACCACTTTACACCAGTTAGAATGGCCAAAATTAACAAGACAGTAAACAACATGTGTTGGAGAGGATGTAGAGAAAGGGGAACCCTCTTACACTGTTGGTGGGAATGCAAGTTGGTGCTGCCACTTTGGAAAACAGTGTGGAGATTCCTTAAGAAATTAAAAATAGAGCTTCCCTATGACCCTGCCATTGCACTACTGGGTATTTACCCCACAGATACAGATGTAGTGAAAAGAAGGGCAATCTGTACCCCAATGTTCATAGCAGCAATGGCCACAGTCACCAGGCTGTGGAAAGAACCAAGATGCCCTTCAACGGACGAATGGATAAAGAAGATATGGTCCATATATACAATGGAGTGTTATGCCTCCATCAGAAAGGATGAATACCCAACATTTGTATCAACATGGACAGGACTGGAAGAGATTATGCTGAGTGAAATAAGTCAAGCAGAGAGAGTCAATTATCATTTAGTTTCACTTATTTGTGGAGCATAAGGAATAACACGGAGGACATGGGGAGTTGGAGAGGAGAAGTGAGTTGGGGGAAGTTGGAGGGGAAGATGAACCATGAGAGACTGTGGACTCTGAGAAACAAACTGAGGGTTTTGGAGGGGAGAGAGGTGGGCAGATAGGTGAGCCTGCTGGTGGGTATTAAGGAGGGCACATATTGCATGGAGCACTGGGTGTGTTGCATAAACAATGAATTCTGGAACACTGAAAAGAAATTTAAAAAATAAATAAAAATTTTTTAAAAAGCATTTGAAAATTTTTTAAAAAATGTATTAGTTTATCTTCTGTAATTTCAAACACATCATTAAATTTTCAAAGAGGATCAGGTGGAAAGAACTACTAACAAATACATGAAGGACTTTAGTTATATATCCATCAAATGATATTCTAATAAATTGCCTTCTAACTAATATTTTCCCAAATTCTTAGTGAAAGAACTTTACTGAGGACACACAAGGTTTTGCTGAAATCAACAAAGTCTGTCTATAGAATTCACCTAATTTGCCAGTCTAACAACTCTATCAAAAGGAAGTTATTCTTTGTGAGCCCATGCTGGCTTCTAATGATCATTGCTTTTTCTCTCAAATGCTCTCAAAACATCTGTTTAATATCTTCTAGAAATTCACTAAGTCCTTTCATGCCATGTCAAGGGGTTCACTTTTATCTCTGCACTAGGGGAGAAGGCCTGTGTTCTTACAGTTATGTTTATGTGTCTAATCTTATCTTAAAATTAAGGATTATGCTTATTTATATGCCAGTCTAGAGATGCATGAATCATAGCATTCATTAAATATTACATAATTTTAAAATGACAGTAATTAAAATATTTCAAATAGGTGAGTTAAATAAGCATTTAATTATGAAACATTTCTTTGAATACAAGATTGAGTGGAGATGGGGATAAGTAAGCATGAAGCTATATTTAGGGAAACTTATTAAGAGTTCATTGAAAATCGCTTCTCGGCCTTTTGGCTAAGATCAAGTGTAAGAGTTCATTGAAAATGTTTAGGTAAAAAGAAATGGATACCTGAATTAAATGATGGTGGGGACCTAAAAGGAAAAATGGAATGAATAGCTAGCTGGATAGGTAGATCGATAATGTGTGTGTACACATGTATGTATATGCCTATATCTACATGATGGAGTCGATTAGAAAAATGCAGTGATATCCAAGTTTTGGGCTTACCTATGTCTCTTTTTTAGGGCATTTAAATTAGTAAAGTCCCCCAAATGGCTAATGGTATAAGTATAATAGAAGGTTATTCCTTCCTCATGAAATGGGATTGTGTGGGGCAGCTTTCTTCAATACAGTCATTCAGGCCTCTAAACTGACAGAGATTTTTCCGATTTCCAATTTATAACAATCAGTTTTGTCTCTTTCCTTCTTGCTGAAAGAAAAGTGGGACAAAGGAGCATATATTACTTACTCTCCTATTACATCCACTGGAACTCAGTCCTATTGAGCAAGGAAGGTTGAACATATATTTTAAGTGTATTTCAATAATGAGAGGAAAATGAATTTAGTTGAATACATTTCATTAATATGACCATTAAAATGGAAAGGAGATGCACTAAAGAATGTGTTAAAGATATATGAGTTCATTTTGGAGCATAAGCCTGAGGTATCACTTTATACATACATATACAGAGATATCCATTAAAGGGACAAAAATACAATACCTGAGTTCAAGTGGGAAGTTTGCGTGGAGTTGCAGATTTGGAAATCATTGGTTTATGGGTGACCGAAGTCATGAATTAAAGGAATTTTTCAGTAAGAGTGTAAACTAAAATTAGATTAAAAGAGAAAAACAAAAGATAGTAGAAAAAGCCAATACTTAAAAGTGAAAAAATTTGTATAGTCAGAGAACTCTCAAATGGAAAGGAAAATCCAAGAAAAAGATTAGCCAAGAGACAAGAGAGTGGGCTTCAATCTCAAATACCATGGACATATTAGATCAGATTGGGATTGAAGTGTATTCCCTGCTTTTGGCAATAGTGAGACATTTATGCATTTTAAAAAATCATTGTCAATGGTGTTATGAGGGAAAGAGCAGATAAAAAGTTTAATTATTAGACAAAGAAGACAAATTGTAGTGAGAGGGTTGAGAAAAGGGCAAACACTTTTGTTCTTGATTTTGTAGTTAAAAAAGAAGCATCCTAAGCAATTTTACACACTGAAAAAAAAAAGAAATTATTAGGTATGAAAATGATTTAGATATAAGTATCAGGGTATGGAATCTTAAGTACAAGAAGAAGGATTATTCTTGTACAGGAAAATGGTCTTCTCTATCTTCAAATAGTTAGGAAAGTTAGAAACCTCTATCTGTTAGTACTCTGAGATATACATTGTAGGGTTTTAAAATTTGGAATGACTTAAGTAGTTTGAATTTTATTTAAAAATTAGTTAGAATTAGATTTTATAGTCATGCCATTTATCTATTTCATTCATTCTTTTTGTCAATAACTTCAGTCAGTAGTCATGTATTAAATGCTTACATGTTAGTTAAGAGCTAAGTTTTTCTAAGAGGACCAGAAGAAATAGCACAGAAAATACTTCAAATAAAATTATAGAGTTACAGTTATGAGATATATATGTATTAAACAATGATATAGAAATTGACCTATAGAATGCTGACATTAATATGAGTTTGTTATATTTTCCATGATATTTTTATTATTTTCAACATGCTATATATTTATAATGCTCACATAGGATTCAAGTTATTGAATTTTTCAGCCACCCCATATAGAGCGCTTATATATATCCTGTTCATTAAGATCCAATTACACTCACAGTAGTAAAGATAGAAAAATAGCTAATTTTTGGGTGTGAAACTTAGAAGTTCCCACTTTTTATAGTTACCTGGGATAAACAACATAGTGAGCTTGATTCTCTCCACTCCAGGATGCATTGACTTAAATGACATTAAATGGGGAGAAGAAAGGATTTTAAGAATCATAATTAGTGGGGCGTCTGGGTGGCTCAGTGGTTTAAAGCCTCTGCCTTTGGCTCAGGTCATGATCCCAGGGTCCTGGGATTGAGCCCCGCATCTGGCTCTGCTCAGCAGGAAGCCTGCTTCCTCCTCTCTCTCTCTCTCTCTCTGCCTGCCTCTCTGCCTACTTATGATCTTTTTCTGTCAAATAAATAAATAAAATCTTAAAAAAAAAAGACTCATAATTTGTTAGATACCTTCATGATCATCTTGTTTAGCCGTATTTCTCAGAATTTTGGGGTGTAGTGAAAGATCTTGGGGGGAAAATAGCTTTAGTCTGTTTCTGATGTAAAATCAAGAAACAGAGAAGGGGGGCACCTGGGTGGCTCAGTGGGTTAAAGCCTCTGCCTTTGGCTCAGGTCATGATCCCGGGGTCCTGGGATAGAGCCCCACATCAGGCTCTCTGCTCAGCAGGGAGCCTGCTTCCCCCTCTCTCTCTCTGCCTGCCTCTCTGCCTACTTGTGATCTCTGTCTGTCAAATAAATAAGTAAAGTCTTAAAAAAAAAAGAAAGAAAGAAAGAAAGAAAGAAAGAAGCAGAGAAGGGATGGCTTCTTGTACACAGAGGGACCTTGGAAGTGGCACTTTCTCTCTGCCCCCTGGTGGAATCTGATTGAGAAGAGAATTGGACTCCTAAAGAAGCAAGTGTCAACAATAGCTTCCTAAAACTAAAATGATGGTAAATTGGCATGGTGCGCATAATGATGATCCTTATTAAACTATACAATACCTGCTTCTAACCTCTTATATTTTTTCTTACTTTCCCCACATATGCTGAACTCCACTATTTCTTCACATATATTAAAGAATGTTAAGGTCTTATGACTCCTAGGTGTTGGAGATTCTGTGTTTCAACTTCTCACCCAAAATGAGAATTACATCCATAATAATCCTGCAATGAAAAGCTAAACTGGGCAATGGCCAATCACAGTTCTTCGTTTTCCTGAATGTCCTCAGAAATACCATGGCAAAAGACTCACACCATTTCTAAGAAACACCTCTAAGACAGGAAACAATATTTAACTTCTTCAAAATTATTTTAGAAACAAAAACAAGTAGAACACAGTACATCTAGGGACCAAGTTTCCACCTGGGAGTTATGATCACTAAAGGAGCCGAGAATTCTAGTCTCCTGGTAAATTTACTACTCAAGTAACTTTCAAGTTCAGTATTGGTGGATTTACAATATCCCAATCATTAATATGATCCCAAAGTACAGTTTTAATTTTACTAAATCAGGCAACATTTTAGTTTGCACCTTTTGAAATCAAATTTAATAACAGGTAAGTGAACGAAAATATCCATCTCAGGGAAAAAAGTCAGAGTTCCTCCCTGTGACAGGAACCAATAGCCATGACAACAGAGTGCTTCTTTTATTTGTCAGAGAGAGTGAGCACAGGCAGACAGAGAGGCAGGCAGAGGCAGAGGGAGAAGCAGGCTTCCTGCTGAGCAAGGAGACCGATGCGGGACTTGATCCCAGGACTCTGGGATCATGACCTGAGCTGAAGGCAGAGGATTAACCAACTGAGCCACCCAGGCATCCCCAGAGTGCTTCTTTTAATTATGCTTAAGTAATGCAAATCTCTAGCCAGAAACTGGGATTACAAAGATTTAAGAATTCAAAAAAAAAAAATGTGTTTCTGATTTTGCTGAGAATTTTTTTTTACTAAGATGTGGTTCAGTATTAGACATCAATATTTTAACTGACAATTAAATACTAAACTTTCTTTTTACAAATAAAACAAATAACCTGTGAACAAATTGAGAAATACTTTTAGCTTAATATGTATTCAGCAGTTATGACTGATAGTAAAATAAGAAAACCTAAAATATACAAGCAAAATTATGCATATGGTCTCATATGCATAGATATTTTATTTATAATCCATTGATTTATATTCATAGTTAAAATATAACATGAATAAAATATTTACTTATAGATGTAGTTATAAATTTATGGGATGAAATGAAAGTAAGTTTCCAGTGTCTACCAAAATATCTTCTCTAATAATTTTAGAACACATTACACTGGAAAATCTAGTGTAAAAACTTATAACATAAAGGATAAAACTTTTTACCCCCATGTTTACTTGCATTGAAAATGAGCAATTTAATAGTAACTGGAAAGTGATGGAAACATATTTTACTTATTAGCAGTTAGTATGCCAAGGAAATAAAACTGTCCCTGTTTAAAAATGACTGTGGAAAATGGGCCAATTTGAAAGGGAAGATAATTCTTCTTTTTAGTTAATAAAGATCAATGTGTCAAGATAGTCACATAGATAGATACATGGAAAATTTATAAGGATATCCACTAGATAGATGCTTAGAAAATATACACTCCCATATTTATATCTCACTTTTTAAAAATTTCCATCATATTCCTCTCTCCTGCTATACTGTTGTAAGACCTATATTCCTTAAAGCTTCTGTTCCATTTCTCCTTACCCTCCATTCTCTTTTCTACTTCTTTAAGCCCTCTTCCCCACCCTCCCAACATCTGAGCCTCTTCAGGAGGCAGAACTACTCTGGGTATCGTACAGAATCGGACAGCCCTCTCCAAATATAACTCCTCATTCATAGTTTAGCTTTAAAATATGACATTTATTATGCTTGTGAAAATCAAGTACCAAGATTCACTATTCAAAAAGTAGCAAATGATAAAAGGTTCTGCAGGAAAGTTGTAAGGAGGAGGGTATAATCAGCATAATATTTGATAGAACCAGGCAGGAGAAAAGGCACTAAGATGGTAAAGTTTCAAGACAGTTGAGTTTTACAAGGCATTCCAATGAAAAATATAATAAATTCAAAGGTTTTTAAATTGTATCAAAAAAAAAGGAGAGATATGTATGCTTCTTGGAGCTAATGATTGAATGTTGATACGTGACAATGAGAAGGCAAAACCACTCAACTCTCTTTTACTTGTCTTCTCTGTCATTGTGAGTGATGTATGAACTAAAAAGGATGGAATGAATATTATTTAGAGGGATTTAAGTTCAAAGTGGGTAAAATCTTCTAATAGTCACTCTAAATAGTTCAGCTTATCTGGCTCAGATGAAATATATCCCAAACAAAGAAGGAATTTACCCATGAGACAGACCACTGTAACCGATCTCTGGCATTTTGAAGTGAAGAAAAAGTGGTAAAATATTAGTGAATGTTTCTCAAATTACTGATAGTTATAACAATGTAGAGAGTAAGATGAAGAGAGGAAAAGACAAAGTTTGCCTAGTGATTGATTAGTGGCCTAAATGTTGATCTCAGACCAAATCCAGGGCCACTTTTTAATGAATGGCTTATGGAGTAGTAACAGCTGTTCAAAACCAACATGAAGTCACTAGAAATGAAATATGGCAAAATGTCTGGTGATCTCCTTTCAGGGCAATGAATGCTTCTTGATAGGGTGAACCTGCCAAAAATAAGGGTTTTTTCTTCTTTAATTTCTCCTTTTGGAAGTCTAGCAAGGCTAAAGATCAGCATAAATCTATCAATGCAATGTACCTCAATTTCAGGGAAGCATCTTTCGTGAATTTGCATGATGTCCTGGAATAAAGAATGAAACATGAATTGTGGCATGATAAGAGTAGTGAGTAAACCTAGTTAACAAATAAGAAATAGAGATTCAGACATACTACAACTAACCAAACCAGGCTATGGTTAGTCTTACACCATTTTGAACAGGTAAAGCTGGGAGGAAGAGGACAAGCTACAATCATGACTGGAAAGCAGTGGGACAGAATCTAGAGAAGCAGAAAGAACAAGGTACCCACAATAGATCCAATGTTGCCATCAGGGCAGAGTGAGTACTCAGACACAGAACTGGTGTAGAGAGGATAAGCATAGCGTGAATAGAGAATAAAGTTGGTTTTTATTCTTGCACTAAAAGTATAAAAACTTGCCAGATCCCAGATCTGGTGTTGTGTGTGTGTGTGTGTGTGTGTGTGTGTGTTTGATGAGGTACAGGAATGTCTTAAAAGTCTGAGCTTCTAAGGACACAGAACTTCAAAGAAAATCCAGGTAACAAGTCATGTGTCTAAAGACTATTACAACCTGTCATAATATAAAAAACTGTCAATGCTCTCTTGGTAAGTCAGACTTCCAGAATCAGTTTTGAGGATTACAAATAATGGTAGGTATTTGGGAATTAGGAAGCAGCAAAATTTCATTTAATTTGCAAAATAATGTAGTTATTAGGTTGGAAACATGGTTATTTGTTATGGAGAGAGATACGGGGAAGAACCAAGAGGACTTCACTATTACCAAATAAATAATGATGATTAAAAAAAAAAAAGTGTTGGTAGCAGCAGTTTAATAGTATTACTGCTAACAGTAATCTGGGTTTCCAGTTGGGACTTCATACTCAGTGAAGAGTAGTAGGAATATTAATTAAAGTAACTACTAAAGAAATGACTCTAGTCAGAAACGTAGTTCTTTGGACCAACACGAAGACAAAATTCAATAGAGTGTATTAATTTGGTGCCATCTAGGGATCCAGCTGTCATTCTTATATGTTAGCTCTAAAGCTAGGAAGAGACATAGGAAGGTAATGTGGACCAAGTAGGTAAGGAATTGAGTTGTGTTCCCTGGGCTTGTGAGTTCACTTGATTTTATATTCAAGTAGGGAAGAAGGAACTGGGAAAGAACATGGCTATACATGTTGTTTTTATTGTATCTATTATATTTGTTTCAGATATGGGCCTGAAGGGAGGCCCTGAAGCTACAGGTGAAGAGCATCAGTAGTTGTGATTGCAATGAACTTAGGAAGGCTTAGGTAGATGTAGAAAAGATGGATTCCAGATCTACTTTTTTTTTTTTTTTTTTTTTGTGGGACTCACTCTCAGAAGTGAGTGATCTCAGGACTCTGAGATCATGATGTAAGTCCAAAATCAAGAGTTAGTTGCTTAACCAGCTGAGCCACCCCAGGTGCCCCAGATCTACCACTTAATGAACTACGTGACTTTGGGCAAGTTGGAACTATTTTCAGTTGCTCATCCTTCAATGTAAACAACAACAACAACAACAACAACAACAAAAAACAAAACCCACAAGTATTTCACTTTATTGATAAAATAAGGACTTGTGTATTAAAGGACTTAGTGCAGGGCTATTATTTCTTCAGATGACTAGCTACATGAACACAAAGACCACATGAATTTTTTTTTTTTTTTAGTGGTACACAGTGTCTAGTACATTGTAGATACCATTTGAGTATTTGTGAAATTAAGGATCTCTCTTCAAAATTTCTGAACAAATATTTGCATGAAATTAGAGAATGCATGTTTAAATGTAAAGATGACACATAGTTGGCCAATGCGTAGGGCTTTGGAGAAGCACCACTGCATGGCAGGAAGAATGTGGTCTTTGCAGGAAAAACAAATACACAGAAGACTGGGTGCTACTGTTGGCTCCACCATGAACTAGCCCTGTGACATTGTTTAAATACTTGTAGCTTCCAGTTTTTACTTTTTGGTGGTGACTAGTTCATTGACTATATGATTAAATTATATATTTTTAGAAGTGATTATTAGACCCGAGATTTTGTGTTAGTTTTGTATTTTTCCTGATTTTGACAAAAATAAGAAAATTTATTGATTTTAATGAATTACAATAACTCTAAAAAAAAAGATTGTCTTCTAAGTAATAGGACATGTCTCAATCATATAAGAAACTACATATATTATTAGTTATGTACATGTTTATGCATATTTATCAAACAAGTATTGGAAATTTTGCCTGGGAGATATAACCTAACTGCATCTCTCGATTCTGTTTTATCTTTTTGAGATATTTAAGAACCTTATAAAATACTCAAATGTGAATATTTGTATATGTTAATATAACTGAGAATTTTACAGAAAAATAAGAAATGTAGTATAAAATTTCTTATAAAAAGAAACTGAAAATCTAATGCTGGTTCATAGCAATCGTGACACTTAAATCCTATATTTCACTTCCTATAAGTTGCTTAGTTGTTTTGGAAGCTTTTATTTATATTGTATTAGCATGACTCAATAGTTTACCTTGAAAAACTAATGTCAATTAGTTGATTTACAACAACTAATTTACAACATTGATTTACAACAATTATTTCTGGCAAAATAAGAGTCTATGTTTACATAAAATTAAATATAACACATCAAAGTCATCAAGAAACACTGAGAAAATTCTTATGATTGAGTTGCATACCCTTTTTTTAAATCAAGTAAATCTAAAATATTGATTGGAAAATGCCTCTCCTGCAGGTAGGTTTTGTTAGGTATGTACACTGACTATATTAAATAATAATTTTAAAAAACCCAACAACATTAAAACTACATTAAGGACATGGCTTGAACTGACAAAGCTAGCAAATTTTAAGCTGACATGGAAATCAATCATTTATAGCAGCTCCTAACCATGAAGAACTCCCTTTGAAATCATGGTGACATTTTTTGCTTTAAGCACTATAGAATCTAGGCATTCAACAAGTCCAGGGCATTCCTAGAATCTACAAAGCAGGCAGGTGTTTCATGTGTCTGGCCACAGTGGATTAGTTGAAAGGTGATGTTTCATTATAGATTTAGAATTCCTCAAGCATTGCCACTTTTACACAGCATTGTTGACATTTATATTAGAGAGAAATCCACATTTAAAAGTGAAGTCCTTTACAAATTGCCTGCTTTCAGTCTCTGTCTTCCAGTCTGTCCCATCTGCCACTGTGAGCATATCACTTCCCTGCCTCTGCCACTTTAAGGATCCCAACACAGAGTCAAGGCTGCAGTTACTCTTCACAAAATTGTCTTACTGAATTTTTAACATCTGATCACAAAATAGTAATAGTAAGAATCAATAATTACTCCTAAAAAACATACCCCAAAATAATGATTAATTTTGGTAGGTGCAGGTTATTATAAACATCAATAGCTAATTCTTATTGAATGATTAATTTGTGCAAAGCATGTGGTTGAGTGACTTAAAATCTTTTGCTCATCATATGAGGGATCCCATGTCAAATTTATACTGTTACAACCCATCTAGAAACTTTGCTTTGCAGCATATTAAATTAATGTAACTTTTTCAAACACATACATGGCTAATTAGATATTTATCAAATGCCACTTACAGTTTAAAATATTTACTATTTATAAATGAGTTTATAATCTAATTGTTAAGATAAGAAAAGCTAATGAAATAATTAAAAACTAGTACCTGTGTTAAAATGTAGCTGAAGTTGCTTATTAAATGGAAAAGAAGTTATATGTCTAAGAACTTGAGATATAGACCTGAGACATGGCTGCTAGACTGACAGTATGTGGTGGCATTCACTTATGCTGGTTCATGCCTAAAACAAGTAATTTGGTTGGGAGAAACTTGATGTGTCTCTAATTGCGTTTGAAGACTTGAGTGAAAGAAACCTGAAAGACTTAGAAACACCTGCAGAGTAGTCTTGTCTTCATAATGATAGTCAAAACTTTAGAAGAGAAGGAGGACATGAAAGCTGATCACTTTATTGATATTCACGAATACCAGTTATGGGGGGGGGGCACCTGGGTGGCTCAGTCATTTTAGCACCCAGCTCTTGATTTCAGCTCAGGTCTTTATCTCAGTGTCATGGAATCAACTTAGGGTTCTCTCTCTCCTTCCCTGTCTTCTCTCTTACCCCCTCCCCCACCGGTTGCTCACTCTCTCTCTTGCTCTCTCTAAAATAAATAAATAAGTAAATAAAGTCCATTTTAAAAAGAATACCAATTTTTCAGTACTCTGGTTTCTGGTGATGAAGTAATCCTCTCCTAGCAGGAGATAGTTGGAGCTCATGAAGATTGGGGAAACAGATTCATTGTCAGACTTGCCAGTGTAATCAAAATTATTTAAATTGATACGCATGTGGAAAGAAAAATAATATCCACTTGAAATTTGATGTTTTTCTAGTATGTCACATATGCAAATATACACATAGTTATGCATATATACACATAGAGAAAGACCATATTGAAGGAGTAACCAGTACTTCTTAGTAACCAGTACCTCTTCTAGAGGGCTTTAAATTATATTATACCTTAAGATATCTATATAGCATTTTGAAGTTCATGTTGCATCTTAAGTAAGCTTGAGATTTTAACACAATATGCTTATGTAGGTATTAACAAGACTTGGCAGAGCAAAGCAATGGGAAGAACAATGGACATTTTTAAAGACTTAATGTTTATGGCCCCCTGAAATTCATATGTTGAAGACCTAACCCCTCATATGATGGTATTTGAAGATGCAGCCTTTGAGGGGTAATTAGGTTTAGATAAGGTCATGAGGGCAGGGTTCTCATATGGAATCATTGCTCTTATAAGAAAAGGTATGAGACAGCTTACTCCCTTTCTCAAATGTAAGGACAGAGTTAGAAGGAGCTACCTGCATAACAGAGAAAGAGCTCTCACTAAAATCCAACAACTCAGGTACACTAATCTCAAGACTTCTAGCCTCCAGAACTGTGCCAGAATAAAGTTTAAACAACAGAAGTTCTGTTGTTTAAGTCACCTAGCCTATGGTATTTTCTTATGGCTGCCCAAGATGCCTACTATATTATTCAAAAGAAAGGAAAACAGAAGACAAACATATTGAGAACATTTATAATTTTATGCCTTGTTTTCATATACATGCTTTATGAATCAAAATAGAGTCTATGAGTAAAATAGGTGAAAATAAAGAGCATAAACAGAATTAATATCATTATGGGTTAATACTCTGCCAAAATCTGGCTGCTAGGAAGTACAACATAAATACAAAATAAATATGTTTTGAAAGACTGATATATATTCAAATTAAATGAAGATTATGGATAAAAATTCATAGGAGATTTCCAAATTAACACAAAACCATCTGTATGGAAATAATGAAGGACTTAAACTCTGTGAACATCTGTTAGAAATCTAATTCTGCTAAAAGGATGGCATCTAATAAATTTGTTATTTACCTTGTTGACAATTTCATCTTACATGAGGAAGCAAATGGGCAATTGCTGGATTCCATTCAGATGAGGGAAGAAAATTGGCTGGGGATATGAGTGTGATGGAAACCTTTCAATTAAAGTGCCTGTCTCTATTTAGAATTTAGAATATTGAAGGACAGAATTGCTCAGTAGATTCAAAGACACACTCTTGACTTTAGGAAAGCTCAAAAAGGTAAATGTGAACCCATGATCTAATCTGTAACTTTGAAGTGTTTGTGTATTGACAGCGTTCAAAGGCTCTCAAATAAATTTTGATGATACATTTCTGCATAACTGCAATGCAGAAGTTAAGTAGGAGACAGTTAATGGATCCTAAGTGACAGTTTGGGGAAATCTGCAATAGGCTCAAATCTATAAGCATTTTCCAAAGATGAAAGGAAGGCCACAACTTTCCAAGGCAAAAAGCAAATGGAAACCAAGAAATTCTAATAATAGAATTAAAGTACTTAAATCCAGAAGTAAGTTCTGTTAATGAGAAAAGTGCTGGTATCTGTTGTTAGAATAAGAGGAGAAGTTAATGAGGTAATTGTCATCTCTTAGAGAAAAAGTTCTGATATTCATCGATGGCATAATGAAGGCTAAATTCTCAATTCCTGAATATGTCTGACTTCTTCTGTAAGAAGACTAGTCTTTCCAATTCTCTCCTAATAATCTTTTTCACACACCAATAATTTGAGATAAAATTAGGGATTTGTCTTAGATTGGATTTCCCAGGAGCAAACACTGAGATGGGTACCACATATAAAAATGATTTTTTAGAGTATATTCCCAGCCCAGTGGGGAGGGAGTAGAAAGGTATTACAGAAAAGTATTTAGTTTCCCAGGGATATTGTAACAAAGTACCACAAACTGGCTGGCATAAACAATAGGAATGTATTCTTTCAGTTTTGAAGAGGAGACATGGGAGAGCTAGGTGTCAGCTGGGTTGTTTCCTTCTGAGAGCTGTGAAGGAGAATCTGTTCCATGTTTCTCCCAGCTTCTCGTGGTTTGTTGGAGATCTGTGATTTTCCTTGGCTTGTGGATACATCACCCCATCTCTGTCTCCACATGCTCTTCTTCCTCTGTGTGTGTCTGTGCCCAAATTCTCTCTTCTTATAAAGACACTGGTCATATTGGATTAAGGCCCCACACCAATGGCCTCATTTTAATTTGCTTCCCTCTGTAACAAAGCTATTTCAAAATAAGGTCATATTCTGAGGTAATAGGGATTTAGACTTCCACTTTGTTTTTTTGAAGGACATTATACAACCCATAAGGCAGTAAGAGGCCAAACAAATTTTCATGTCACACACAGTTCCTTGTAATCTAACTTGGGCTCAATCCCACAGGAAGCTCTGCACACACTGCAGCCTACCCTCAGAGTTCTCTTATTCAGGATAAGAAAATGAGAGTATTTATGCCATTGTATTATCATTCTTTGATTGGTAGCTGCCCCAGATGGACATAACTTCCCAGGCACTCCCAAATCTAGACCTAGAGTAATAACAAGAATCTAATAAAGGAGTTCAGAAGCTGGCTTTAAGGGATGAAAACACAGTGGGAGCCAGTATGTGTAAAAATGAAAAAGGGATTTGAGAGGCCATGGACAAACCATTGACAATGTCTATTGTAAAGTGGCACATATACACAAAAACCAATTCATCATTTAAATAATATTAAGTCTCCAGAACTGGAAGAATTACAGTACAGTATGTTTAAATACGTTGTAGTTTTAACCACAAAACTGCTATAAGTAATCTGTGAGAAGTATGAGAAACACTAAAGATTTTACAGTATTGATAATGAGCACATGTTCTGTTTTTAAAAAGGGAAAAAATATATCCTGCTAAATTTGACATATAACTTGAGAGTAGTTAGAAATGAAATCAGTGCTCACAATTAGTCCACATACATTCATCATGGACAACATGAAGAAATAATTTTTCCCATAAATCTGTAGATCATATTTCAGAGAGATTTTAGAGGACTGCCTGATTGAACAGCTTCAATAGTGCCATTCAAGTGATGGTCCTACAACAATGTAGTGAACAACTTATATGGTCACCGGTACCAACCCTATATATGCAGATATATGTAATAATTTAGCTTAACTTTAAGAGAACATTTGATAAATCTTCTAATTAATATTCTTATGAAGACAACATAGATGGATTCATAAGTGATTGAACTCTATATTGATTAACACAGCAGTGCAAAACTAGAAGAAGATACCCAAGAGCACATAAATGGATCAGTACGCAGTTTTTCCAAACTATTATCAATTTCTTGGATAAATACATATTTTGTCAAATTTTCTTATTTATTGGATTATTTATCATTGAAAATTTGTATACTTACAATATGTCACAAGCTATTACTGAAGCAAAGAACCATAGATAAAGGGGCATGATCTTTTTTTTTTAGGGTGCTTACAATTTGGCTGGATATCTGTCTTAATAATTAAAATAATACTAAATAATTAAAATAATACTAAATACTAAATACTACTAAATACTAAATAAAATAATACTAAAATACATAAGCCCCTATATATAAAGTCCTATGCGATTGACTTTGTAATGTCTTTGTAATGAAGGCTAAATGCTCAATTTCTGAATATGTCTGACTTCTTCTGTAAGAAGACTAGTCTTTCCAATTCTCTCTTAATAATCTTCTTCACACACCAATAATTTGAGATAAAATTAGGGATGTGTCTTAGATTGGATTTCCCAGGAGCAAACACTGAGATGGGTACCACATACAAAAATGATTTTTTTAGGGGGAGAAGTCAAGATGGCGGAGAAGTAGCAGGCTGAGATGACATTGTGTAGCAGGAGATCAGCTAGATAGCTTATCTAACCATTGTGAACACCTACAAATCCAACGGGAAATCGAAGAGAAGAAGAGCAACAATTCCAGAAACAGAAAATCGATCACTTTCTGAAAGGTAGGACCTGTGGAGAAGTGAATCCAAAGCGATGGGAAGACAGACCGTGGCGGGAGGGGCCGGCTCCCGGCAAGCGGCGGAGCAATGGAGCACAACATCAGGACTTTTAAAACTTGGCTCCATGGAGGGACATTGCTCCAGAGGCTAAACTGGGGGGAAGCCCAGGCGGGCTCAGTGTAACCCCAGATCCTGCAGGTCACAGAAGGACCAGAGTGTCTGAGTGCCGCAGAGCTGGCAGGTATTAGAGTGGGGAAGCCGGCTACAGCGACAAAGTCGAGGAGTGAGCTCTCAGCCCGGGGTTACCTTGTACCGGTCGCAGTCTGGGTGGGCTCAGAGCACGGCCAGAGGCCACGGAGATGGAAGCGACCGGGCGCTTTTCTCCAAGTGCCAGCAATTGACCGCTTCCCTCCAGGCGCAACCGCAGGCCAGGGAGGCGGGGCGGTTGGGCGCTTTTCTCTGAGGGCGCACTGAAGAGTGGGACCCCAAGCTTTCGGCTCCTCTGGGCCGGAGACTGGGAGGCCGCCATCTTCATTCCCGTCCTCCGGAACTCTATGGAAAGCGCTCAGGGAACAAAAGCTCCCGAAAGCGAACCCGAGTGGATTACTTATCCCCGCCCCTGGCAAGGGCGGTGCAATTCCGCCTGCAGCAAAGACACTTGAGAATCACTACAACAGGCCCCTCCCCCAGAAGATCAACAAGAAACCCAGCCAAGACCACCTTCACTCACAAAGAACAGCGGATTTCTATAGGAGGAGAAAGCAAATCTTATCTGGACAAAATGACAAGGCGGAAAAACTCACCACAGAAAAAGGAACAAGAGGCAGTACCAAAGGCTGGGGACCTAATCAATACAGACATTGATAATATGACAGATCTAGAGTTCAGAATGACAATTCTTAAGGTTCTAGCCAGGCTCGAAAAAGGCATAGAAGATATTAGAGAAACCCTCTTCGGAGAGATAAAAGCCCTTTCTGGAGAAATAAAAGAGCTAAAATCTAACCAAATTGAAAAAAAAAAAAGCTACTAATGAGGTGCAATCAAAAATGGAAGCTCTTACTGCTACGATAAATGAGACAGAAGAAAGAATTAGTGACATAGAAGACCAAATGAAAGAGAATAAAGAAGCTGAGCAAAAGAGAGACAAACAAATACTGGACCAGAGGAGAGAATTCGAGAGAGAAGCGACACCATAAGACAACACAACATTAGAATAATTGGGATTCCAGAAGAAGAAGAAAGAGAGAGGGGAGCAGAAGGTATATTGGAGACAATTATTGGAGAGAATTTCCCTCATATGGCAAAGGGAACAAACATCAAAATCCAGGAGATGCTAAGAACGCCCCTCAAAATCAATAAAAATAGGTCCACACCTCGTCACCTGATAGTAAAATTTACAAGTCTTAGAGACAAAGAGAAAATCCTGAAAGCAGCCCGGGAAAAGAAGTCTGTAACATACAAGGGTAAAAACATTAGATTGGCAGCAGACCTATCCACAGAGACCTGGCAGGCCAGAAAGAACTGGCATGATATATTCAGAGCACTAAACGAGAAAAACATGCAGCCAAGAATACTATATCCGGCTAGGATAGCATTGAAAATAGAAGGAGAGATAAAGAGCTTCCAAGACAAACAAAAGCTGAAAGAACTTGCAAACACCAAACCAGCTCTACAGGAAATATTGAAAGGGGTCCTCTAAGCAGAGAGAGACCCTTAAAGTAGTAGATCAGAAAGAAACAGAGACAATATACAGTAACAGTCACCTTACAGGCAATACAATGGCACTAAATTCATATCTCTCAATAGTTACCCTGAATGTAAATGGGCTAATTGCCCCAATCAAAAGACACAGGGTATCAGATTGGATAAAAAAAAACAAAACCCATCAATATGCTGCCTACAAGAAACTCATTTTAGACCCGAAGACACCTCCAGATTTAAAGTGAGGGGGTGGAAAACAATGTACCATGCTAATGGACATCAGAAGAAAGCTGGAAATCCTTATATCAGATCAATTAGAAATCCTTATATCAGATCAATTAGATTTTAAGCCAAAGACTATAATAAGAGATGAGGAAGGACACTATATCCTACTCAAAGTTTCTGTTCAAAAAGAAGACCTAACAATCTTAAATATCTATGCCCCTAACATGGGAGCAGCCAACTATATAAACCAATTAATAACAAAATCAAAGAAGTACATCGACAGTAATACAATAATAGCATGGGACTTTAACACTCCCCTCACTGAAATGGACAGATCATCTAAGCAACAAGATCAACAAGGAAATAAAAGCCTTAAATGACACACTGGACCAGATGGACATCACAGATATATTCAGAACATTCCATCCCAAAGCAACAGAATATACATTCTTCTCTAGTGCACATGGAACATTCTCCAGAATAGACCATATCCTGGGTCATAAATCAGGTCTCAACCGGTATCAAAAGATTGGAATCATTCCCTGCATATTTTCAGACCACAATGCTCTGAAGCTAGTACTCAATCACTAGAGGAAATTTGGAAAGAACCCAATTACATGGAGACTAAAGAGCATTCTTCTAAAAAATGAATGGGTCTACCAGGAAATTAAAGAAGAATTGAAAAAATTCATGGAAACAAATGATAATGAAAACACAACGGTTCAAAATCTGTGGGACACAGCAAAGGCAGTCCTGAGAGGAAAATATATAGCTGTACAAGCCTTTCTCAAGAAATAAGAAAGGTCTCAAATACACAACCTAACCCTACACCTAAAGGAGGTGGAGAAAGAACAACAAAGAAAGCCTAAACCCATCAGGAGAAGAGAAATCATAAAGATCAGAGCAGAAATCAATGAAATAGAAACTAAAAAAACAATAGAACAAATCAACAAAACTAGGAGCTGGTTCTTTGAAAGAATTAATAAGATTGACAAACCCCTGGCCAGACTTATCAAAAAGAAAAGAGAAAGGACCCAAATAAATAAAACCATGAATGAAAGAGGAGAGATCACAACCAACACCAAAGAAATACAAACAACTATAAGAACATACTATGAGCAACTCTACGCCAACAAATTTGACAACCTGGAAGAAATGGATACATATCTAGAGACATATAAACTACCACAACTGAACCAGGAAGAAATAGAAAACCTGAACAGACCCATAACCAGTAAGGAGATTGAAACAGTCATCAAAAATCTCCAAACAAACAAAAGCCCAGGGCCAGATGGCTTCCCAGGGGAATTCTACCAAACATTTAAAGAAGAATTAATTCCTATTCTCCTGAAACTGTTCCAAAAAATAGAAATGGAAGGAAAACTTCCAAACTCATTCTATGAGGCCAGCATCACCGTGATCCCAAAACCAGACAAGGATCCCACCAAAAAAGAGAATTACAGACGAATATCCTTGATGAACACAGATGCGAAAATTCTCACCAAAATACTGGCCAATAGGATCCAACAGTACATTAAAAGGATTATTCACCACGACCAAGTGGGATTTATTCCAGGGCTGCAAGGTTGGTTCAACATCTGCAAATCCATCAATGTGATACAATACATTAATAAGAGAAAGAGTAAGAACCATATGATACTCTCAATAGATGCTGAAAAAGCATTTGACAAAGTGCAGCATCCCTTCCTGATTAAAACCCTTCAGAGTGTAGGGATAGAAGGCACATACCTCAATATTATCAAAGCCATCTATGAAAAACCCACTGCAAATATCATTCTCAATGGAGAAAAACTGAAAGCTTTTCCGCTAAGGTCAGGAACACGGCATGGATGTCCGTTATCACCACTGCTGTTCAACATAGTACTAATAGTCCTAGCCTCAGCAATCAGACAACAAAAAGAAATTAAACACATCCAAATCGGCAAAGAAGAAGTCAAACTCTCACTCTTTGCAGATGATATGATACTATATGTGGAAAACCCAAAAGGCTCCACTCCAAAACTGCTAGAACTTGTACAGGAATTCAGTAAAGTGTCAGGATATAAAATCAATGCACAGAAATCAGTCGCATTTCTTTACACTAACAACAAGACAGAAGAAAGAGAAATTGAGGAGTCAGTCCCATTTACAATTGCACCCAAAACCATAAGATACCTAGGAATAAATCTAACCAAAGAGGTAAAGAATCTATACTCAGAAAACTATAAAGTACTCATGAAAGAAATTGAGGAAGACACAAAGAAATGGAAAAATATTCTATGCTCATGGATTGGAAGAACAAATATTGTGAAAATGTCTATTCTACCTAAAGCAATCTACACATTTAATTCAATCCCTATCAAAAATCCCATCCATTTTTTTAAAGAAATAGAACAAATTATCCTAAAATTTATATGGAACCAAAAAAGACCTCGAATAGCTAAAGGAATATTGAAAAAGAAAGCCAAAGTCAGTGGCATCACAATTCCAGACTTCAAACTCTATTACAAAGCTGTCATCATCAAGACAGTATGGTACCGGCACAAAAACAGACATACAGATCAATGGAACAGAATAGAGAGCCCAGAAATAGACCCTCAACTCTATGGTCACCTAATCTTTGACAAAGCAGGAAGGAATGTCGAATGGAAAAAAGGCAGCCTCTTCAACAAATGGTGCTAGGAAAATTGGACAGCCACATGCAGAAAAATGAAATTGGACTATTTCCTTATACCACACACGAAAATGGACTCAAAATGGATGAAGGACCTCAATGTGAGAAAGGAATGCATCAAAATCCTTGAGGAGAACGCAGGCAGCAACCTCTTTGACCTCAACTGCAGCAACTTCTTCCTAGGAACATCGCCAATGGCAACAGAAGTAAGGGCAAAAATGAACTATTGGGATTTCATCAAGATCAAAAGCTTTTGCACAGCAAAGGAAACAGTGAACAAAACCAAAAGACAACTGACAGAATGGGAGAAGATATTTGCAAACGACATATCAGATAAAGGGCTAGTATCCAAAATCTATAAAGAGCTTAACAAACTCAGCACCCAAAGAACAAATAATCCAATCAAGAAATGGACAGAGGACATAAACAGACATTTCTGCAAAGAAGACATCCAGATGACCAACAGACACATGAAAAAGTGCTCCACATCACTGGGCATCAGGGAAATACAAATCAAAACCACAATGAGATACCACCTCACACCAGTCAGAATGGCTAAAATTAACAAGTCAAGAAATGACAGATGCTGACGAGGATGTGGAGAGAGGGGAACCCTCCTACGCTGCTGGTGGGAATGCAAGCTGGTGCAACCACTCTGGAAAACAGTGTGGAGGTTCCTCAAAAACTGAAAATAGAGCTACACTATGACCCACCATTTGCACTACTGGGTATATATCCTAAAGATACAAACGTGGTGCTCCGAAGGGGCATGTGCACCCGAATGTTTATAGCAGCAATGTCCACAATAGCCGAACTGTGGAAAGAACCTAGGTGTCCATCAACAGATGAATGGATAAAGAATATGTGGTATATATCTACAATGGAATACTATGCAGCCATCAAAAAAATGAAATCTTGCCATTTGCAATGATATGGATGGATCTAGAGGGTATCATGCTTAGCGAAATAAGTCAATTGGAGAAAGACAACTATCATATGATCTCTTTGATATGAGGAAGTGGAGATGCAATGTGGGGTTGTTGGGGGGGAGGTGGGAAAAGAAAAAATGAAAAGATGGGATTGGGAGGGAGACAAACCATAAAAGACTCAATCTCAAAAAACAGATTGAGGGTTGCTGGGAGGAGGGGGGAAGGGAGAGGGTGGTGAGGATATGGACATTGGGGAGGGTATGTGCTATAATGAGTGCTGTGAAATGTGTAAACCTGGCAATTCACAGACCTGTACCCCTGGGGATAAAAATACATTATATGTTTATTAAAAAAAAATTCTTAGAAAAACTATAAAAAAAACAAGAGAAGCTACTTAAAGACAGGAGTAGTAATATGTAATTTTAGAATAATTATGCAAAATAAAATTCCTATGTGGTGGCAATAAATAAATAAATATTAAAAAATTTTTAAAAATTAAAAAAATGATTTTTTTATTTTGCTAGAAGGAGTCCAAAATTTCTCTCCATGTTTACCATTCCAAGAAGTAGTGATGATTTTTATGGTGAAGTCTAAAGATATCCATTGGATGGTCTATTTCTAGAAGACCAAACATTAATATCAAAGTAGTAGGTCTTATCTGATCAAGTGCACCTTCGTTTTTGTTTGCTTATTTCTTAAGAATGTTATGTTGTGTATACTTGGAGTTGTAAGAGCATCCCAGAGCTGCTAAGTGGGTGCTAAACATACTCTAGTAGGATTTAGATTAGTCAGCTTTGGCCACCTTCTCTTCGATGGCTGTTCTGTTCTACCTAGGACAAGTTTTTCCATTCCATAAAATACCAAGAAGTAAGATTCGGGCTTGGTCTCAAAAGGAATTGAGCAATAGAGGCTTCTGGCTTTGGACTCAGTTCTAGTACACCTACCACTGGTATAAGTAAAAGCAATGCAGCTTGATTCATTAGGGTTTCATACTAAGGTTAGGGCAGAACTCCTACTCATAACAAAGTGTTCTTTTCTTCAACTTTTTCTGTTGTCCATGTTTTAGAGAATTCAAGAGTTAATGTCGTAGACTGGGCTTTCTGGAAACTGATTCTGAGATAGTAAGTTGCATTCAGAAGATTCACTGGACAGTGGTCTTATGAGATACAGCCGGAAGGAAGTGAGAATTGCTGGGCTGAACATCAGAAGCAGTTGACCTTCACTGCATTTGCAACTTCAAGTTTTACTGAATATTATAAAGCTTTGCATCTGGGATAGTTTTTATAGTTGTACCAATTTGAGGCAGGTGATAGGCCTGGAAAGGCCTTTATTTCTCTATATCAGTCTGTTGTTGGCTATGAACAGCTTCTGGGCCATGAAGTTGAAGGGCAGTTCTGTGAGTCTCAGCAGTTAGTATTGCCAGAAGTTGAAGGATGAGTGCATGAAATTTGAAGAGGGGTTCTGAGTGGAATACTACAGTATCCAAAACAACTGGTTTAAAATATTGAAAAGATGTATGTGTGTTTGTGGTGGTAGGATAGGAGGAGACCTATTCCATGAAATTCCAAAGATAGAAGATATATGCAACTAAAACACATCGGTTGATATTGTAGAAGAATGACTGGGTTAAAAATATGCCAAGAAAATAATACAAGACACAGTAGACTTCAAAAGCTGGGGATCAATGTGGCTAGAAAAGTCAGACATTCACAGTGGAATTGTGGAAAGCCATCTGCTGGGATATATAAAGGATTGGTCCCTATAGACCTCAGTCTGAATAATACAATTTAAAAAACTAATTCCTTATGTTCTTTTTAACTTCTACTTTTAGAAGAGCTCAGCACAGATCATTGAGATTTCTCAGACTACTAAAATCAAAATTTTAAAGTTATAATAAGATATATAACATTTGTCTTTTTCACATAGGGAAGGATATACTCACATATGGTTGTTCTTCCTTGTAAGAAGCTACAGCAGTATCAGAAATATTCAATGTACAATAAATTTCAAAAATAAGTGTTGTGTTTTTATGCTACTTAAGTTCCTAAAGTCTGCAATCTGGGTTCTTTGGTTGTTCATTAATATTTTATTTTTTAGAGCAGTTTTAGGTTCACAGATAAATTGAGAAGACACAGAGATGTCCCTATTGCCTCTGTTCTGCCCTCACATGTGTGTAGTCTCCCTTATTACCAGTATACCCCTTCAGAATGGTCCATTTCTTATAGTTGAGAAACCTACACCAACAAATCATAATCACCCAAAGTACATAGTTTATATTTGGGTTTACCCTGGTGTTGTCCATTCTGTAGTTTTAGACAAATGTTTGATAACATGTGTCCACCTAATATTATAGTATCATAGACAGTTTTCACTGCCCTAAAATCCTCTGTGCTCCACCTATTATTCCCCTCTCCCCTGCCAGCCCCTGGCAATCACTGATCTTTTTATGGTTTCCATAGTTTTGCCTTTTCCAACAATTTGTATAGTTGGGACCAAAATGTATGTAGCCTTCTCAGATTGTTTTCTTTCATTTAGTAATATGCATTTAAGTTTCCTCCATATCTCTTCATGTCTTGACAGCTCATTTCTTTTGAGCACTGACTAATACTTCATTGTTCTAGACATATCACAGTTTAATTATCCATTCACCTACTGAAAGACATTTTGGTTGCTTCCAAGTTTTGGCTATTAATAATAAAGCTGCAGGGCACCTCGGTGATTCAGTCAGTTAAGCATCTGCCTTGAGCTGAAGGTCCTGATCTCAGGGTCCTGGGATAGAGCTCCACGTCGGGCTCCCTGCTCAGTGGACAGTCTACTTCTGCCTCTGCCTCTGCCCCTGCCCCTCCCCCTGCTGATGCTCTCTCACTGTCTCTCTCTCTTTCTTTCAAATAAATAAATAAATAAATAAAATCTTTAAAAAATAATAAAGCTGCCATAAATATGTACATAAATATATGTACAGGTTTTTGTGTTGACATAAGTTTTCCATTCCTTTGGATAAATACCGAGGAGTGCAGATGCTGGATTGCATGGCAAGAGTATGTTTAATTTTGTAAGAAACCACCAAACTCTCTTCCAAAGTGACTGTATTACTTTGTGTTCCCATGTTCAATGCATGAGAGTTCCTGTTGTTCCGCATCCTTGCCAGCATTTGGTGTTGTACGTTTAGGAATTTGGCTCTTCTAATAGGTGTGTAGTGGTATCTCATTGTTTTAATGTGAATTTTCCTCGTGACATATGATGTTGGATTATCTTCTCATATGCTTATTTGCCATCTGTATGTCTTTTTTGGTGAGGAGTTTGATAAGATCTCTGGGCCTTTATTTTTTTATTTTTTCAGTGTTCTAAGATTCATTGTTTCTGCACCACACCCAATGTTCCATGCAATACTGTCTGGGCCCTTTTTAAATTAGACTGTTCATTTCTTATTTTTGCATTTTAAGAGTTCCTTCTATAGTTTCAGTAACAGTCCTTTAGGAGATGTATCTTTTGCAAACACTTTTTCCCAGTCTGTGGGTGGTCTTCTCATTCTGGTGACACTGTCTTTCATAGGGCAGACATTTTAATTTTACTGAAGTCCACCTTTTCAATTATTGCTTTCATGGATCATGGCTTTGGTGTTGTATTTAAAAAGTCATTGTTAACCAAGGCCTTCTTGGTTTCTCCTATGTTATCTTCTAATTGTATAGTTTTGTGTTTTACAGTTAGATCTATGATCCATTTTGAGATAAAATTTTGAAAAAATTGTAAAGTCTGTGTCTAGATCTGTTGTGTGCTGTTAGGTATTCAAGATAACATTAGCAGGTTATATTATTTTAATTACATGAATTGAATTTATGTTTTATAAATAGGTTCTATCAAACACTCAAATACACATGGAAATAATGTGATGAGATGACTCTTGATATTTTATATTAATTTTCCAGAATTGGACTCTTTCTGTCATTTTATTCAGTTAATTTAGTCTGTGAGTGCACTTTATACTTAAACAACTGAATTTATTTTTAAGCTTTTAACAGTGATACTCTATATAGATACTTTATATAGATTGATGTAGACAAGTACAAGAATACTGTTGCTGATTTTATTTTGTCATTGTTGTTCATACCTCAGAATTTTCATGGTTTCACGACATTTCATTAACAAGTGTTCAACAAAGTGCATCTGCTCACTGGCATATTTAAAAGTATTTTTAAATGTTGAATTATATATTTGAGCTTCTTTTGAAAAAAGTGATAGAATTACTTTTTGGGGGGGGAATAAATAGGTGTGTACGCTATTGTATAAAAGGTCTTTGAATGGGTTCATAAATAAGGAAGTGGTAAATGATTAGAGGAGAGAACATAATTTATCTTAGAATTTGAGGGTAGTGAAATAGAAGCTCCTATACCAAGGTTCTAATTTCTTCTTCTCTCCTTTTGCTCTATGATCTCATTAGTTAGAATATGCATATCTAGAAATAGCACAATATAAATGTGCAAGTGTGAAAAGGTAATCAACATGCCCAGTAAACCTTCAGATAAGAAGATTAGGTGTTCAAAAGCACCATTATTGCTAACTAATTCCAGAGGTTTTTGGTGTACCATTGACGTATACTCAGATTATTGAGATTTAAGACTACCAAATGCGTAATCATGCAATTTATAAGCCTTAGAGTGCTGTATTTGTCTTCAAATTCATTTAGTTATGAACGAAATGTATAAAATACTGACATACTTGTTACAAGAGCATTTTAGGTGTAATTAGTGTCATTAAGTTTGAAGTGTTACCAAACCAGGTATGATAGCTACTGGGGAGTTAGTAGACACCAATTCAGAAAAAAAATACAAATAGCCTTCAAGCACATAATTCCTGGGCTCTGCAAAATTACAGTGGTAGCAAGAGCTTAAACCTGGTATTTTAAGGATAAAATGTAATGTTACAATTTTTTTGTATTTGTTTTGTTTTTCCAATTAACTTAAGACTGATACATTTGCTTTAGAAGAAAACTATCTGCTTAGTACTAACATGACATTTTAAAGAAGGAAACGTCCTTTGACAAAGTCAAGTTTACAGTATTATAACTACAAAATTTAATAGTTAAAACTCTGTATTGGCAAGTGGACTTAAAATGGCAACACTTATGCTATTTTTTTTTTTAGTAATAATGTGTGAGGATAAGTCTACAGCAGGCAACCTTAGAAAAATAATATGAAGAATCATATTCATTTCCAAAAGTGTCTGAATGCCCTGCTGCTATCTATAAATCTGATTCTCTTTGTCAATAATATAACTAATGGTAAAGTGTCCAAACTGTGACTGAGGGTTTCAGTCCACAGCTGACTTTAATTTGCTGGCTGATTAATTGGTTTGGGTGAAGTTAGGAAATTCAATCTTTTCTACCCTTATTAAATTGCAGGAGCAGAGGGACCACTTCTAGTGTAGTGAGCAAGCTAGCAGTAGACTACACTTGGCGAAACTGGGTCGTAGTGTTTCTCTGCCTTTGACTTGTTCCAGCGGCCTGACACACACAAAAATAGTGATTTTTCTTGACTGAAATTCCTTACAAAAACAGGAACTGGCCTAGCTGAGCTTACCTTTCAACAGTGATACTATATTTTTCTTTTTCTTTGTGCAAGTACGAGGATGGTAAGAGGGTATTATTCAGAAAGAAATATCTGAGGTGTTTAAAAGTTGAAATACATTATAATTGCTAAATTATGAAAAATTTTATTGGGAAGCAACTCAAGTATATTAAAATTAAGGAAAGAAAGACAGTTTTAATATCAGAGCAGACCGATTTTAATAGGTAAAAGAAGCTATGTATGTAATAATATTCCCTCCTGGGGCATGAAGTTGGGACTTGCAGGGGCCAGCAAATCTGTATTGGTAACTAGAATTATTGTACATAAATTCTGGAAATCAAGCAGTCATTCCATGGTACCTATATTTGTAATGTGGGAATAGAAAATAGAGCAAGCCTACACAAAGAGTACAAGGGGGATGAGGTTAAGCACAGGGAGAGGTAGAAGGAATTTAGGCAGAAGCTGCTTTACCATGACTGGCACCAGCCCTTAGGAGAACAGGAACAATTCCTGTCCCACTGTTCATCAGAACTGGCGTCCATTGCATAATTACAATAAACCATCACTCCCCTTCTAGAGAATCCTAAAGCAACTTAAATGAGTTTTATTTACTTTTATTTCAGTTAAAATTTTTATGGGACAGGATCAGAGGGCAAATGTCATAATGGTGAAAAGGCCTAGAGTAAGTCTTGATGAATACTAACTTTAAGGTACAAGTAAAATAAAGAAGTGTCTGAAAGGAACACTGTAATAAGTAATCAGTGATACAGAAGGAAAGTCAGAGGAAGTAGGAGTCAGGGAAGCTCTGGCAGTGCACCAGCCCTAGCCGAATTGTTCCATGGTCCTCACCTTGCTTTTGATACAGAAATATACTTTTCAACACATGAAAAATTATTAGGCAAATCCAGCTATAATTCATATTTCCTAGCAGATGTTTACAATCAAATTTTTGTTCCTAAGCCCCCTTATACAGAAATGCTTGTGCTATCACTATGGAAAAGTGGAGGCAGGGAGTGCTTCACTTTGGAAGAAAGCAGGTCAAATACACTGTCAAATACTGTTGAAAGATCAGTAAGTGGAAATTCTTGAAATCATCTCTTCTCTTTAACATTATGAAGGTGAGAACAGTTTATTTTGTGTTTGGGGAGGAAGAGAGATGACTGAGGTTTGAAAAATTGGAGATCAAAAAAGTAGATGGTCAGAAATTGGAAGGGGGGCCATACAGGCACTCTGTAAGAAAGAGAGGTAGATAGGAACATTGATAAGAACATTTAGGAAGGATTATCCTTTAGAGGATAGTAGAGCAACTAATGAAATTCTTAAGAAGCCAGTGGAGGAGAAAGCACAGGGCACAAAGGAGAGTGAATATGTCCTAGAGAAATTTAGGTTCTGAGATGATCAGAAAGAATAGGATTCAGACTATATCAGTGCTTTGATAGCTGTATGAGTTTCCCATTCAGAGTTAGAGATGGAAAGCCAAGTTGGCTATCTTCAGTTCCATCCCTTTCACCCTATGTAATCCCCACTTCGAAGAGCTTTAACTGACATCTCAACTTTTACTCACCTTCCCTGGCACCATTTTTGTTGTGAAACCCCCTGGGCTATCTTGCTATGAGCTATAAAACAGTTAATCTGATAAGTGCCTTTATTAAGAAAAGCATTTTCAAATTCTGATTTTATAGAGACTAAATATTTAGTAATAACTTCAGTGTTGCCACATTTTAGTGTTTTCTAACTTTTAGGTCCTTTACTATTATGCGTGTATTTTGAAGTATGCCAAAGTCATTGGGATACAGCCATTTATGTCTAAGTGCAGGGTGAATCCTTGGCTTAGTTTCCTCAGGGATCTTCACGTTGACATTTATTTCTAGAGTTTACTTTTAAAATGCTGAGGTAGAATCTGAAAGACAATCTTATGTACTTGGAAATATATTAATAACTATTACACATCTTCTGACTTTTTTATTATCAGGATGTCACCAAATAAATTTTTACTGTATTTGAAAAGAACAAACATTATGTATCAATCAGGATTGGATAATTTATGCTGCATTAACAGGAAAGCCTCACATTTTAATGACAGATAATAAAGAAAATGTTTCTTACTCAATTGACATGTCCTCTGCAGTCCTACTCAGGGTTCTGATCCAGATCTCTAATCCTTTTGAAGTAGGCTTGACCCAGCATGCTGCATTCTAAAAAATGTGGCTCCATCTTGAAAATTGCTAATGTTCTAGGCGTAAGGAAAGCAAGCTCTGGAGAGTGTCTCATTAGTTATTATATGCTCTATCCTCCTTATAACTCATTTGCTGTAACAATCACATGAACTTCCTTCACTTCTTACAACTTCCTCACAATCCACCCTCAAGGGATAATAGGACATGACATCTTACCTTGTGTCTGGAGAATGCAGAACTGAAAATTTTTGGTAAACAACACTAAAGGTGAATTTAACAGGTGTTTTAACAATGTAAACACTACAATTTTTTTTTTAGTATTTTTTTAGTATTTACTATTTAGCATTTACTATTATTAAAATACAAACTCAACTATTTGGAAAGATCTCATGTTCCAACATATATATATATATATATATATATGCATATTAATATGTATTTATGCTTATCTTAAATATCCCTCATTACCCTTTTCTTCTATTTGGGGGCATCAAGTAATTTGACACATTTGTTCTATAGTGTTTCTTAATATTTTCCAATTTAATTCTGTTTTTACTTTCAACTTCTGCAAATCTCTCATATTTGCTCTGATAAAATATTAAGCTATTAAAGATGTGTAACTTTAGGGGCGCCTGGGTGGCTCAGTGGGTTAAAGCCTCTGCCTTCAGCTCAGGTCATGATCATCAGGCTCTCTGCTCACCAGGGAGCATTCTTCCTCCTCTCTCTGCCTGCCTCTCTGCCTACTTGTGATCTCTGTCAGTCAAATAAATAAATAAAATCTTAAAAAGAAAAAAAAAGAAGCCATTAGTCCCTTCTGATGGTTTTAAAGATATGTAACTTTCAAAGATATGTAACTGAATTTGTTTATAAACTTTAAGTGTTCCCAAGTTTGTGACATTATTTTTTTGTACCAATTTGTTGATTGAACTAGTATGAAAGAATAGGTTGTGATTGGATGTTGGTATCTCATTAATACATGTGACTCAGACTTTCTTTCTTTTCTTGCCTATATATCCAGAGGTGAACTTGTGTCATGTTTAAATTTTTTTTTTTTAGTTGTATAATTGCTAGATACAATTACCCTCCCTTCCTCTTTCATTATATCCCATGAGCCATAGTATAAACTTTGGAATCTATTTGAAGAAAATTTGAACAAAACATTCTGTAGGATTTTTAAGGAGATGAATGAGTTAAAATAGCTGAACAAGCAAACCAAGCAATCCGTTGAAAGCTTAGTGTTTATCAAGGCTAATCTACATATTCAGATTACCTGGGACAATGCATTTCTAACACCTGAATATATGTGTGGACATATACACTAACATATACTTTTAATGTTGTGTTTAACTAATTGAAATATTCAATGGATTGAATGATATAGAATAATATGTACATCTTTTCTATGAGTATTTAAGAGTACTCTGCAATATGTGAAACAGTGATGCTAATATATGCGCTAATACATTTAGAGTAATTAGATTCTGGAGAAAAGAAAGGAGACCTGGTATATATTAATTCATTAGCTTTGCATTGATATATGATTAAAATTCCAGTTTACTTTTTTTTTTTAGCACTAATCTGTTGTATGTGGCTTTCATACATTTGAGAAAACAATTTTAAAACAGAATTCAAAATACTTAGAGTTTTTAGAATACATTTATGTAAAACTAGAACAAGTTAGTAGGCAGTTTATCCCAATTTACATTTGTTAGTTATCTATAAGACAGATATTTGGTATATCACATATTTGTATTTTATCTATAACTATTTATTTGGTTCCTGCCAAAATACACAGAATTTCCTTGAATTTACCATATATCCAAACCCACAATAACATAAATATAAATATTACAATGTATTAAAGGTTCCAGGGTCAGGGATACCTAGACTCGGCCCCATCTCCTCCAAATAACTAGCAACTTGACAAAAAATTACTTAATCATTTTGAGGGCCAGTTTTTACATTGGAGAAGAGGGATAACAGGGTTGTTGGGAGGAAAACAGTGTGATTAGAGAGATATTGTATGTGAAACACAATGCCTGGTGTATAGTAGGATAGAGTACACATTAGCTCCCATTTTTACTATAAGATAGAAATGACAGAAATACTTATTACAAAATCCTTACTATAAATTCCTAAAAATGTCTGGAGTTGTATACAATTTATATTTGCATTCCCAATGATTAGCCTGAAACTCTGGAATATAATAAAGTACTTTTTGAATCAACTGTCAGATTATTTTATTTTTGATATAACTTAGTGTCCTCATGCACTTTTCTATGTAGTAATTTTCAGTAAATATGTAACAATTGATTGCTATCAATGGCACACATACCAGCGTGGCTGCTTTGATTTAGTCAAAATAACTAAATCAATGATGCTCAGCAAATGACTTAATGTCTCCATTTTCTTTTCTGAAAAATGAAGAAAATAATACATGCTGCATTAGGCAGGATTTATTTCAATTGTAAATGACAGAATCCCAACACAAAGCAGCTTAAACAAAGTGGTGCAGTAAAGATTTTGAGGTGGCTGACTAAATCAAATGAAAAGCCATTGGAACCTGGGGTTATCTACCATCTCAAAGGAATGACACCAAAGACACTAGATCATTTAAATTTTCTCCACTTATTTGTCTCATTGTTCCTTCTCTATTTTTTGCTGGATATGGTTTCTTCCAAATAGAAGACCACAGGCAACCCAAGGGTTACATCATCAACCATTAGTAAGCTTATAATATATTTCTTTTTTGGGTGAGAATAATATATTCAGGGAATGAATCAGCCTGACTTGGGTTATATGCCACTGATGAGCCAAGTGCTGTATTTATGAAGTTAATAATGACACCTAGATCTACTCATGATTCACAGAGGCTCTGACTCTTAGTGTCACTACCAAGCCCCAGAGAACTTCCATACCATGAGACATGCTGATTTCCCCAGCAGCTGCTCCAAGATCTAGATAACCCAGAAGTATTGTGAGTAGAATTTATAGTATTACCACTACCACCCGCAGGGGGTTGGAGGTTGGGGGAAGTAGTAAAAAACTTCACTTAAGGAGAATTGTTTATTGTTTATTTGTTATGCCCCAATAATGGGTCCGTGATTAAAGGAGCAAGACGGATATAAAGTGAAGGTCAAGCAAAGCTTTATTTCGCGCCAAGCATCAAGAATCTAACCGAACGTTCAGGGATGCACCTCTTACAGGAGAGGGTGACCCTTCTCTGTTTCACAGACTAGCTTTTAAGGGCAAAGGCCATGTGGTCAGGCCTGGCCACGCACAGGTGACCAATGAGATTGTAACACACACAGGAAACTCCAGTGATGCTAGGTGACCAACTGAATTACAATTTACTCTAGTAGATATTTGAACCAGCCTATTACACCTTGATTGGGATTGGTGCCGAAAAGGTTCCCAAAGGGTGGGGGCCCCCCCTTGGTAGCTAGGGAGACAGTATGCAACCCCCCACTGATTGATGTCTCCACCTGGCCTGACCCACCCTTGTATCTGGGCTTTGTTACCTGGAGCTGGTTTCCAGGACTTGTTTTTAAGTGAATCCCCTGGGAGAAGGGGAGCAGGGACAGTTTAAGGGTTAAACAACAAGGTTTTTGTTTAACCTCAATGAAAGCCTCTTGCTAAAATATAAAAATATAAAATAGGTCCTTAAATTATTGTTTTCACAGTAGAAGATGGGCAGATAATTTTCCCTTCTGTCCTGTCTTTGAATTACTATTACCAGTTTTCTTGAAAGGCTGTCCGAGAGCTATTCCTCATAGTCAAAGAACCACGACTGTGAAGCAAACGTGGTAACTCATTACCCCTGTATTTGCTCCCACCCTCCTCTTGACACGCTGAACTTTGCCTTCACTCTCACTGTTTCAACACTACTCAATGAAGAATTAATATTTGGATGCTTTGATTCAGATTCTGTTTTTAGGGCTCCCAGGCTAAGAACAATATACACTAAATTATTTACTTATTTATCTTTATTGTTTTTAAAGTAAGCTCTGTGAGAGCTTTTTTTTTTTTTTTTTTTTTTTTTTTAATGTTTTCTTCACTATCTCCAGTGCTAAATCTTCCTGACACATACCAGGTCCTCACCAAAAATTATTAAATTCAGAATTAATGGACTCCAGTGAGGTTATGTGAACTTCAGGAGGGCTACTACAAAAAGAAGTGCAAAAGAAGACTTTTCTCAAGGTGCAGTATAATAATGACAGGCCTGACGTGGTGATCAATAATTCTTCAGTAGTTTTGGAAAAATAAGACTGATTCTCTGTTGAATCTTAGCCATTTACCGAGTGTCCACTCTGTGACAAGTAATGCAAATGGTTGAAAGTGTAGTGATAGCAAGGCAGAATTTTTGCCTTCAAATCATACAGTCCAGTGTAGGGATGCATAACTTCATAGTTGTGGTAAGATTTCCCAGAAAAAAAAGAATGCATTATAATTACTTCATTTTTCAGGAGGAAAAAAAAAATCAATGTTGTTTATGTAGGTGATTGTCATCCTCCTGATGCCTCCAGCTGGTTGCTGGGGATGGGAAGTTCACTCCAAAATAAACTACTTTGCCTAGACCACTTTGCATGTTGAAATGTTGCAGCAAGCTAAGATGGAGTAGAAACACAATTCAGCAGCTTTCTTCTCTGTCCTAGTATTTATTTCTCTTTTTCCATCTGGCAACAAGGGAAAATAAACAAAGGCAGCAGCATCTGTTGCTCCTGCTGCTTTGAATTAAGCTGACTTAGTTTAATCAGTTTGCCCCCACAAAATCCATTGCTACACCTTTCCAGGTATTAGTCTGACCTTTAGTTTGACACTCCTGTTGGTTGAGTTTATCAGATTTTTTAAAAAGACATAAAACAGAGAGATTGCAATTAACAAGTCGAAAACGCTTAATGGCTTTTGCTTCTATTGTATATGTGCATATAAGCTTAAGTTTTTAAAATACAAATCTCCACGTTTGTGTCTATATGTAAAGCACAAGTAATAAGCCTCTGATATTAAAAGCAATGGATTTCCTGGAGATTTGTTTTAAATGATAGGCTTTTGGAAGCTTTAGTGATGGTTGTGGGGTGTTTCTCCTTGATAAGGAGATGGGATGTAAGAGAGATTACTAAATGATTTTGAGTTTAGGGAATGCACTGATTTTTATGCAGGTCTTGATATGCTTGAGCACACAAATACATCCCATAAATCTGTCTAAGTTCCCCGGAACTCAAGGGTAATGCATTTCCTCCTGAATTCTTGTAGTGATCAGCAAAACACACACACACACACACACACACACACACACACACACACCCTTCTTAAAAATGCAGCCCCAACATGGAGAAAGAGATGCAATTCCAATACATCAATCCAAAGAAGTAAGAGAAAATCAGAGCGATTTCTTCTCCTAAAATTGTCTCTAGGTATTTGAAATCTGTTCACATGATTGTAAAGCAACATTATAGCTGTAAAATGTTTAGAAAGTCTGCCCTCTCTTTTGAAGTACTTAATTAGAAGAGAGTTTGATAAGAAAGGTGCTATGCAATTAAACTTGTGGACCACATTAACATTTAAATGAGAACAAGCAATATCAAGATATTTAGAATAAGAAGTTTAAGAGAATATTCTAGCAAGCCTCTGACAAAGAAAGAGCATTTAGGATCTATACTTATAAAGTTCATATGCTAATTATCAGTTTTTTGCATAAAAATATGGTTAGTAAACATTGCCCAAAAAATGTTCTAAATCATAACCCTCAGTTCCAAGAACTTCAAATTCAAACAGTATGTTTTGATCATTAATGAACATAAAGTTTACCAAGTTAAAGGTTAAAACATACTATAGCTATAACTACCCATTTTCAGTAAATAGGCAGTTTAAAAAAAAAAAACATTCTGTTACTTGCTACTGTTTTTTATAGCAACGAGCAGTTGTGTTTTGGTTAAACAACATTTGTGAAATGTCTTGTGCTGATACTTGGTAAAAATGGAAATATCAACATTCTTTATGTAGGTTTTTCAAGCCATAAATCAGTCAAAGGTACATTCTGTTCTGCAGTCTACCTATTAAGTATGAATGGGCTTTTCTGATTGGTGTGACATTTTACTTGACATTGTCAAATAACAAAGACAATAATACCCATTTAAAAGTAAAACAGAATGAAATGTTCATCGTTTTTGTCAAATAGAGAACAAATGATCCTTGTAAGAATAAAGCACTCTGCTACTCTCCAAATTGTCCAGCATTCAAAAGTGCATTTACCACAAGTCATTAAAGTAATTTTGTTAGGAGTGATTTTTTTGTGTACTAGTGATTTTTTAGACTTTTTATTAAGAATGTGAAGTATTTTATTCTTCATACTGAAACTCGCATAGTTATAAATCAAAGTCACTGATTTTTTCTTAAATTAAGTTGCTTCCAGAATTCTTTCCTTGGTTCCGAATTTCTTCCTTTTTTGCAGACTCCTAGATTAGAAGAGAACTAAAATTTGCATTATCCATGTAAGCCTCCTCCATTTTATAACTGAGGGGATTGAGTCTAAGTGAGACAAGGGAACTTGAAAATATTGTAAGGCCTGCTTGCTCCCTTATGCCAGGTGTGTAGGGAACGGAGCCTGTATGTTATCTTCTTGCCAGGAACAAAGACTAGTTCTGCCACCTGGAAATCAGGACCTGGTGGTGGCTAAAAACTCAGGTTTCTATGTGTTTGTGGCTGAGGGGTGCTTCCCAGTTGTATAGATTTTGTCTGGTCTGGCAGCCACTCTCAGAAGCTATAAAACAGGAATAGTAAGTCCATTGAGGATTGTCATAAGGCCAGCATGTTGTGCATATATCTGTCATCAACTTAACATTCCCACAGACCGTATAGATTGTTCTTATGACATTTCACATTTATTTTTTGAGCTCTACTAAGGAAGATATGAAAATACTTCTGATGGGAATAAATTTTTAAAAATTCCTAATAAAGAATAATTTCCTAATTTCTAGGTTAGTAAAGCCTTATACCAGAGTTAATTACTGTAGATTTTTGTGAAACTGGGAGGAAATCCTCAAAGATGGCCTAGTTTTGTCAGTTTAGGGATGTTCATCTCTACCTTGAGTATGAACAAATAAGGTTCAGATAGGATTTTTAAAAAGCAGAGGAACATATTTTTGCCCTTCATAGTTGTATATGATGAATAAGAAATTTCTTAATATCTTTTAATAGAAATATCTAAATTAGTGTGGTTGAGTAGATACAAATAATTTATCAGAAATGAGGGTGAATCTGACAAAAATGGGATTATCTTCATGTACAAGTAAAGATGATTTTATAAGTGACCATTTCTGGTATGCTTCTGTATTTAATAGTTAACTAGTAGATTTTAATTTTATAGGTTAGGAATCATATTTAATCAACTACTGAATTTAATAATTAATTATATTTGCTCTGCGCTTCATTGATTCCCTGAGAACAAATAACAGTTTTAGTGCCCTTTGTGTACCTGAACCTTACAGTTTTCTCTTTACTGAAAAGTAAATGAATCACCTTTTAGAGAATTACATATACTCTAGAAATTTATTGTAATAAAATTATAAATTCTGCTTATTAGTTCTTTGAATATTAGAAAGATATATGAATTGTAATGAAATCTAAGTAGAGCATATATGATAGAAATGTTTATAGCAATTTAATAATGGTCAACACATGCAGTCAATGATAATGGCAAAATACTAGAAGTTACTCTATTTAACGCAGAATATGAAAAAAAAATATTTTGTACAGCACAATTGACACTTGAACATGGAGGTTAGGGGAACTGATTGTTGCAAGACAAAAATCTGTGTATAACTTTTGATTCCCCCCAAATTTAACTATTAACAGCCTACTGCTGACCAGAAGCTTTAACAATAACATAAATAGTCAATTGGCATATATTCTGTATGTCATATGTACGTGTACTGTATTCTTGCAATAAAGAAGTCTGGAGAAGAGAAAATGTCATTAAGAAATTCATGAGAAAGGAAAATACATTGATAGTACCATACTGTAAAAATTTTGTATATAAGTGGACCCAGGCAATTCAAACCTGAGTTCAACGTTTACCTGTAGAATTTATTTTACAAATTCTCTTTTAGAATTTCCTACTCTCTACTTTATTTGGAAGGATAGAGTTGCAGGTATACAAAGTTGATTATAGAGATTATATTTGAATGGACTTAGTTTTTATATGACAATTAAAGTACATTCAGTCCCACTATCTTCATATGTGCATAGTGATGTGCAGTAAGAACTGATGTGACGATTTTGGAACTCTGAGGCAAAGTGTCTCATGCTTAAGGTTGTTTTTCTTGTTGTTCAAACTTTTGAAAATTGCTGATGACTTACATGGAAAAAAATCCCAGGATATCTAATTCACATCTATATCTTATTTCACAAACCACTCTGAATGAATAAACAGGGATTTAATATATTCTGAATAGGTTTCTGTATTTCCTTTTTGTGAGAAGAATGGGAAAATCTCCATAAAATGGGCTAATCAAATTCCTATGGAGCCACATCAATACTCACTTTGCAGCTTTCTTAAAATATAGATGGTTTAAGCAACTTTTTGATAAATACCAGATTTGGTGATTTCCTATGTTATAGGGAGCAGGGTAAATAACAGAAAGATCAAATACCAGTTAAGAATAGAATAATAGGAAAGCAGTTTAATTGAGAGGAGACAAGAAGAATAAATATTTTATTTTCAAAAGACTTTGATTTTATAATTTTAAAGTGTTTATTGTGAAAAATACCAAGCACATGCAGGAATATGAAGCAACTATTCAAATTTTGCCTCATCCTTTGCTTTTTTGATATGCTGTCAAGCATTTTAAACAACTGCAGACCATACATTATTTTACCCATACATCATGGGATGCTTCTATCTCCCCAAAATGTGAACAGTTTCTTACATAATCAGAAGAAAATCTAGTAAATTTAACAATACTTTTTTGCTATCATCTAATATCTATCCATATTTTAAATTGTTCATAAAAATCAAGATGTAAAACAAGTCCTTAAATTACATTTTTTAAAAATCTCCAGCCTCTTCTTTTTTTTTTTTTTTAAATATCTTTAACTCATCAAATAATTTGCTTCAGTTATTTATAGGATGCCCTAGTTTCTGGTTTTAACTCTTTGTGTTTTCATGGTGTCATTTAACTTTTCCTCTATAAAGATTTGAGTACATTTGGTTTCAACTTTCTTCACCTAATAATATTGATTAGTAATGCTGATTATTTTATGTCACATGTTACATTACAACAGGCAGCATGGACTAGCTCATTGCACCACTTTTAGTGATACTAAGACTAAACAGTAGGTCATGCCATCACATCCTGAACCTTCCTTGTAAAGTTCCCCATCAATTTTTTACCTAATGGTTTTATTCTCTAATGAATGTTGCCTGAAACAGTTACTCCATACTTATTACCTGAATTTTTTCCTTCTATAAAGATTAATTTTCATACTCAGGTTGATCTACTATGTTATCCTTCAATAGGGTTTACATAGAACATGTAGGGTAAATGCTGACTTCCTTTGGCGTTTTTCCCCAGTCTCTTTTATGAGTAACAAGTTGAAGTTAAGGTTTTTCTGTTTTTGTTTTTAATTTCAATATATGCCAATCCATCGTAGTTATTATTTTTTTCCAATGATCAAATTGTTCTATATCTGGCCATTGGAAGCTTATTTTGGTAGACTACTGTGTCCTTGTCATTTTTACCTTATTTATTATTTCTTAGGTTTATGGAGGTATAGATGACATTTAGCAAACTGTGCGGATTTAGAGTGTAAATCAGATAAGTTTCCACTCCTGTATGCACCCACAAGATCATTATCATAATCAAGGAATGAGCATAACCGTTACTCCCAAAAGTTTCCTTTTCCCTGGATAGTCTCTCCTTTCAGAGTCTTGCCACCACCTTCCTCCCCTCTCTATCTCCTCTGCCAGGCAACTACTGATCTTTTTTTTTTTTTTTTTTTTTGTCTCTAGAGTGTTGCCTTTTAGAGAATTTAATGTAAGTGAAATCGTATCATATATAGTTCTTTTTGTGTTTGACTTCTATTTAGCTCGTTGGCTTTGAGACGGAACCATGTTGCTGTGTCTGTCGAGATAATTCTTTTATTTCTTTTTTAAAAATTTAATTTAATTTAATTTTTTTTCAGTGTTCCAAAATGCATTGTTTATGCCCCACACCCAGTGCTCCTTGCAATATGTGCCCTCCATAATACCCACCACCAGGCTCACCCAATCTGTTGATATTTCTTATTGCTGAAGCGTGTTCCATAGGGCAAGTATAGCATGTTACCCTATCCATTCTCTAGCCAATTAACATTTAGGCTATTTTCAGTTTATGGCTACTACAAATAAAGCTGTTAAGAACATCTGTGTGTAATATTTTGAGCACATGTTTTCATTTCCCTTGTATAAATACCTAGAGGTGGAATTGCTATATTTTATGGTACGTGTATGTTTAACTTTTCAGAAACGCCAAACTGTTTTCCAAAGTGATTGAACAATTTTGCATTACCACCATAGTATAGTAGAGTTACAGTTCCTCCTACAGTTGTAACATCCTAGCAAACAATTGCTATAGTCAGTTGTTTTACTTTTAGGCATTCTAACACATATGTACCATGTTGTTGGGGTTTTAATTTGCATTTCCCTGGTGACTAATGGTTCTGAGCATTTTTCATGTGCTTATTAGCCTTCTGTATATCTTCTTTGGTGAAGTCTCCATTCAAATATTTAGCTCATTTTTTTATTACCTTGTTGTTATTCTTACTGTATTTTGTAAGTTCTTTAAATTCTGAATACAAGACCTTTGTCGGATACACACATTGCAAATATTTTCTCCCAATATATTACCAGCCTTTTCATTCTCTGAAAAGTATCCTTCTAAGAACAGGAAATTTTCTTATCACTTTGATGAATTTCAATTTGTTAATATGTTCTCTTATAGTTCATGCTTTTGGTATTATAGCTAAGAAATATTTCCATATCAAGAGGACAGAATTTTCTTTTATATTTTATTCTGGAAGTTTTATATTCTTGGGTTTTATATTATGTCTGTTATCTATTTGAATTAATGTTTTGTAAATGGTGCAAATTATGGTATGAACTTCTTTTTTCTGTATGAATATTTACTTTCCAGTACCATTTGTAAAAAAATTCTCTTTCTTTACCAACTTGGCATTGTATCTTTTTGAAAATCAGTATATGTATGGAGTTTTGAGCTATTTTATCCCATTTTTCTGCTTGTCTATCTTTACACTAAGACTACTCTGGCTTGATTAGAGCAGCTTTATTATATAGGTCTTGAAATCATTTGGTGTTAGTTTTCCAACTTTATTCTTCTTTTTCAATATTGTATTGGCTGTCCTAGGTCCTTTGCTTCTACCCATGTGTACAAACATTTATCTGTGTATGTATACATATGCACACATGCATGTATCTGCATACATAGATATATATATATACATACATAGCATCAGTTTGCCACTCTTTAAAAGAGCCTGTTGATTTTTTTCATTGGGATTTAATCAAAACTATAGATCAATCTGTGTTAAATTGATATCTTAATTATATTGAGTCTTCTTACCCATGAACATGGTGTATTTTTTCATTTATTTGGGGCTTCTTTAAATTCTCTCAGCAGTGTTTTGTAGATATCACTATATAGGCCTTTTACACCTTTTTCTGATCTCCACTGAAGTACTTCATATTTTTGATGCAGTTGTAAATAGTATTTTTGTTTCAATTTTTGGTTGTTTGTTGCTAGTGTATAAAACTACAATTTATTTCACTATACTGAGTTCTACTCTATGAAATTGCTAAACTCATTTATTACCCTTTGGCAGCTTTTATAGATTTCACCAGCTCTCTACATAGTTTTACTTCTTCCTTTCTATTTTCAATGCCTTTTCCCCCCTTTTCTTGCCTTATTGCACTGACTAGAGTCTTTAGTACAATATTGAACAGAGTGGTAAGGTTTTACTTTTGTATTTCTGACCTTTGAAGAAAGTATTATTCACTCTTTCACCATTAAGTATGATATTATTACTCAGTCTTTTATAGATACATTTTATCAGGTTTAGGAAGTTCCTGTATATTCCTAGTTTGCTGAGAGTTTTACCAGGAATGGATATTGCATACTGTCAAATGACTTTTCTGCAAATATCGATGTAGTAATAATCTTTTGCAAATAAAAAAGTGTGTACATGTACAAATATAATTCTTTGCATACTATTCTGTACCTTGTGTTTTTCACCTAAACCTATACCTGAATGACTGAAAAACATCTCACTCCTTTTTACAGCTGTGTGTTGTCCATGATGTGGTTGTACTCCTAGGTCAATTTCCTACTGATAGATTTATGGAGTGTTTTTAATTATTGCCATTACTAACAATGCAATCATGAATAACATTTTCATAATTATTTTGTATTTCTTCCAGGGTACCTTTGGAATAGATGCTCTCAAGTGAGACTGATGACTCAGCTGTGGTGAGTAGAATTTTTTTAGGTATTACATTTCCAGCATTAATAAGGTTAATGCATGTTTATTTTTTTGGCTTGATATATGTTACAAAGATGTGTTCCAGTTTGTTATTATTAATATTTTACTTTGATTATGGTATCTTTTGCCATGCAATTGATTTTATTTTTTCCCTTTTTCATTGGCTTTATATTTGGAATAATGTTCAGTAGGAATTTTTTTTCCTTAGATCTAGGTTAAAAAGTAATTAATCCTTATTTTCTTCACATATCCCTGTATTGTTATTATTACTATTACTATTATTATTATTATTATCTTTCCATTTATGCCTCTTTCCATTTATGCCTCTTATTCCTTTAGAATTTGTCTTTGTATATATTGTGACATATCTGAAGCTGCTGTTTTTATTGGTCACTTGGGACTTAAAAGCAGACTCCTGAGAGTCTGTATTAGTAGCAGCTTATATACAACTTCTATGAAATGACAAGCTAGTAATATGAGCTTACATTTCTATCCTATTACAGTGCTCATAAAGGAAAAATATAGTTGCCAGGAAATAATCTTCAGAACATTAAAAACAAAAGAACAACAAACAATCTCAATATCATTTGACTTTTTGATTTTGTGAGTAGAATATATTTGGGGTCCTTTGATAGCTGTATATCACCTGTAGAAGGTTTAAAAGGCATGTTTTTCCCACCAGATCTTACAGTTATGCAAGAAATCTGAATCCAACTTGAATTCCCTTAATATTTAAAATAAATCTTGCTAAAATAACAAGAGATACAGTTATGACTGATGAATGTTATTTGAACTCCTCATTAGATTGAGTATTCTGAATTAATTGTGAACACATTAAAATTAAATTCTGTAATTGTGGTTCTCCTGGTAACCTAGAGAAGTAAAATATTAATTTCTTTAGATTATCACAATAGTACAAGATTTTAAAAACAAAAAAGTAATCCCTCTATTTTGCTTTATCTCCCCTTAAAAGCATTTCTGGCTTCCTCTGTAATGTCAATTGTCAATAGACTAATTAAAACATAGTCACACATTCTGTTTCCCAATGTTTATATTATAAAGGTCAACAAAATGGCACAAAGACTTTAACTGTCGTATTTATTTTTAAATTGCTGAGAAATAATGATACCATACTCTGCATTCTATCTAAGCAATTTAGCAATTCTCTAAGCAGCACTCAAGCAGGGAGGGAGAGGGATGGTATCCTTTCTGGGAAGTCTTTCTTTTTTTCTCAAATTCAATTGAATTAACCCCTATGGAACTTATTTGAAGACAGAAAAACAGAGAGAAAATGTTAGCAATAAAATGAATGTACCCATCTGACTCTTTGCCTCTTTCAAAATGAAGTGGCTATGGAAACGATATTACTGACATGTTTGGTAGGATAAATTTAAGATAAGTAGAATAGAATATGAAAAGTGCCCAAGTTATCTAAAAAAGAGGCATATTTAATGTTAGTTTAGTTGAGTTGAGCCTTATTATTGGTGAGTTTACAAAACTATGTGCTAATGTTTGCATGAAGTTTATTCCTTTGTAGGTTTCTGTTGTTGTTGTTGTTAATTCTTTAAAAAGCAGGCAAAAGCTTCAGAGTGCATGTATATCTTTTTAATGTATTTACAGACCATTTGACATGTTTAAATGGTCTTAACGTGATATTTTAAGCGTAGATTTTAGTGTAATTTTCTATATGTACAAAATTAAACTTAAGTTACAATTTCCTCTTTTGTTAGACTGTATCTGTTTCAGCCAAGATTACCATTCATATAATCTTATTTGTAAGACATACTAAAAAACAAAAACAAAAACTTGACTTTTTACTCTCTGTAACCCATGATCTAATCCGTGCCTTCCTAAATATCACTTGATTCAATCTCTGGACTGCTTTACTTTTAAGTATTTGTAATTTCTTACTCATAGTCTTGAGATAGCTGTCTACCTATATTCCTATCCATCAACCATTTTTTTTTTTTTTTTTTTTTTTTTTTTTTTCCATCAACCATTTTATGATCCATTGTTTTCTAAAGGATCACAACCAATGTCCTATTTCTTTCTTAATTTTATTGATGAATAATTAACAAATATAATTGTTTATATTTAAAGTGTACTTGATAATTTGGTAAACATATATATCATGGGATAATTACAAGAATCAAGATAACACATCTATCACTTCATATAGTTAATTCTTCTTGTTTTCTCATGACAAGAAACCTTAACATCTACAGATCTATATTCAGTAACTTTTGACTACAATACCATATTAATAACTACAGTCACATGCTGTGTATTAAACCTCAGAATTTATTCATAAAAGTGAACATTCTTACCCTTATCCTAAATGTCCCATTTCTTCCATCCTCTGTTTCTATTTCATCCCCTGGCATCTACTGTTTCTATGAATTTGGCTTTTTTTTTTTTTTTAAGTTTCCACCTATAAAATATATCATACAGTATTTGTTTTCTCTGTATGGTTTATTTCACTTAATAAAATGCCCTCCAAGTTCTTCTATGTTGTCACAAATGTCAGGATGTCTTGTTTTTTTATGGTCAAATAATATTCCTATGGGTGTGGGAACCATCTTCTTTATCTAATTCACCACCAAAGAAAATATAGGATATTTTGATATTTTAGCTATGGTTCATTGAAAGATATTTGATGTGATATCAATCTTCTTAAATTTGTTAAAGCTTGTTTTGTGGTCTAACATAATATATACTGGATAATGTTTCATGGATACCTCCGAAGGAAGTATAGTCTGCTGTTAGAATGTTCTGTATGTGTTTCTTAGAGTCATTTTGTCTAAAGTATACTTCAAGTCTTTTATTTCCTTATTGATTTTCTGTCTTGATGATCTAGCCATTGTTGAAAATGAGGTATTGAAGTCCTCTCCTGTTCTTACATTGTAGTCTACGTCTGCCTTCAGATAGGTTAAATATTTTTTAATATATTAGGTGCTCCAATATTGGGTACACACATATTTATAATTGTAATATCTTCTTAATGAAATGACGCCCTTATCATTATATATTAACACACATTTTCTTCTTACAGCTTTTGCTTAATGTGTAGTTTGTCTGATATAAGTATAGCTACTCCTGCTAAACAAGTTGCATATCCTTTTGTCATTGTAGCAACTCCATGTCTTTCAATTTGAGACTTTAAACCATTTATATTTAGAGTCATTATTAAATGTAAGAACTTTCTATTATCATTTGTCAATTACTTTCTGATTTAGAGCTCCATTGTCTTTTCTTCCTCTCTTGTTGTCTTTTCTTCATAAAGTGATTATTTCTGTAATGATATGTTTTGATTTTTTCCCTTTATCATTTATGTCTAATATGTTTTTGCTTTGTGATTACCATGAGGATTTTATATCTTACAGCTATACTAGTGTATTTTATACCAATGAGAGTTTAACTTCAATTGCATAAATATGTTCTTTTACTTGTCTATCCCCTAAATTTTATGTTTTTGTTGTCACAATTTGCAAATTTTTATATTATGTATACATTAACAAAATATTGTAGCTCTAGTTATTTTTAAACATTTTATCTATTAGCCACTTTGCTTGAGGTCAAAGTTTAAAATTTGTTGTATATCCTTATGTATGAATTTTCTCATTTTACTGCAACAAAATTTGTCCTGACAAAAGCCTATTTCATTTCTTGAATCTCCAAATTTGTTCAAGGTTTCTATCCAAACTTTGGTGACTCAATAGCTTTTAAATATTGGTTCTGTCCCATCAGGCTCTCTTTTTCCAAAGTACTCACCTCCTGTCTCTTGGTTGTGGTAATATCTCTTTTGTTCTGGTTGATCTGGGAAAATTACTAATTTTATTACACACTCTTGTCCACAGTATGACTCATGAGTCGTTTAGACTTTAAACTTTGATATGTAGAACTAAGCTTTTAGCATTTGCAAAATCTTTTTCCTTCACAAACCCTGGTTCTTAAAATTGGGAAACGTGGCTTTCAAATTGCTCTTTGCTACAGATTTATAGATGTCTACTGAAACATTGGCACTCCAGGGAATTTCTCTCATTAAGACAAGCAATGATCTGCCAGTTGCCAAATCTTATGCATATGTTTAGTCCTTATTTTATTTGACCTCCCTGGCCTTTGGCACCATTAATGACTCTGTACTTAAATTTACTCCTCCCAGGATATCTGTGAAAATGTTCACTCTTGATTCTTCTCCTGTCTCCACAGACCGCTTATTATAACTTCCCTTTCAATCTGCACAGTCCATATTGGTGTTCGAAGGGGATCTGTGTTCTGTACTTTCCTCCTCTAATTTAGATAGCTTGCTCATAATTTCAACTGTCATTTGATATGTGGAAAATGCTGATATCTAGAATTCCAGCACAGACCCCCTTGAGTTCCTATATTTTATAGAGTATATAACTATTGTTTTGTTTTGTTTTATTTGTTTGTTATGATCTGGCTCTGCAACCTGTCCAGCCCCATATCCTGTCATTTATTTTTTCTTTCTACATTATGATTCAACAACACCAAACCACTTTAGGTCCTTGAAAATTCCCTACTCTTGCATTCCTTCATGTCTTTACACAAAATGCTTCCTTTTTTTTAGAATGCCTTTCCTACCACTTACTACTGGGCGTAATAGTATTCTGTGTAATACTTAATTCTGATGCTTCCTCCTCTATGAAATTTCCACAGACTTCCTCAATCAAATTGAGTAGTATTTCTTTCCATAAGCTCTTTCTTTGTACCTTGCATATAATATTTGGTATAATAGTTATTATGTTATTTCATAATTGCTTGTTTTCATATTTGTTTCTGTAACAGATTCTGAGGTCTTTTAGGTCAGCCATAATGTCTCTTTTATTTTGATATTTCTAAAATCAAGCATCATGAACTAAATCAGATAAGCAGTTAATATACACTGGCTGAATGAATGAATGGTATTTAGTTGATGCAGCCTTGTTTTACACATCAGACTAAATGTACATTGGCTTCTTGACATGTGTTGTACTTTCCCTTTATGTGTCATTCATTATGAGTAGAGACTAGTTTTTCCATTTGTTTGAAGACCCACACTAGGTATGCTATCATCTCCAATCAGTCATTGATTATGGATAGATGATGAGTTACTTATTAGAAGATTATTTTGGTAACAGAACTCTGTGCCATTAGTTCACTTTAGGGCTGTAATCTCTCCCCTTTCAAGAGGGAGATAACTAAAAGCCTGCACATAGAGCCTTGGGTGACCTGCTCCTAATCTGATCTATCCAAGTGTTAGCAAAATTGAAGATAACAAAGAATTTATATTGATAGTTTTATTTCTTAAAGTGCATTATCATTTTTATTTTTAAAAAATATTAATCATGATTGCTAAGACTTTAATATTCAAAAATATATTATCTTTTGTGTGAGAAGGCATGGGTCTCTTCTAAAATAATTGATTCAGAAAAATTGGGTGTAGCTTCACACCTTGGAAATAACAGTGTTTCTCAAGCAATAGAATTTTAAACATATATTAATGTATATATTAGATTAATTATGTAAATATGTACGTAAACTCATATGTCTATCACTAAATATGCACATGCACTAAATATTTTCTAAGTATGAATACAGGAATAGATGTATGCTGATAGAAATGGAGAAGTGTTCTAGGGATGCAGTTCAAAACTCCTAAGTATCCTAGTAGTGCTTTGGTTAGCAGGGCTTTTAGGTGATTGTTTCTGTTTGTTATTTATATAAAGAGAGATAGAAAAAGTACTTATTAAAATGATCTTCATTTTGTAATAAGTTTGCTAAAACTTATCTTTACTTTTATAGTTTTATCAGTTTCCATCCCTGTAGAAAATACTGATAGAACTAAAAATTTCAGAAGTATTACAACACAGAGTTATAGATATCATAACTAGTTTATGCATTAAATAAATAAAATTAGAAGTTATAAAGTTATAACTGAAAATAGGAAAGGAAAATTCATGAATTAGGATCATGATTTTGCCTTTACTATGAATTCTAATAATTGATTGCTAAAATTTATGGTACTCAGGGAGAGGGTAATCTGCCTAGGACTGGGGAGAGAATATGCTGTCTAGGAGGAGAAGTGTGGAGAAGCCACAGCAGGATGGAGCAGTTGGTCTTGTAAGCTGAATGAAGACACTATGGGATATCAGTAAAGGAATATGATAATGGCCCATGCAGAAGGTCCATGGACAAATGTAAACATATTTTATCCAAGAACTTTGACTCTGGGGCCACATTTGGAATTTTACAGAAAGCAGTGTGTTAGATGAGTTTGGCTCTTTTTATAGACATATCCCCACCCCCAGATTGTCTCCCATTAACATTTTCTCAATAAGCCTCCTTTTGGTTTTAGAAGCTTTAATGTCATAGAATATATGATTTTATTTTGGTTTGGTTTTGCAAATATTAATGTAGGGATGGCTTTTATTTAAGAATCTAAAACATAGTATATGGTGTGTGAGAAAAGTTATTATCAGAGAATACTGAAATTCTCATTATCAGAATATGCTTAGATGCTTAGAAAAGTAGAGTGAATGCCATCAACAAAGATGTGTAGATGCAATTATGAATATTTCCTTTCACTGAAACCTGAGACCAGCTGGATTCTTCCAACATACTTATTTTTAAAAAGTTGAAATTAAGCAAATTATGAGCAAAGATCAATTTTGTAATTCTTTTACCCTAAAGCATGAACCACCTAACCACAAATATTTCTTATTTCCTGTTCAAGAGTGCCTAGAACAGCACTAAAATGACAGGGGATCTCTGCCAGCTCCTCTGAATCTCATGGTGTGTCTGAAATTGCCCCTACACCACCAAGTTCCTTCACCCTACCCCACTGCATCCCTTTTGCAACCAGTAACAGAGTGTTACAATCCTCTTTGCTCCTTCTTTTCAGCTTTCTTCAAGCTTTATTTTCTACTCCGTTTGGAATATAAGAAAGACTTCCTTTTTGAAAATTGACTTCTGTTTACTATCAATTTTTATTTGTATTTCTCTAATCAGTGTATTTATTGCTATATGATGCTTTATCCTAAATGCAATGTAGATGTAATGGCATGTGGACTGCGTATGCTACTTAACTGCATGGAAGGAAAATGCTTGTTAGAAAATAGATTGTGATCAGAAAGTAGTTCCTTAAGCATTTTGCATTTTAGCATGATAGTTCTGTTGTTTACGTGTAAGAATATTCCTGTATTTTAGTTACATTTTAGGAAATTGGTCTTTGATTTGATGTGTTATGTTATTTTTCAATTAAAAAAAAAGGTGGGGAAGTAGACTCCAGGTAAGCATTTTAATGCAGATTGTTTGACTTTTCAGGGTGAAATTAGGAATAGATTACTGATGTTAAGCAGTAGATGCTTAATCTCCATTTTTTATTACAATAATTTCTTCTGTTGTCAGAAACAGTAGGCTTGCAAATGAGGGGATGGCAGTAGCAAGTTAGGGAGACCTAACCTACATAGCTTTTGCACATTTCAGAGTGGGAGCTGAATTGAGACAAATGTGACACATGTGTATCCTGAATTGAGCTCTGCATCTCTGAAGGAAGGTTGAGAAAAACTTGAGTAACAGGTTAGTAATTTTTTTCCTGAAGACACGGGCCAGAAGAGCCCACTAGAGGAAATATTTTCCAACCCCCTGACTCCAGTAAGAATGAACCTAAATAATTTCAAAGAGGTAGTTATTTCCTCTCCTAAAATATATGCAGGAAATGAGAATCTACCCTTTGGTAACTAGTTCCACTATCTCACAGTCATTATGCCAATATGTACTATTAAGAGGCCTAAATGCACACATTACTGACACAATGGGCTATAATTGCGCTTTTGAAACTGCTACACAATATCCAATCTATGATTATTTAGGGAGTTTACATCCACCCATTATTGATGCAACAGCCCTTAATAGCACCTTTGTTGTCAGAAGGGGTTGTGTTGCTTAATATTCCCAGCACTGTTTGAAACAAATTGGTTGGATACCACAAACAGTGGCAAGATTTCAGATATTTGTGTGCAAGTACTATATTCTGCACTTAAAATTGAATTTATGCATTATGTAGCTAGAGGAAGACTTCAATCTTTTGGAGTATTTCTGAAGATCATTCCTATTCAAGAGAAAGATTCAGTATAACCAGAGCATAAAATAAACAAGAATTTATAATGCTTGTTTAAGTCACAGTATGAGGAATTGTGGTTAGTTAGGATGTTTTTAAACATTACAAACTAAACATTTAAGAAAATACAGAACAAAGAAACTAGATTTTATTATTATTTATTATTCCCTAATTCCGTTTTAGTTGGAATATAATTGATGTAACACTGCATAAATTAAAGTATGCAATGTATTGATTTGTTACATATTCCCTATTGTCTGTAGGTAGCAAAAATTAGCTAGAAAAATCATGTTTGTGTCGTTTTTTCACTATACCTCACCAAGAGCAAAACAGGGTAGAGGATCAGGTATAAAAACCCAGTAAAGAAAACTTTCTACCATAATATTTTTCCCACATAGAAAGCTAAAGTGTTCATAAAGCAAAGAGTTGATAGCAGATACTTCAGAACTGTATTGTTAAGAGTATTATCTTTTTTTCCTTGAATGTCATATTTAGTTCATAGTTTTTCTTTTGAATTTTCTCTCCTGTAAATTTGTTTTCTGGACACAAACTAATTGTCACTGATATTTTTGGTATGATTTACCAGTATCCAGAAGATAATCCTAACTGGTAGGTAGTGATAAAGAACAGAAAGTCTTACCAAAAAAAAAAAAAAGAAAAAGAAAAGAAAAGAAAGGGAAGGGAACAGAAGTGAAGGGAGAGAGAATAATTTGATGTGGTAATTTGGGAAAGATGGTTAGAAAATACTCATGAAATTAAAGTTCAGTTTATAGTTGTTTAAGTTCTTGGGAATCTGAGGCTTACTATCAATATGTACTTTTTTTTCCCCCTGAGTCAATCATAAAGATTAATATATATATATATATATATATATATATATATACACTTTATATTGATTTACTCAGATACCTTTTTTATAACTAAGAATTTAATTTCACCTCACATTTTTGTCTAGACTTTTTGTTTGTTTGTTTTTTTGTTTGCTTATTTGTTTTAGTGTTTAAAGACAAGTTTAATTAGGTTATTCTCTTCTTTGGTTCAGATACACATAAACTGACAAAGTAAGATAATAAACAATAAGTGGAATAATTAATGCAACACACTGAAACTAATTTTAATTTACATTTCTCCCCACTTATTACTGGGGAATAGAGAACTTGAAGTGCCAGAGGTTGTAGTGCTCTTGTTCCAATTATTTTGAATGTATCATAGAACTCAAAGTTTTTATAAATTTTTGTAAATTTAAGTCACAACCCTCCTTTTCAAAATATTTTTTTCAGTATTTTTGAAGTGATTTGTAAACTTCCAGATCTGAGGAAATGGAATAGATGTACTTTTCAGTATTCTTCCTGCTAAGTACAACCAAAAATCTTAGCATTATATATGAAACAAACAAAAGAAGACTCTGAAAAGTAGAGAGAAGAAAAACTAGCTAGGAAACTTGGGATCCAAGGAGCAACATGTCAGACTTAGAAATGAAGGAGGCAGCAATCTGGAAACATGAATAAGTGAAGAAAAAAAAACTACAATAACAAAATTCTGCTATCTCTAGCTAAAGGACCAGGAAGAAGTTGCCTATCAAGATAGAAAACCTTTGGACAGTAACTTCTCCATGTAAACATCATAGATAAACTCTTGTCCTTCCTCTACCCTCATGCCAACAAATGCCAGGTGGAGAGTGTGGTCTTCTACTCTCTTATCTAGGTTGTAACAAGGCACTTCAAAGTCTCTCACTGGGATCATGTTAGAGAAGACAAAGTAGGGAAGTAGGGAGGTGGGACTTTCATCTCCATCAAGGGAGTAAGTCTCACTTCTCTCTCTCTCCCTCATGTTCCCCATTGTATGAATGGATACTGTGTGTGGAAGCTGGACTTCTATTCCCACTTGGAAGTTATGAGTTGCCATCATCCCCACCACTAAAGTGGTGCCACAGAAGACCTAGTAGAGAGTCAGGACTTTTACCACTTGCCACAATACCCCCCTACCCCCACCCCCAAATAGTGTCAGTAGAAGCCATGTGGAGAGGGTACTGAGGTGTTTTACTCCTCTCATCTAGCCAGGAAAGGATCATTAGAGCTTTAATGAGAAGCTAGAACTGCCTTGACCAGCAGTGTGAGGAGCTCTCACACCTTGGGTGTCAGTAAAGACCAATTGAGATACCCAGACTTTTAGTACCACCTAAGAGTAAAATAAGGCAATATCCTTTCTTTTTCACTGCTTAAACAATATCAAAAGAATAGAATAGATGGTTTAAATTCGACCCAGAGTTTAATGATATGGTACCCAAAATGTTTATATTTCAACTGAAGATCTCTCTTGTCATACTAAGAACAGGGAAGATCTCAAACCGAAAAAAGGAAAATCAGTAAGATGCCAACACTGAGATACTGAGAAGTTAAGATTATCCAACAAAGATTTTAAACAGCCAAAAAACAAAAAAACAAAAAAAGGGGAAAAAAAGAATCGAATGAGCAATTACAAGCACACTTAAAACAAATGAAAAAAATTAAAAGGCTCAGCAAAGAAGTGGATATCTCAGCAGAGACATAGAAGATATGATAAGGAACCACCTGGTGATTTAGAAATGACAAATATTATAACTGAAATGAAAAACTCAAAGAATGGGCTCAGCAACATAATGAAGGAGGGAGAGGAAAGAATCCTCTGAACTGGTAGATAGAAAAATGAAAATTGCACATTTGAACAATATAGAGGAAAAAGATTGAATAAAAATAGGTTAGAGATTCAGGGATCTGTGGTACAATAACTAAAGATTTAAGATTCATGCCACCACAGTTTAGGAAAGAGAGGCGAGGGGTGCTTGGCTAGCTCAGTTGGTTAAGTGTCTGCCTTCAGTTCAGGTCACAACCCCAAGGTCCTGGGATTTAGCCCCACATCAGGCTCCTTGCTCAGTGGGGAGCCTGCTTCTCCCTCTCCCTTTCTGCCCCCCTGCTTGTGCTCTCTCACTCTCTCTGTCAAGTAAATAAATAAAATTCTTTAAAAAAAAAAAAAAGAGGAGAAAGAAGGTGCACTTGCTGACTTTGCCTTTGTGTGGTCTCTAATTATAGATCTGAAAACCATCTTATAGGAGTTTCTTTTTTGTAGAAATTCTGTGTATCCAGTTGGACAGTATGTCTCTACAGAAGTTTCCATAAATTATACTCAGAAACCCCTGAAGAATCATAGAACATTTAAAAAAATTTTTTCTTTCAAATTTAGTTTCTTTCTAAACTCTCATGAGACATAGTACAGTTTACTTTTCCCCCAATCAGAGCTCAAATAAATTTTCTAGTCACTTCTTTGTGCAAATGGAATATTTCACTCAATTAGTATTTCTTAAAGAAAGCATAAGTGAATAAATGAATGAACATTTAGAAACATGAGATTATGTAATAGTATAATACAATTCTAATTACAATCCACTACATCTTTTTGAGAATCTAATCATTTTTTCATTTACTATAATAAAAGAAAATACCTATAGAAATAACCAATTTTGAAATAATTTTTAAAATTTAATGAAGAGATAGTTAATTTGCCACATAATATAACTTACAAATTCACAACAATAAAGGCATTATAGACTTGGCCCAAGAGGAGTGAGATCAATGAGATAAAGGTGAAAGTGAGTGAGCAATGACATTTAATAATTATTAGAATAAGATGGCAGTTCAGGGGCGCCTGGGTGGCTCAGTGGGTTAAAGCCTCTGCCTTCGGCTCAGGTCATGATCTCAGGGTCCTGGGATCGAGCCCCGCATCGGGCTCTCTGCTCAGCGGGGAACCTGCTTCCCTTCCTCTCTCTCTCTGTCTGCCTCTCTGCCTACTTGTGATCTCTGTCAAATAAATAAAATCTTAAAAAAAAAAAATTTAGAATAAGATGGCAGTTCAAATAGGTAAAAAGAGAGTTGATTAACCAATAAATGGTATTAAGGCAACTGATTAACGTTTTGAGTAATAAATGTCCTTATTCTATGTTTGTACCAAAATAAACCCTCTGTCAATTAAATTTTGTATTGTGAAATACTAAAACCAAAATTTATTTTACATAATGTGAATAATGTTTTATGTAACCTTATAGAGATGATGATATCATAGGAATGATACTTAACACAAAGAACTCCTAGGAACTAATTATTAGATCTTTTTTTAAAACTTTTTTTATTTTTAGGTAACTTTTAGGCTATGGACAAGTTGCAAAAGTAGTACATTGTATTTGTACATTCCCATCAACTAGCTTCCTAAAATAATGTCTTAGGTAAACATAGTACAACATCAAAACTAGTAAATTAACATTGACATACTACTTGTGACACATTGAATTACTTGATTCAAATCTTTCCAGTTATTCCATAAATGTGCCTTTTCTAATTCAGGATTCAATCTAGGTACTTCAGCTTCTGTTTAATTATGTACTTTTAGCCTCCCCAATCTGGAATAGATCCCCAGTCTTTGGTTTTCATGATCTTGGCACTTATGAAGAGTACTGCCCAGATATTTTGTAGACTCTCCCTCAATTTGGTTTATCGTGTTTTCTCATGGTTAGATTGAAATAAGGTATTTTTGGCAAGAATATTTCAAAAATGATTTGCTCTCAGTGCATCCTACCAGGGGGTGCATGATACCAAAGAGCTTCATCAATGGTGGTTATTACTTTGATATCTGGTTAAAGTGATGTACACCAGACTCATCAACTATAGGTTTACTATATTTCCCTTTTTTATTATAAGCATCTTGTGGGGAGGTACTTTGAAACAGTGAAAAATACCTTGTTTCTCTTTATACTATTGTCTATTAGTTTTAGTATCCATAGATGAGTCTTACCTAGGAAGTTTTACTGTTTTATTAATACCCCAAATAGTGATTTTATTTTTTTAAAGATTTATAAATTTATTTGAGAGAGAGAGAGAGCAGGAGGGGCAGAGGGAGAGACAGAATCTCAAACAGACTCCCTGGTGAGGGTGGTGCCCATTGCTTCATTGGCCCTTCCAAGCAGTGATTTTTCTATTTCTATTATTCCTTTGATATTTATTAATTGGAAATTCTGTTGTAAGGAAGAGCTGTGTATTTTCTCCATTTAGCTATTTATTCAGTTATTTATTTATATCAGTTTGGACTCATGGAGACTTATTTTATACTAGGGGTTATAATCCATTACTTAATTATTTTGATACTCATATTGGCCTAATTTTGTCTATTGGTATTTTCTTCAGGTTGATTGCTGTTAGAATGACAGATTTTGTAGATGAACATAGAAATTTTGCACATATTAGGAAAATATTAAACAAAAACTTTAAGACTAATGAATAAGTCTTAAAGGTTATTCAGTAAAAATAAAAACAATTTAGTAACTTTAACATGTATGTGTTCTTACAAATAAAATAATGGAACCAATAAAATGTGCAAAGCATCCAAAAGTAACAAGTACCCCCAAATTAGCAGGTTATTATAAACAAACTGTCATTTTTATAATAAAGGAAATGCACATTCAGACATGTAATATAATTTTTGCATATTTGTAATATTTTAAAATATTTATTTTGGAAAAGATTTTCAGCAAGCCAGTAATCTGTATTTTTAGATTTATGAAAGCAAATGCTAGCCCATAATCATGGTGGGAGTATAAATTGGAACAAATTTTTGTAAGTAAGGTAATATGTATTAAAAGTCTTAAATTATACTATTATATTTCTAGGAATATTTTCTTAGGAAATAATCAATGAGATTATGTAAAAGTTTAGCTAAAATGAAAAAAAAAAAAAAGTTTAGCTAAAATGATTTTCACCCCAGGGCTGTTTATTACCAAATGTTGGACAATAGTCAGATGTTCAACCAAACAAGATTGAGTAAACATGTCACGATGTAGCAACCCAAGAAGATACAAATGAAGGATTTACATCAGCATCTGTGGTGGTTATTGAGTACTGAAATTATGAGTGATTTTAATTTTCTTCTTTCTGCCTATCATGTGTGCTATTTATGTATGCTTTAAACCTTTAATGAGGCAAAAGTACAATGGCTTATAAACTCTTTTTTGATAGATTAAAAAATCCCTTTAACCTGTATTGCTTTATCTATGTAACAAAATGTTTATCTAAGCCACCAAATTGAGATTTCCACAAAATTTGTTTTCATATGATTCATGAAAAATTCTTTCCATGTAAATGTAAGCATGCACACAAACACACACACACACATACATATATATGTACATATAAATATTTTTAATGGAGGACTCTCTCTTTTGGTGACACTAGTGACATATATGTGTGTAATCGGGACTCTTTTTTTGTGATGACTGAGTCATACATAACTCTATGCACCAATTTAAGGACCTTTTGCTATTGAGTTGAAAAAAAAAATCCATGTACAAAATCTTGGCTATTAATTATGTTGGAGGATAACCCACTCTGAGAAATGACTCACTTGTCTTAGAAGCCCACATTGTAATAATAATAAATGTCTGCAGCAGGAACTTGACTGGGAGATGGCAAAATCATAAAAATGAGCTTCTATTCTCTTGTGATTCCCGATGACTTTTGTCTGTGTTCAGGCTCTCACTTCCCTCCCTCATCCTCATGCTATAAATGTTATCTGTAATCAGGAGTGAAGGGATGGATGCACACCACAGGCTGTCACCTGAGTGATTGCAGCATTTAGACAGGATAATAATACCTGGAAGTATTCAGGATAAAAGAAATGTCCTATAATGTTTTTCTTTCAAAATACATATATAATATTACAAAATCAGTAATGCATGAATTTTTCTTCACCTTCTGGCAAAATGTCCATTTCTAAGGTCATCTGAGGTGAGCTATTTAATTCAGCCAATCTTTCAACCTTCCATCTCTAGTAGACCATTTGGCGATGTAATTCTTAAGACTGTCATGTTCAGCAATTGGACTGGACAGACCCTTATTAGAGAAGGGCTTTTCCCTGATTAATCACAATCAGTTCCCATGTTCTGAAGAGCACTGGAAATCTGTGGAACTAGTTTTCAGAGACACTTGAGTCAGATGTTCTTATCAGAAGTGGTACTTTTTATGCCCACAAAATTAGAACCTGAAATTCATTGTATTATTGTTCCATGAAACTAAGCTCTTGTGCTATCAATTTAAATCTGTAAAGCATATGTAGCCTTCCCCCCCCCATTTGCATTCTAAATAAAATACTCTGTACCCATAATTTTATAAAGTTTATGCCTCTGTGGTTTATATCTTAGTCTGGATTTTCTAAACAAAATAGTTTCTTCCTTGGCAAATAAAACTATAGAATTTAAGATAAACTATTTCAGTGAAACTGAGTGTAATTTAGAATTATTTAAGAAAACACAATAGCATTGCATTTTCAACACTAGACTTTTAAATTTTTTCTTCGGATGAATCCATGATATAAATTTGATATAATGTCAGTCCAATGATTATAATGAGCTCTCAATTTTATTCCAAAATACCACTCCATGTCAGTTGCAATATTAGTCTTTAGAAGCTATAATGAATTGCAAAACTTAGCATCACACCGATTTCTATAACATAATTGTAGATGCAAATTGGTGTTTATGACACCCACATACGGAAGCAGAAAATATTTAAGATATTGATTTCAGCATCTCCCATTGGCCAAATTTTAAAAAATACACACCTGTAATAATGCTTGAGAGCAACAGCTGTTTTTGTTTGTTTTATCAGTTGATATATTTTTATATTAATATTTTTATAATATTATACAAGCATATGTTTCAAATATCTGAAATGATAAATAAGTATATAAGTGAAGTTCTCTCTTCCAGTCTTATCTCTGTATATCTTGTTATCTGCTTTTTCTCAATTTAACCATCATTGTTGGTTTACTGGAGATTCTTTGAAGGTTCATATATGAGCAAATATGTATTAAAATATTTTCACCTGTTTTTCTCTATAATAAACCACTGCAAACATCCTTCTAATACCTTCTACCCCTTTCTTTGTTCACTGAACAATGTATCTTGGGCATTTTCTTTCTTTTAAAGATTTTGTCAGAGAGAGAGAGCACAAGCAGGGATGTGGCAGGCAGAGGAAGAAGCAGGCTCCCCTCTGAGCAGGGAGCCTGATGAGGGACCCAATCCCAGGACCCAGGTTATGACCTGAACCAAAGGCAGATGCTTAACCAACTGAGCCACCCAGGTGTCCCTACTTGGGCATTTTCCACATAGAAAGAGGTTTTTCAATTTTTATGACTATGTAATATTCTGTTATATTGATAGATGTGTGTATTTATAAAATTAGTGTTCTCTTGTGGATTACTGGATTGTTTCAATTCTTTGGCTTTAGCGAACACTGCTACCATCAATAAAATGATACAGATATGATTTCACTTGTGTGTGAGGTTATCTGTAGAATAAGCCCTAGAAATAAAATTTCTAGTTAGAAATGTATATATTCTTGAAATTTTGGTATGTATTACCAACATTGCCTCAGAGTTGGTATTGATATACATTCCCACTTAAAGAGTATGAGAGTTCTTGTTGCCCTACCATGTCTCTCACTAAGTGTATTACCAAAATTATAGATCTTCCTAATCAGAGAGATTTTGATGGATATAAAATATGGTCTTATTAAAATAAAATAAAAAATAAAAATTTTACAAAATAAAATAATATATATATAATGATCTTATACATATTATTTATATATAATACAAATATCTACTATATATAATATAAATACCTACTATATAAATATGCATATATATGTATATGCATGTGTATACATATACATATATATATATATATATTTGAATTTTTTGATTTAGCATTATCTGGATCTAACTCTCAAAATTTGGTTTTTTTTTCTGGGATTATTGTGCTTCACTGAGGGTTTATAACTTCAACCATGCAGAAGCAGCAAATCCAGGTAGACTTATAGAAATCCAAAATTCAGTAGTCTGAAGTTAATTGTTTCATGTGGTAATGATCTTATTTTTCTGTTCCCTAATATATCTTGTGATACATCAGTAACAGTGGTTTACTATAGCGATTATCATTAAGTGTTGGAAGACAAAGCATTCCTCCAGGGGTTGCACCAAAATCTTGGTCAAAGTAGCGATAAAGCATGTGATTAGAACTTCTTCCACCGAGAATTCACACATGCTTCCTTATTTTGTGTAAAAATATGACTAGCCACATGTGACTATCACTGTCTGTGTCATGAAATTTTTTGTAAAGAATCACCATTTACTTACATAAGCTGTGGAGACAAAGTGGTCAGTATGAGCAATAATATATTGGAGAACCTGACAGAAATGAGTTAATGAGGTTACTAACACTGTGGACATTAGTATAAGAGGCGGAAAAATGTGAGTTTCATGAAAATAGGACTTTCTTCACTAAATCATCTTCATTGATTAGAAATGTGCCTTCCACATGGCAGTTGCTGCATAATTGTATTATTAAAGAAATGGCTTAACAATAATGTTATAGTATGGTAGGGGAAAAAAAAAAAAGGAGTTTTTTAAAGATACTGATTTTGGTTCTAATCCTGGGTCTGTGATTTTCTAGGTGTCTCTGAGGAAGACACTAAATTCCCTGGGTCTCAAATGCTCATCTCTAAGATGCAGGTACTAATACCTGTATTATAGGCTATTCATAACTACTCTAGGGATAAAATTTCATCCTATAGTTTTCTGAGGTTCCAAGTTCAACAATTACAATAAATATTTTAAACCAGCAACCTCCAGACCAAGTAAATTTGCCAGGGCTCTTCAAATGGTGGGTACGCAGGGTTAGCCTATCCTGGGGTACCAAAAAGCTTCATTCTTGACCATATTAATATCATCAGGTAAAAATTAATAATTATACAACTGATTGCATTTATTCATCTTCAAGAAGGTTGTTATGGAATAGGCATCTCTTCTTTGGTAATGCAGCCTAATCCAAGCCTCCCAAAGGTTTTCTCTGTGTTTAACCTTCTCAGGTTTTCTTAACTGTTTTCACACATTGTAAATAAATCTCTGGTATGCTCAGGCCCAGGAGTATACTGACTGAAGTTTATTTTAAGAAAGAATCTTGATTTTCCTAGAAGTACTGAGAAGGCTTTACAAAACCTTATCTTATCTTTTAAGTAAATACCATGCATTTTTAGCCTTATTCCCAATCTCCCAAGACTAAAGAAATTAAATATCAAAATTATATTTAACTGACATTAAGGCTTCAACACATAGCAGCACATGGTAGCACGTTTGTTCAAGTGACTTAGCTCTCATCTTTTTCAATCACATTTAGAGGTATGAACCTAAAATACAACATCAGCTTTTATTTTTCCTAAATTTTATATATTTGGTGTTATTTAGAACTTTCTATTTGCCCCCTATATTTTCTTTATGTAATTATATATCAGGTGTTCAATGAAGTTTTATACAGACTGATAGGAAGACACATAGAGAATAATATAAAAATATTATATATTTTATAATATAAATATAATATAATATTAAAATAATATAAAAAGATGGCTCAGAAAATAGAATATACCTGAAGTTTAAAAATTACCTATGATAAATAGGTGTGTAAGCTTGAGAAATCCAAGCAGCAAAAAGAAGTAGGGTTAAAATTACTTTCACATTTATGATTATCTTTATTTTAAGAAGCCTCTGCTTTGAGCTAATGAGATGATGTCAGTATGTTGACATTGAAAGATATCAGATATTTAAAAGTGAAAGAAAAAAGCAGATCCATTGTTTTGTGTGCCCTCTCTGATGCACAGAAAAGCAGAGTTTTTGTTAAGACATTTTTAAAACGAGGATTTTCTGGATACATAATGGTAAAAATGCACAAGCCCATCCATGGGCCATATTCTGTATTTGAGATTCTCAGTGCCTTCAGAGCCCATCTCTAATTTTTAAGTCAATTATGTGTATCACTAGTGGCTCAATCAATTAAAAAAAAGAAAGGTTCTGCTGCTGTGTTCCTGGCTGTCTGCCCAAATAAAACTTTTTTTTTTAATTCCCTATTGGTGTGCACTTAATCAAATTAATTCCAAGTAGAAAAAGTGATATAGAGATATAGAGATCAAAGGAAAATGTTTAACTATAAATTATCTGCGGATCCCCTGGGAAAGAGTTACCTCCCTCTAGATTAAGTGTGAAAGTGTTTTCTTCCTGTATACTTATTTTGAATCCCCACACTGCAATTCTGACAGCATATAAAGAAGACACTATGAAAAAACACAGTCAGAAGACAACCTTCTGGTTGTTGATTTTCTCTAGACAGTTGTCATCAAGATGCATGAGATAATTTGGTAAATAGCAAATAATAACAGTAATATCTATTTTATAGATTAGATAATAAATTTATAGGATAACATGTGATCATATCTTACTTTTATTTTGATGAAATTAATTAATGGAGTTTGAACTTTTTTGAAGACTAGGAAATATTATGAGATTATGCTTTAGGGTAAATTGATTAATAACAACTTTATGTTGCTCCTATTTCCATACAAAATGTGTTAATGATGTTAGTTCTTTTCTTCCCGGCTAGATGCCCACATTCCCAATCTACCTCGATTGACACTAATTGGCAAGTCTTTTGGCAGTCACAGCTAGGAGACAAATGACCATTGGACACAGAAACTAAAGGTATTATGTGCTGGTTAAGGTTAAAGCACATTGAGTAGGGATTCTGTCACCATTGCATTTTCTTCTACTAGGTTGCAAAGAGGAAGAATCCAGAACTTCTAGGCTGTCAATTTAAAATTACTCACAGGTATTATATTCTAAATATAAATCTATCAATTGTGGGCTTCTCTGTGTAACAGAACCAACAATGTCAACATAAATTTCACACATCATCATCATGAACATTATATGAAGAATGAAATCCTTTCTGGCATACAATTAAGTACCATTGTTGTTCACTTACACAAAATATGCTAACAGCATGGCCCTTGTTCTAGACAAAAATTCCGAAGTGCATAGGAGAAATTGGCACAAACTCTCAATGTTGTGGGAAGTTTTGAGAAGAACCACACAGGTAACTGACCTCCACAGACTTGGATTTTACTCTCTAGGAGATTATATTCTAAGACTGGACTATTGGAGATGGTCCAAGAATTTCTCTCACATTTCTTTCTATCTGTAAGACACATTGGAGAACTTCAAGTTTAAATTGAGGATACAGGAATCGTACAATTATGCCAACAGTGGAAAGCAGAGTTTTGGTGGCACAACTGAAGTGTTTCTTAATTTCTAGTGATCAACTTTTTTTCATTTTAAGAGTACATTAAAATACCATGTTTTTAGAAGGTGCCCCATGAAGTAGGAGAGATAATGATCAAGGTGAGTGTGAAAGGAAAAGGAAACCTAGGGTTTCCTAGGGTTGGCTTTAAAACTTTATATTTTGTTTGACTTTCTCATGGGAGTAAGAAACAATTAGGAATGCAAAACAAAGTCCCAGAGTGTGGTAGCTGGAAACTTAGATCTACATATGCTTTTGAATTCTGCTCTAGCCACTTAAACCTGAACTGGGACAAGCAAGTTAATTCCTCCAAAGCTTTACTTTCCTAATCTGTATAATGAAGATAATGCTTTATTATCATTTGCTAAGAAGGAGCCATGAAATATGCAAAGAACGATGCCTTTCACATCAGAAGTTATTAATATATAGCAGCCAGTGTTATTAGTTATTTTTTAAAAAGGTGGAATGTATCTGGCAGATCATTCTTTTCCATCTGTACCCTCCAGCTCACCATACATAATTGTGATGGCTTTCAACCTGATGACTTAAGCTTAACATAACAACTTCATTCCTCAGTTTTCGTAGGAAATGGAGAATTGTAATAACAAAACTTTATGAATGTGTAATTTGTTCCCCTCTATGTCATAATTTAAAATTTTTAAATTAGAATCATCATAACTTTTAATCTTATAAAGTACTATTAGATTCATACACTGAATGTCTTTTTTTATTAGAATATCTCCACTTGGGTGTAACATAGAACATAAATACAATTGAGAGTTAAGGTTTCTTTGCTATCTGCCTCATAAATATAAATATTATATTTATATAATATTATTATATAATAAATATTATAAATATTATAAATATTTATATTTAATATAAATATATTATATTTATATTTAATATAACATTATATTAATATAAATATTATATTATAATATTATAAACACTAAACCTTGGTCCTCTCTCTAATTCTCTCTTCATATGTATTACTTATTGAGCTTAAACTATGATAATGCTATGTACCTTTTTATTTAAGAGTACATGATTTTTTCATAGGTGATATTAGACTTAGAAAAATCCAGTCATTTCTCATCCTTTTGGCTAAGATCAAGTTTGGAAAATTCAAGTGAAAGATTAAACTTTACATTTAATTATTTCACTTGACATCATTTAAAAAAAATATATATGGCAAAATTTTCAACAAATATTATATTCTTTGACCAACCTGTTAATCAACCACATCTGACAAGTTTATATTGTTTTTAATAAACAAGTCAAGAGAAAAAGTTACAGAAAGAAGTATGGACTGATAACTATTGGCCCACTGGCAAACAATGAGGCAGGTTTTATATGGAAATTTTCTTCAGTACTCTAGAATACATGTAAGTGAAACATGCTTGATAGGACCAATTTGTTTCAAAACTATGGAACCATGTCCTTGACCCGTGTATCTACACAATTTTTGATCACTTATATTTTTCATTAAATAATATTCCCAAAAGATTTCCATTTATTTATTAATAAATTACATACTATACCAATGTATTATATGAATTATAAATTATAAAAATATAGTAACTAAAATATATAAGAAATCAAATACTTATAGAAATTTCAATAATTTTCTCAACTAACCCAGTGAATGTGTCCCATGTTTGTGCATATCCCCAACTAGATGCTAATCATTTGGTAAGGGAGTTTTGTACTTTTTTTTTTTTTTTGCCATCTATAATTTTCCTAAATTCCAAAAATTCCTATTCTGTATAAAATAAAAATAATTTAGAATTTTTATTCATGCCTCTGCATGAATATATAAGTAATTTTTCAAGAAATATACCCAGACAAGATAGCACAATTATCATTAGGTAAGTTGTTTTAAAGACCTTTCAAAAACTTTAAAAAGGTTTTGTTAGATTTAAATGTGCAACAATTTAATTAATGTTTTAGAATTGATCTCAAAATACAGTTTTTATACATATATTTTCCCTAAATGATTTTTTAATTATTTAATTATTTTTATTAACATATAATGTATTATTTGCCCCAGGGGTACAGGTCTGTGATTCATCAGGTTTATACATTTCACAGCACTCACCATAGCACATACCCTCCCCAATGTCCTTAACCCAACTACCCTCTCCCTACCCCCAACCCCCAGGAACTCTCAGTTTGTTTTGTGAGATTAAGAGTCTCTTATGGTTTGTCTCCCTCCTGATCCCATCTTGTTTCATTTTTCCCTTCCTTACCTCTCACCCCCCAGCAACCCTCAGTTTGTTTTGTGAGATTAAGAGTCTCATGTATACTTACCTATCTCATGAAGTTATAGTTGCAGGTTATGAACTGACATGACACCATCCACCAATGAATTTTAACTGATTTTTTCATTAATTATGCATTTATTATTGAGTTCTAAAGAGAAAACAAACAAGCAGTAGACAAATGCAAACTGTTCAATAATTACCATATCACTGTAATACAGAAGCATTAAATAGAAATGAACAAATTAGATGAATTTTTATTACTAGTAAATAATCTGTGATTTACTGGTAATAGACCTAGCACATTTTCAAAATGACTTGGCCTTTAACTCATAATTCCTATATATTTCAAAAGTCAGCAATAAGGAACTGATGAATATTAGGGCAGCCACCTCAAGAAATTTGATTGACAAAGATGTGCTTCCTAAAAGAGTGATAGTGATTTGATTATAAATAGCTGACAAAATATTTAATATCATTCAAGTCTTGGGAGCTTTACTTCTATAGGCTGCTGATGTAGTATATTTATAGCATACCAAAAATTGCCTCACATTTATCAGAAAACCTTTTCAAATTTCAGGAATGACATCTGGGAAAAATACAAGAGAAAACACTTAAATATATTTCTTACATGATTGTGTTTGTAAATGCATTCTATTAGGATGAAGAATGAGCTCTCTAAACTACAAAACCAGAGTTGCATGTTTTATTCTGAGGTTATGATGTTGCTTATTTTGTATGTGATGTTTCTTTATATTATTCTATTTATTAGCAGCTAAAGTGATATTGTATGATGATAAAATTGAGAAGAATGAATCTTGCAATGTGTGGGACTTTTAATTGATGGGAAAAGCAATGAGAACACCATTGTTTTGAAGTGAAAATGCACCTTGAGTTTTGTCACACTTGCCATACTTAAGAGACAAACCAAGTTCCACCCTTTTCTTCTGTGAGTAGCTACCTAGTAATATCAGTTGGAAATATCAGATTTACTATTTGTCTGTAACCTATTTTCTCCCTTTTCAGGGACACTTGGGAAAGAAAGAGATGACCCAGTTAAACCTCTGTTAAGAAAATCTCCTGGTAAATACATGTGTAATATTTACTTTAGAAAGAATGGAAAATTCTTACCTTTAAAATGTTTTTATTAGTATATCCCTGGTCTTTGATGTAAAGAAACATTCATTTAAGAGATTTTTGAGGCATGACCCCTGGAAAATGTCACATAAATTCTGTAGTTATAAGAATATAAAAAAGAGATATTCCCTAACTGAATGAGTCCTTCTCTTCCAACAGTGATCCACATTCATTGCTCATGTATAATATCTGAAATCTGTACAAAAACTTTTCCAAATGTGGAAGAGAAATTACGTTTAAGAATTTTATTGACAGTGTCAGATCTTTCTAGTGGAAGAATGCTTGGCTTAATTCTTGCTATTGCTTCTGCCTTGAATCATTAATAAACTTGATTGCATGTAAGATCTATCTTTTGTGTTGAGGGTGATTTGACAATGTGGTCCTTTTTATTATTTTACCAGCCAGCATTCTCTCTCACCTCTTCCTACCAATCCACAAAATTTATTTTTTTTATATTCATATTCTACTCTTTATTTTATTGATTCTGTTCTAATTTATTGATTATTTTATATTGTCTTCTTGACAATGAGTATGTAATATTTCACCATCTATGTTGGTATCTCTAGGTAAATAGATAGTTGGTGCTCATATATCAGATACATAATTGATTGAATTTTAGGAAGGTAGATAAGGCCATCTATGCAAGTCTATTTCAAAAATGAATTAAATGGCATGAATCTGCATGGGCACATGGTGACTTTAAAAAATTATGAGTTAGATAGCTTACCAAACCTCATGTCCTTAAGTCTGAGAAGAAGGAAAGTGGATAACGTTCATCAAAACAGATATTCTCCTTTATAATAAGGATAAAGGAGAAAAATTGAAGAAGGCACAAATAAATGGAAAAATATTCCATGCTGATGGATTGGAAAATTAATATTGTTAAAATCTCCATACTACCCAAAGCAGTGTATAGATTCAATGCAATCCCTATCAAAATACCAATGGCATCTTTCACAGAACCAGAAGAGAGATTCCTAAAATGTATATGAAACCTGGATAGCCGAAACAACCTTGAAAAAGAACAAATCAAGAGGTATCACACTCCCTAATTTCAAACTATATTACAAAACTGTAGTAATCAAAACAGTATGGTACAGACATGAGAATTTTTTTTAACTTTTTAAAATCAATTTTTATTGTTATATTAAGCACCATACAGTACATCATTAGTTTTTTCCATGATTCATTGTTTGCATATAACATCCAGTACTCCATGTACTCTGTGCTCAATACCCACTTTAAAAAACTCCTCTGATGACTCTGCCATGTGCTCCTAGGAAAAACTATCTTAGAAGAAAACCATGAGCTTTGGAGTTGCGGGTTATTATCTCAGCTTCCGTACTTTGCAGACATGATTTCACAAGCCATTGAATATATTTGAAATGAAGTCATTAAATATATGAATGACTACTGTAAAGAGAGTAGCTAGCACTTTGCTTCTTGTCTGGTAGGAATTTAACAACTGTCATTTCCTTCTTGTCTTCTGCCTATTCATCTTTACAACTTGCACTGATTAGGGGTAGGTTCAGTTCACTGCAGACCCCAGAATTGTGGCCCAGAAGGCAGAGTGACTTACCCAGTCTCATATTTTTACTTATCATGTTTCTCTTATAATATCTTTCTACAGCTTGTTTATTTGCCTCTGTCCCCACTCTAGTGTTCAATTCATCTGAAGAAAAACTGGTGCCCTTCTTAATACCCATCACCGGGATAAACCACCTCCTCACTCCCTCCCCTCTAAAACCCCTAGTTTGTTTTCTGGAGCCCATGGTCTCTCATTGTTCATTTCATCCTCTGATCCCCCCCCCCCACTTCAGTGTCCTCTTCCTTCTCCTAATGTCCTCCATGCTATTCCTTATATTTCACAAATAAGTGAACCCACATAATAATTGACTTTCTCTGCTTGACTTATTTCACTCAACATAATCTCCTCCAGTTCTGTCAATGTTGATGTAAAAATTGTGTATCCATCCTTTTTGATGGCTGAATAATATTCTATTGTATATATGGACCATACTTTCTTTATCCATTCATCTGTTGAAGGGCGTCTTGGCTCTTTCCACAGTTTGGCTATTGTGGACATTGCTGCTATGAACATTGGAGTGGATATGGTCCTTCTTTTCACTACATCTGTATCTTTGGGGTAAATACCCAGGAGTACAATTACCTGGGTCATAGGCTAGCTCTATTTTTAACTTTCTGAGGGAACTCCATATTGTTTCCCAAAGTGGCTGTACCACCTTGCATTCTCACCAACAGTGTCAGAGCGTTCCCCTTTCTCCCCAAACTCTCCAACATTTGTTGTTTCTTGTCAATTTTTGCCATTCTAACTGGTATAAGGTGGTATCTCAAGGTGGTTTTGATTTGAATTTCCATGATGGCTAATGATGATGAACATTTTTCCATGTGTTTATTAGCCATTTGTATGTCTTCTTTGGAGAAGTGTCTGCTCATGTCTTCTGCCCACTTTTTGATTTGATTGTTTTTTTGGGTGTTGAGTTTGAGAAGCTCTTTATGGATCTTGTATATCTGCCCTTTATCGGTAGTGTCATTTGCAAGTATCTTCTCCTATTCTGTGGGTGGATTGCCTCCTTGTTTTGTCAACTATTTCTTTGCTGTGCAGAAGTTTTTATCTTGATGAAGTCCTAAAAGTTCATTTTCACTTTTGTTTCCCTTGCCTTTGGAGACGTGTTTTGAAAGAAGTTGCTATGGTCGATGTCAAAACCATTACTGCCTATGTTCTCCTCTAGGATTTTGATGGATTCCTGTCTCACATTGAGGTTTCTCATCCATTTAGGGTTTATCTTTGTGTATGGTGTAAGAGAATTATCGAGTTTCATTCTTTTGTACATAGCTGCCCAATTTTCCCAGCACCATTTATTAAAGAGATTGTCTTTCTTCCATTCACTATTTTTTCCTGCTTTGTTGAAGATTAGTTGACCATAGAGTTGAGAGTCCATATCTGGGCTCTCTATTCTGTTCCATTGGTCTATGTGTCTGCTTTCGTGCCAGTACCATTGTCTTAGTGATCACAGCTTTGTAATATAGCTTGAAACCAGGCAACATGAAACCAAAGCCCCCATCTTTGTTTTTCTTTTTCAACATTTCATTGGTGATTCAGGGTCTTTTCTGGTTCCAAACAAATTTCAGGATTGTTTGTTCCAGCACTTTGAGAAATGCCATTGGTATTTTGGTTGGTACTGAAAGTATAGATTGCTCTGAGCAACATACACATTTTAACAATGTTTATTCTTCTGATCCATGAGCAGGGAATGTTTTTCCATCTTTTTATGTCTTTTTCAATTTCTTTCATAAGTGTTCTGTAGTTTCTAGAGTATAGATCCTTCACCTCTTTGGTTAGGTTTATTCCAAGCTATCTTATGGTTTTTGGTGCTATTGTAAATGGAATTGATTTTCTAATTTCCCTTTCTACAGTTTTATTGTTAGTGTATAAGAAAGCAACTGGTTTCTATGCCTTGATTTTGTATCCTGCCACATTACTGAATTGTTTTATGAGTTCTTGTAATTTAGGGGTGGAGTCTTTTGGGTATTCTACATAAAGTATTATGTCCTTTACAAAGAGAGAGAGTTCGACTTCTTCATTGCCAATTTGAATACCTTTTATTTCTTCTTGTCTGATTGCTGTTGCTAAGACTTCTAGTACTATGTTGAACAAGAGTGGTGAGAGTGGGCATCCTTGTCATCAGACATGAAAATATATACATAGACCAATGGAATAGAATAGAGAGCCCAGAAAAAACCCACACATGTATGGTTGATTAATCTATGACAAAGGAAGCAAGAACATACACTGGGGAAAAGTCTTTTCAGTAAATGGTATTGGAAAAACTGGGCAGCTACATGCAGAAAAATGAAATTGGACCATTCACTATCTTACACTATATGCAAAAATATATTGAAAATGGATTGAAGACTTGAAGGTAAGACCAGAAATCACAAAACTCCTTGAAGAAACCATAGGCAGTAAGCTCTTTGACATCAGTCTTAGTAATATTTTTTGGATCGATCTCCCGAGGCAAGGGTAACAAAAGACAAACTAAGCAAATGGAATTATAACAAACTAAAGGGCTTTTGCACAGCAAAGGAAACTACCAACAAAACAAAAAGGCAACCTACTGAATGGAAGAAGATATTTGCAAACTATACATTTGATAAAGGGTAAATACCCAAAATATATAAAGAACTTACACAACTTAATATGAAAAATGATTAATAAACAGGCAGAGGACTTGAATAGACGTTTTCCAGAGAAGACATACAGATGGCTAATAGACACATGAAAAGATGCTCAACATCGGGGGGGAGACAAGATGGCAGGGAAGTAGGAGGAGGCGCCTTTTCAACCTGCACCCTAAAGTGAGCTGATTACCTACCAAAGAACTCCGATCACCCATGAAATCAGCCTGAGATCAGAATTATACACGTCTGGATCTCTACGGGGGCCAGAAGACGCCAGTGGGCAGGTAAAGTGGAGTGGGAACGTCGGACTGATATCGGAAGATAAACAAAAGGGGGAGGGAGCCACCAGAGGCGACCGACTGGAAAATAATACCCCAATACGAGAGTGCCCGGCATCTGGGGACCAGCATTAACTTGGAGTCTTGTTGAAAGCACTCAAAAGAGCAAAGACTCGAGCGGGGAAATTGTGGGAATTGGGGCGGATAGGGATAGGGGCTTAAGTCCCCAGACCCAGGGCAGCATCCCCTGGCGCTGAGCCGGAGAGTGCGGCGGAGAAACCTGGTCTTTGTCCCGGAGCCGCCAGTGCGCCCGAGAACGGGTGGAGTCCGGCTCCTGTGAGGGGCTGGGAGCCACACCAGACGGCAGAACGCGCACCTTACTGGAGATGCGCGCGTGCCTCAACCTCCCCTGAGAGAGGTGCACGCCCAGCCTGGTGTTCTGGGACCCACGCGGCGATAGACCCACGCGGCTATAGAGCCGATAGAGCTGGAGGCGCCGCGCCCCAAACCATCCCCTGGGAGAGGTGTGCGCAAGACCTGAGCTCTTAGCCCCAACCAGCGGGAAAATCTCAGTGTGCGATTGCTGCTTGGAACCTCTCTGGCGGTCTGGAGCTGCCCAGACAGCCACAGCTGCCTTGGTTTTGCGTACAAGCAGGAGATCCTGCGTCCCCAGGGACCGTGATTCAGAACCTGCTCTGCCAGCGGCCCAGCGGCTGCAGCACCTGCAGGGGAGCAGACTGAGGCTCCTCTCTGAGAGGGAGGTTGGGGTGCAGTTTTCTTTCCTCTAAACCTCCAAAAACCATCAAAAGCTGTCAAGGCGAGAGAAAAGAAGTGAACAAACATAAAAACCTCCAGAGAACAAAAACCGGAAAAAAAACGTTTTTCTCAGAGCCCACCCCCTTGAGGGGGTCGGGAGGACTTAACTCAGGGAACATCATTGACTGAAAACCCACGTGGCAGCCCCCTCCCCCAGAAAACAAATCAGGAAAAAAAAAAAAAAAAGACTATAAGAGAACAACCACCACTACTTCATAGATACAACTTTTATTTTTAATTCTTTCCCACTATTCTGGTTCATTTTTTTTCTTTTTTTATATAGATAATTTTTTAACCTATTTACCATCACAGTGAGATGTCCAGTACATCAAATTCCATGATAAACTTCTAACCTGAATTTTTTGATACATACACATGTGTTTTTCTTTTGCTTTTCTATTTTCTTAATTTTTAAAAAAAATTTTAATTTAGTTTAGTCCAGTTTATTCCTTTTTTATTTTTATTTTCTAATATTCATATAGAGTTAAACTTCAAGGTAATCCCCTTTCTCCAAGCAATGCTACCCCTATAGGTGAACCAATTTTTAATCCCCCTTTTTCTTAGGAAAGTTGAGTCCTTTAACAAAGATATCAAGATACATCCAGGAAGAATCAAAATAACCTTCCTCGCCCACACCGAGAATCTATAACCATGCTCCCATCTTTTTCTTCTGCCAGTGTCTCTGTGTATTTATGTTTGTCTGGATAGTATATAAATCTTATACTTGGGGTTCTTCTTGACGAGGCTCCTCCTTTTTTTTGCTTATATATATATATTTTTTCTCTCGTCATATACTTTTATCAGTCTTTTTGTTTGTCTGTTTTTGTTTGTATACGTCATAAACCTTACCCTGGGGCCCATTTGGGCTGAACCTTCACTTTTATCTTCCCTTTTTTTCCTGTCTCTCTCTCTCCCTCTTTTTTCTTTTTCTTTTCTTTTTTCTCTCATTTGGGTGGGGAATCCTGAGTGCTCAGAAGCGTTCCAGGGTGCACCTTGACTGCACCACGGTCAATACATCCAGCTACATCTGTCTAGTCATCTCTCACCAAAATGACTAGGAGGAGGAATCCCCAACAGAAGAAAAATACAGAGGATGGGCCTTCTGCAACAGAGCTAACGGCTATCAACATAGACAATATGTCAGAAAGAGAATTCAGGCTAACAATTATCCAGGCAATAGCTAGGTTGGAGAAAGCCATGGATGACCAAACAGAATTGATTAGGGCAGAATTGAAAGCGACCAGAGAGGAGGTTCATAATGTTAGGGCAGAGCTGAAGGCCACCAGGGATGAGGTTCACAACGCTCTCAATGAGTTCCAATCTAATCTAAATTCTCTAAAAGCTAGGGTAACTGAGACAGAAGATAGAATTAGTGATCTGGAGGACAAACAAATAGAGAGAAAGGATCAGGAGGAAGCCTGGAACAAACAGCTTAGAAGCCACGAAAACAGAATCAGGGAAATAAATGATGCCATGAAACGTTCCAACGTCAGAATTATTGGACTCCCTGAAGGGGAGGAGAAAGAAAGAAGTCTAGAAGATATAGTGGAACAAGTTTTTCATGAAAATTTTCCCAATCTTGCAAATGGAACAAGTGTTCATGTACTAGAAGTAGAAAGGTCCCCCCCCAAGATTATAAATTCAAAAAAAAACATCCAGGCACCTCATAGTAAAATTGAGGAATCATAATTGTAGATACAATCTCTTGAAAGCCGCTAGGACAAAGAAGCTCCTTACATACAGAGGAAAGCCCATCAGAATAACGTCAGACCTGTCCACAGAGACCTGGCAAGCCAGAAAGGGCTGGCAAGATATATTCAGGGCACTAAATGAGAAGAACATGCAGCCAAGAATACTTTATCCAGCAAGACTGACATTCAAAATGGATGGAGAGATAAAGAGTTTCCAAGACCGGCAAGGCTTGAAAGACTATGCAACCACCAAGCCGACACTGCAGGAAATATTAAGGGGGGTTCTATAAAAGAGGAAAAATCCTAAGAATAGCATTGAACAGAAATATAGAGACAATCGACAGAAAGAAAGACTTCAAAGATAACACAATGTCAATAAAAACGTATCTCTCAATAATCACTCTCAATGTGAATGGCCTAAATGCACCCATAAAACGACACAGGGTTGCAGATTGGATAAAGCGACAGGACCCATCCATATGTTGTCTACAAGAGACCCATTTTGAACCTAAGGATACACCCAGACTGAAAGTGAAGGGATGGAGAAGCATCTTTCACGCCAATGGGCCTCAAAAGAAGGCCGGGGTAGCGATTCTCATATCAGATAAATTAGATTTTAAACTAAAGACGGTAGTCAGGGATACAGAAGGACACTACATCATTCTTAAAGGGACTATCCACCAAGATGATCTAACAATTGTAAATATCTATGCCCCCAATATGGGAGCAGCCAATTACATAAGAAAACTATTAATCAAGATAAAGAGTCATATTGATATGAATACATTAATAGTAGGAGATCTTAACACGCCTCTCTCAGAAATAGACAGATCATTGAAGCAGAAAATCAATAAAGAAATAAGAGCATTGAATGATACATTGGACCAGATGGACCTCATAGATATATACAGAACATTCCACCCTAAAACAACAGAATACTCATTCTTCTCAAGTGCACATGGAACCTTCTCCAGAATAGACCACATACTGGGTCACAAATCAGGGCTCAACCGATACCAAAAGACTGAGATTATTCCCTGCATATTCTCAGATCACAATGCTTTGAAACTGGAGCTCAATCACAAGGAAAAGTTCAGAAGGAACTCAAATACCTGGAAGCTAAAGACCACCTTGCTTAAGAATGCTTGGATCAACCAGGAGATCAAAGAAGAACTTAAACAATTTATGGAAACCAATGAGAACGAAGACACTTCACTCCAAAACCTATGGGATACAGCAAAGGCGGTCCTAAGGGGGAAATTCATAGCCATCCAAGCCTCCCTCAAAAAAATTGAAAAATCCAGAATACACCAGCTGTCTCTACACCTTAAAGAACTGGAGAATCAACAACAAATCAAACCAACTCCACACGTAAGAAGGGAAATAATCAAGATTAGAGCAGAGATCAACGAGGTAGAAACCAGAGATACAGTAGAACGTATCAACGAAACTAGAAGCTGGTTTTTTGAAAGAATCAATAAGATCGATAAACCATTGGCCACACTAATCCAAAAGAAAAGAGAGAAAGTCCAAATTAATAAAATTAAGAATGAAAAGGGAGAGATCACAACTAACACCAAGGAAGTAGAAACAATCATCAGAAGCTATTATCAACAGTTATATGCCAATAAGCTAAGCAACCTAGATGGAATGGATGCATTCCTGGAAAACTATAAACTCCCAAAATTGAACCAGGAAGAAATTGACAACCTGAATAGACCGATATCTAGTAACGAGATTGAAGCAGTGATCAAAAACCTCCCAAAAAACAAGAGCCCAGGACCTGACGGATTCCCTGGGGAATTCTATCAAACTTTCAAAGAAGAAATAATACCTATTCTCCTGAAGCTGTTTCAAAAAATTGAAGCAGAAGGAAAACTTCCAGACTCTTTTTATGAAGCCAGCATTACCCTGATCCCCAAACCAGGCAAAGACCCTACCAAAAAGGAGAATTTCAGACCGATATCACTGATGAATATGGATGCTAAGATTCTCAACAAGATCCTAGCAAACAGGATCCAACAGCACATTAAAAAGATTATCCACCATGACCAGGTAGGATTCATCCCTGGGTTACAAGGATGGTTCAACATTCGCAAATCAATCAATGTGATAGAACAAATCAATAAGAGAAGAGAGAAGAACCACATGATCCTCTCCATTGATGCAGAAAAAGCTTTTGACAAAATCCAGCATCCGTTCCTGATTAAAACGCTTCAAAGTATAGGGATAGAGGGAACATTCCTGAACTTCATCAAATCTATCTATGAAAAACCCACAGCAAATATCATCCTCAATGGGAAAAAGCTTGCAGCCTTCCCATTGAGATCAGGAACACAACAAGGATGCCCACTCTCACCACTCTTGTTCAACATAGTATTAGAAGTCCTAGCAACAGCAATCAGACAACAAAGAGAAATAAAAGGTATCCAGATTGGCAAGGAAGAAGTCAAACTCTCTCTCTTCGCAGATGACATGATTCTTTATATGGAAAACCCGAAAGACTCCACCTCCAAACTACTAGAACTCATACAGCAATTCAGTAATGTAGCAGGATACAAAGTCAATGTCCAGAAATCAGTGGCTTTCTTATACACTAACAATGAAAATACAGAAAGGCAAATTAGAGAATCGATTCCATTTACTATAGCACCAAAAACCATAAGATACCTCGGAATAAACCTAACCAAAGAGGTTAAAGATCTGTACTCGAGGAACTACAGAACACTCCTAAAAGAAATTGAAGAAGACACAAAAAGATGGAAGACCATTCCATGCTCTTGGATGGGAAGAATAAACATCGTTAAAATGTCTATACTGCCCAGAGCAATCTATACTTTTAATGCCATTCCAATCAAAATTCCACCAGTATTTTTCAAAGAGCTGGAGCAAATAATACTAAAATTTGTATGGAATCAGAAGAGACCCCGAATTGCTAAGGAAATGTTGAAAAACAAAAATAAAACTGGTGGCATCACGTTACCTGATTTCAAGCTTTACTACAAAGCTGTGATCACCAAGACAGCATGGTACTGGCATAAAAACAGACACATGGACCAGTGGAACAGAGTAGAGAGCCCAGATATGGACCCTCAACTCTATGGTCAAATAATCTTTGACAAAACAGGAAAAAATATCCAGTGGGAAAAAGACAGTCTCTTCAATAAATGGTGCTGGGAAAACTGGACAGCTATATGTAGAAGAATGAAACTTGACCATTCTCTTACACCGTACACAAAGATAAACTCGAAATGGATAAAAGACCTCAACATGAGACAGGAATCCATCAGAATCCTCGAGGAGAACATAGGGAGTAACCTCTTTGATATCAGCCACAGCAACTTCTTTCAAGATATGTCTCCAAAGGCGAAGGAAACAAAGGCAAAGATGAACTTCTGGGACTTCATCAAGATAAAAAGCTTCTGCACAGCAAAAGAAACAGTCATCAAAACAAAGAGGCAACCCACGGAATGGGAGAAGATATTTGCAAATGACAGTACAGATAAAAGGTTGATATCCAGGATCTATAAAGAACTCCTCAAACTCAACACACACAAAACAGATAATCATATTAAAAAATGAGCAGAAGATATGAACAGACACTTCTCCAAGGAAGACATACAAATGGCTACCAGACACATGAAAAAATGTTCATCATCACTAGCCATCAGGGAGATTCAAATCAAAACCACATTGAGATACCACCTTACACCAGTTAGAATGGCCAAAATTAGCAAGACAGGAAACAACGTGTGTTGGAGAGGATGTGGAGAAAGGGGAACCCTCTTACACTGTTGGTGGGAATGCAAACTGGTGCAGCCACTTTGGAGAACAGTGTGGAGATTCCTCAGGAAATTAAAAATAGATCTTCCCTATGACCCTGCAATTGCACTGCTGGGTATTTACCCCAAAGATACAGATGTAGTGAAAAGAAGGGCCATCTGTACCCCAATGTTTATAGCAGCAATGGCCACGGTCGCCAAACTGTGGAAAGAACCAAGATGCCCTTCAACAGATGAATGGATAAGGAAGATGTGGTCCATATACACTATGGAGTATTATGCCTCCATCAGAAAGGACGAATACCCAACTTTTGTAGCAACATGGACAGGACTGGAAGAGATTATGCTGAGTGAAATAAGTCAAACAGAGAAAGTCAAGTATCATATGGTTTCACTTATTGGTGGAGCATAACAAATAATATAGAGGACAAGGGTAGATGGAGAGGAGAAGGGAGTTGAGGGAAATTGGAAGGGGAGGTGAACCATGAGAGACTATGGACTCTGAAAAACAACCTGAGGGTTTTGAAGGGGCGGGGTGGGAGGGTGGGGGAACCAGGTGGTAGGTATTAGGAAGGGCACAGATTGCATGGAGCACTGGGTGTGGTGAAAAAACAATGAATACTGTTACGCTGAAAATAAAAAAAAAAAAAAAAAAAAGATGCTCAACATCACCAATCATCAGGGAAATGCAAATCAAACCACAATGTGATATCACTTCACACCTATTAAATTGGTTATTCCCCCTCCCCCCAAAAAAACCAAAAACAAAAAATTGCAAGTGTTGGTGAAGACGTGGAAAAAAGGAAATCATTTTAAACTGTTGGTTTGGATGTAATTTGGTATAGTCACTTTGGAAAACAGTATGAAGCTTCTTCCAAAAATTAAAAATAGAATCAAGCAATTCCACTTCTAAGTATTTATTCAAAGAAAATGAAAACACCAATCCAAAGAGTTATATGCATCCCTATGTTAATTTACAGTATTGTTTATAAAAGCCAAGATATAGAAGCAACCTTAGTGTGATAGATAAATGGAGAGAGTAGAGATGTGACATATATATATATATATATATATATATATATATATATAGCATAAAAAAGAATGAAATCTTACCATTGTGATAACATGAATGGGCCTGGAGGGTATTATGATAAGTGAAATAAGTTAGACACAGAAAGATAAATACTCCATGATATCACTAATATGTGGAATCTAAAAAACAAAGTCAAACAAAACAAACTAAAACAAATTATTGGTTACCAGTGAGAGGAAGGTTGGGGTGCTGGGAAAAATAGGCAAATAAGAGGCACAAACTTACAGTAATTAATAAGTCATAACAATGTAACATACAGCATAGGGAATATAATCAATAATATTGTAGTAGCTTTGTATGGTGACAGATAGTAACCAGACTTATTTTGGGGACTTAGTAATGTATAAGGATATTGAATCACGATGGTGTACACCTGAAATTAATAGAGTGATATATGTCGATTATAGTTCAGTAAAAATATGGATATAGGTTAGTTCAGTGGTAAATTTGGCTAATTTAATTTTCTCTTCCAATCACTAATTTTGCTCTGGGTGACAAACTGGAAGCATTGGTCAGAGACTGCACAATGATCCAATGAAACAAAAAAGCAGAGAAAGTTGACAGAAGGAAGCATATGAATACAAATAACAAAGAATCTACCTGGTATATCAAATATAGGTGTAAGCAGCTTAAAATGTTTTTAAAATTTTTGAACATACGATATTACCATACTAAGTTAATTTCAACATTGTAATCCTATGCAATGAAACAAAGCTCAAATTTATTCTAGGTGTAATTTTATCAAACTATTTTAAGAAATGACAGTATTTCAGAAAAAAATTCATCAAAGTGAACAACTATTTTAGCAATTATTATATACTGTAACAAAATTTTGTGTAATTTTCCTTTCTACATTTTCAGCTTTCAAGTAACATCTTTTCAGATATTTATCCTCTGGATAGCAAAGAGAACTCTGTGCACAGTTACTCAATAAGTATTTTAAGAATAAGTAGACGAACTCGAGATATGTAACATATATGGATCAGCCTATATTTTATAACAATGCCTAATAAATGAGTTATCCTTATAAAAGTATGTAGCATATTTAAGTTACAGACTGCAAAATATAAATTGACATGTTTAGATCACTGTCTCTAAAAGCGTAGTCAATGGATTATTTGGTGTTAATTATGACAACAGGTTTTGTACACAAGTAAGTTGAGAAATTTTAATATTTATTATTGCTGCAACATTCTCAGAACTTTTAACATGTTAATATACATTGAGAATGATGGAATAATGTAATATAAATTAATCTACAGCCTTATTTATCTTAGCCTAGAACTCTTACTCTCTAGGACATGAGTTTGGAAATTCTGGGTTTAGCAAAAGCAGTCTATTCACAAGGAAAATATTTTTTAACAATTTCTTTCCTGAACTGTATGCATAACGAATACCTCTTTACATTTACAGCAGTGTTTTTAAGTGGTAGTGATTTTAAGAGTGGGTGGCAAGGGGTGCTGGAATCCAATATTATACTAAGACTATGGAATAACATGGACACTAGGAACCCAATTAAACTGAGTACTTAAATAAGAACAATTTATTGTAAGAAAAAGAAAACATTTCTTTTGAATTTAAAGAGTCTATTGACAGCCATATAATTATCAGTAACCCTCAAATTTATGAAATTTATACTTTTAGGGCTCAAACTTGATGACCAGTCTGGGATGTTGCTAATGAATTGCCACCAACAGTTTTACATAATTTTTCATTCTCTCCATAAAACTGAGACTTTGATTTTTGTTCAAGGCCATGCTATCTACTCTAATCTCTTATAAAACATAGAGTTTTAGAATTTAGGATCAGTGATTCCATATTTCTAAACAAAAATCATTATGGAGTGTGTTTGCCTTCAGCTCAGGTCATGATCCCAGGGTCCTGGGATTGACCCCCACATCTGGCTCCCTGCTCTGTGGGGAGCCTCCTTCTCCCTCTCCCTCTGCCTGTGTTCACATGTGTTCACATCCCCTCTCTCCTCTGTCAAATAAATAAATAAAATCTTAAAAATAAATAAAATAAATAAAAATGTAAAAAGGTCATTACAAAATTGTTGCCGTGTGATCTAGTAATCAGTCTTTGGTAGTCACTCAAAGTAATTGAAAACTTATATCCACAGGGGCACCTGGGTTGCTCAATTGGTTGAGCATCTGGGTCTTGATTTGGCTCAGGTCATGATCTCAGGGTCATGGGATTGAGCCCCACATTGGGCCCCATGCTGCCCCTTCCCCACCCTGCTCCCACTCTCCCTCTAAGAGGAAAAAAAGAAAGAAAACTATGTCCACCAAAAACCTGCACATGGATAGTTATAACGTTTTTTTTAAAAAAATTATTCATTTGAGAGAGAGCGAGCACACACAGGAGAAGGGGCAGAGGGAGAGGGACAAACAGATTCCCCACTGAACAGGAAGCCATTGCAGGGCTCAATACCAGGACCCTGAGATGGTGAGCTGAGCTGAATATAGATGTTTAACTGACTGAGTCACCAGGCACCACTTTATAGCAGTTTTATTCAAAATTGCCAATACTTGTAAGCAACCAAGATGTCCTTTGGTGGGTGAATGGATACAATATAACCATGAAAAAACATTAAGGAACTTTAAATGCCTATTAAGTGAAAGAAATCAATCTGAAAAAGCTACATAATATGATTCCAACTAAATGACATTCTAGAAAAGGCAAAACTATGGAGAATTAAAATGATCAGTCGTTGCCAAGAGTTTGGGGGAGAGGAATAGAAGAATAGGCAAAGCACACCAGATTTTTAGGAGAGTGAAACTATTCTGGATGATAGTATAGTCATGGATACCTGTCATTATACGTTTACCCAAGCCCATAGAATATATAATACCAAGCATGAACCCTTTGTAAACTTTGGACTGTAGGTGATGATGATATGTTAATGTAGGTTCATAATTTGTAACAAATGCAACACTCTGGTGGAGGATGTTGATGCTCGGAGAGGCAGGGCATGTGTGGGGACAGGGTAAATAGGAAATCTCTCCATTTTCCATTAAATTTTGCGTGAACCTAAATTTTCTCTAAATAGTGTATTTTTTTTTTTAAAGATTTGATTTATTTGACACAGAAATAGTACAAGTAGGCAGAGCAGCAGGCAGAGAGAGAGGGCTGAGCAGGGACCCTGCTGCAGGGCTCGATCCCAGTACCCTGGGATCATGACCTGAGCTGAAGGCAGTTGTTTAACCAACTGAGTTACCCAGGTGCCCCTAAAACGTGTATTTTTTAAAAGTCAGCAAAAAGGGAATCATACTCCAAGCAATTCTTTTTCTTGGAATCCAGATTAATAGGCAACTTGAGAGAATAAGAAATCTGTAGTGTATAACTGAAGGCAAAAAATAATGGTGTCTTCTTTCTACACATTTTTCTTGTGCTATACTTCATTCTGCTTCAAGCCAGATTTAAATGGACACTAGATTTTTAATGTGATCTGGCATAATAGATTCTACCCTCTTGGAATGTAAGGAAAATGGTGAAATTTTAATAATAAAAAATAATACCTTATCAGAAATGCTGCTGAATTTTAGAAATGAAGAAAAGCTTCAGATATAGATGATTTTTACAATTCTTATGTACTATATTACTATAATAATATTTATTGTGAACCAAAATTACAGGTATCTAGAAGAGAAAATGAAATAATATTTCCATAAGACAAACCCAAAGTTTGAGTCATAAGGTCAGATCTAAAAAAATTAAAAGTATGTGCTAGGCAAAAGATGGTTATTAATTTAAAGTTTTTATTTAGCATAGAACAACCTCTGATATCTCCCCCATTTTGCCTAGTGAATTTCAGAAATCAAACAACCTGGTGTATCTCTGTCTGTAAATGCATCAATTACACAGAATTAGAATATTATTACTCAAAAACATGTCAGCACTTAATACTGAGCCTCACACTTGGATGATGTATAATAAAGAAGAACATTTGCTGAGTGATGGCTTTGTCCTGGAAACTAGACTCTAGAAGCTTAAAATTTGGTTGGCAAATTGAGACACTATTTGGAAATAATGAATAAAAATACTAAGTAGTACAACACATTTTAAAAGACTGTATGGCTTTTAAAAAGATGAATCATCATTAGAAGAGAATCATGAAAAATTTCAGTAAGTCAATACTTAGGCAACACTAGCAAAAGTGTGGTGTCAAAAAGATAAAATTGGGGCACTTAGGTGGCTCAGTTGGTTAAGCAACTGATTCTTGATTTCTGCTCAGGTCCTGATTTTAGTGAGATTCTCTCCTCCCTCTCTCTCTGCCCCTCCCCCTGCTTGCTCATGCTCTCTCTCTTTCTCAAATAAATAAATCTTAAAAAAAAAAAAGATAAAATTGATACTGTTACTAGTCATTCTGTATATCAGACTTGCTTATAACTATATAGATTTATCACAAAAATTTTAGCTTATTCATTCCTGGGGAAACTGTTCCATGCCATCAAATTCATAATTATTGATTGATTAATCTAGCTTCTACTATTTGTCATATAGTAAATTATGTATTTCATAATACCAATTATATCTAAAAGTGGGTCAATTTCTGTGTTGGTCAGGATGTTCTTTGTCCAAAAGAATTGTTATTCTAGGAAATTTGATACAATTAGAAACCAATTTGGAAAGTCATGAAGAGGATAGAGGCTTTTAGAAATAAACTTGTTCTTGCTAATGAAAATTCTCCTGGGATGGTTTGAGGTTTCTGGGTCCTGTATTCCCAACTATACTCTCTGAAACCTGTTTTGTTTCAAATATCCAAGGTATTCTTTCTTTCTTCTGATTGTCCCATTGGGTCCACTTTTTGCTTCAGGAGGAGATCCTCTACTAGGCACTAATCTTTCTTTTAACATCCTTTCAGTTCAAGAAACTATCTCTGTGGGAAAAAAATATATACTCAAGGGAGATGATTCTTGGATTAGCAACTTGCAGATGGAGCATGAGAAAGGAAGCAGGAAAAAGTAATAAAGTTAAGAGTTTTTTTAAGTGCATGATTGGAATCAGTGCCACCTTCACTCATTGCTTCTCCTTTTATTGATGCATTTATCAAAAGCTATTCAGAAATATAGAACCTAAAATTTTAGTTAAATATATCTTAAAATATCAAACTGATGATTAAATGACTTTTGTAATTCCTATCCTATAAAATGATCCTGCTGGTTGATAACATAATAATGTCAATAGTATTTAACCTTTGTGCATAGTAATATTTTCTTTACAGAACTTTACAGTTTAGAAAGCACATTAGAATAACTGTTAATATTTTGTGTGTACAGAAATCTCTTAGAATTAATTATTTTGTATATAAAATTTCCACATCAGAGAATGAATGTCATGAAACCTAGAAGGTTTTACAGCTAAGATTAGAAATCAGGTGGGTTGGCTTTGAATATTGTGTTTTTCAATATATTGCCCAGTAGAATAGAAGTCAAATTCTCTGTACAGCTAAGCTGACACTGAGACCTCACTTAGTCCCTCTCATGAGCTTAGCTGATACTCCTAGAATATGTCCACCCTGCGACTCACAAGGTTCTCTTAAAACACACACAATCCTGTCTCATTGAACAGGGGAAATATTTATGACACATAAGTTAGAAATAAAATTTTTCTTTTTGGTTTGGAGACAGTCTTGAGCAATGGACAATAAGAAATCCTGGTCAGTTCTAAAATCTGAAATTAGCTTTCAGGGGCAAACAGGGTAGACACTAGACTGCTTGAATCCTTCACTTTTATCCTGTATTTCCTGGATTCAGTAAAAAAGACTCTACCTCAGCTTCTAGAGTAAACCTCAAATGACGTAAGCCAATACATTTATTCCATAATCGATTACCCTTGGCCTTACATCAGACATACCAGGACTAATGCAACTCAATTCCTAACTTTTGAGGGACCTCTTACTGAGGTCGAAACTTTTATCTTTTCTGTAAGATTTGAATTTAGATATATGTTTCCATGAGAAAACATCTCACTTACTTGATCCAACAATTTTCTTTATTGTTTAAAGTATAGTGTTTTGTTCTTGTTTTTGTTCTTGTTTTACATTGCAAACAAAAGCATCGCAACTAATGCAGCAGCCTGTAGTAAAAATAATTAGTTGGCTTCACAAAGTCAATACAGCCTCCAAATTTAGGCAGAATAGTAACTTCTACTTTTTCTTACTAAGCCTTGATTATATCATAATGAATCAATGTTATTATTGGTCATATTATTTGCTTTCATCTTGCTTAAAATAAAAAAGTGAGAACCTAATGTATTTAAGTTCTTATCTTTTCTCTTAAGAAATTGATTACTGATTAAATGATATTTCTCAAAGAAGGAGCATTCATAGATTTTTTTTTGATTGCACTCTATCTCTTTTCAATAGTAGTACTTTATCAATGTGCTCTCACTATTATGCAATGCACTTCTACAACGTTGCTTTCTTTTTTCTTTTAATTGTGTGTTCTGCAAGTAAGATTAACATTTTTGCTTGAAGTGGAGGTAAAATTGTTGTATTTGTCTGACGTGGAAGTTCTGTATCATAAACTCTAACAATTAGTATTAAAAATTTTTATAGCAAATCTGTCATTTCTAGATTAACTTCTCTCATAAAACTTTTTTCTCATAGGTGCGGCAGAAATCATTTTCTAAAGCTAAGGACAGTTTCCTCAGTAGAGTAAGCATTAAGATAAAAAATGCTATTTGAGAGTATAATTGAATATTCAGATATAGGCAACATAATAAAAGTGTACTGTTTTTGGTATCTGAAAACCTATATATGGGAACAGAAACTTGGATGACATCTCCATTGGATCAATTTAAAAGTTGTCAACCAATCCTCTTTTTTAAATTGTGTTCTTAAATGTTATAATATTTCTCTAAAGGAAGCTTCCATTATCTTCCATTATCTTTACTCTAGGTGTATTCTAGAAGACGGTCTCTCTCTTTCATATTCTGTCCTATAAAGGCATTAAATTGAAATATTAGGGGTGATAATTGTTGAGTAGTAGGATCAAGCACGGAAAACTAAGAATATGTATAGGAATTGAGAGATGATATGAAGATATTCAGGAGAATTTTAAGCATTCTTTGTGGAGTTGCATCACACTGTGTCAGTGTTGCAGTGGAACCTCAGTCAACAACAAGTGAAGTGAAGTGATATTATTTATGCTCACAGTATCCTAGAATTTCTCCCACCATAGAAAGGACACATTTCTCGTTTATTATAAAATTATAAAATTCTGGGTACGCAGGACAGAGTGTGAGTGTGTGTGTGTGTCTGTGTGTGTGTTCATGAATTTGTATGTGTGTTTGCTTATTGCATATAGAGCTATGTACCTTACTTTATTCCACCCATATTTACGTAGAACTCATCTTTGTGTTTATTTATATCCAACAAAGTTTACTTAAAATACCCTATGGATATAATGCAATTTACTTCCAATTTTTTCTGTCCTATAGATACCTTATTTACTTAAAGAATATCCCATTGTTGGTATTTAGTTAGTTTTGAATTTTAAGAATAAATAATGTTTTAATGATATCTTGATAATACTTTAATGCACATAGACCTAAGAAAATTTAATGTTTCCCATCTAAAATAGGAATAGGAAAAAACTGAGGTAGAAATCATAATTTCTTTGCTATTCAGGTAATTTATAAGTGGATTAGTGCTATGGAGTGCTAATTTTTTTACTAAAGAGAAACAGAGATACAAACCTTGTGAATGAGACTCTTAAGATAAAAATACAGTTTTACCACACGAGAAAAAATCATAAGTAAAAGCAAAATTAGATTTATATCAATCTTTTGAATTTTGTGATTCTAGGATATCTCCCATTCAATAAAAATACTAAGGCAATAATGTAGCACAAAAATAGTTACCATGGATAAAATTGATTGAATAGGATTGATTGTTTTAATGCTCCAAAAATTTTCTGGGCAAACTTTGTAGGGTTCAGTATCAAGTGATATACTTGTATGATTATGAGAATGACTTATTCATATTGGTTATATATATGTTTTTTCTTTGCATCCATATGTTTTCAGTGATAAAACTGATTTTCCTGGAAATGTAAGTGGCCCCACAGAGCATTCCAGGAAAATTGTTAGAAAACAAATGAAGTGTGTGTTATGATTTTGTTTTAACAAATTTTCATATTTCATATGTTCTCACTCTGTTTTTGTTATGTATTAGTTCATAAATTCATAAGAAAAGAGATCTGAGAGGAAGCTCATCCCGATTTTGTTTAGTTTGGTAGAATATAATCTGATGAAGGAACAATATTTTATTTCATACTGTATCATTTGCTAATAGTTTTGTTTCTAGTATTTAACAGATCTTAATAAATTTGTATCATTGAATAAATCATCAATGCATCTTTTGTCAATCAATTTAGGGAAAAAAGTCAGTCAAGTTAGACTAGATTTGTATTTTCATTTGATCAAATATTTGTCCAAGTAATTCATGCATACAAAATATTGTAAACCATATCACATTTTAAAATACTAATAACATTATAATTGTTATTTTAATTAACTTTAGATACAGAATAACTTTCCGAAGACAAGTCATTCACTAGACACACAGGAGAAACATTACCAAGACACACCAAAAAAGCAATTTCAAGAGTATCAATACAAATGTCAGTATGGAGGAAGCTACTGCAACCACATAATACTTTTACTTATTTTGAGCAGCTATGTCATCATTCAGACTGTGGAACCCAAGGCATAGGCTGCTAATAATTACATCCTTGATAGGAAGCAACTGCTATCATAATTAAAAATACGATTAAAAAAAAACTATTAGTAATGATGGACTTTTAAGCCATAGAAGTAAAAATTGAGGTAATAGAGTTAGATGAGAACTCTTGTAATACATGTAAAAGAAGATTTTAGCTAACAACCAGCCCTTTCATAATCTTAATATGAATATTTTCCAAATATCTATTAGGCATCAAATGATATATGACTTAGAACGTACAAAAATGAATATGTACTAGAGATACAAAATTCTATTTTACAAAATTTGTAATAGTGCCATGTATGTGTGTGTTCATGTATGTATGCTAAGAACACTGAACATGAGGGGCACCTGGGTGGCTAAGTCAGTTAAACATCTGCCTTCAGCTCAGGTCATGATCCCAGGGTCCTGGAATGGAGCCCCATGTCAGACTTCCTGCTCAGCAGAGAGTCTGCTTCTCCCTCCACCTGCCACTCCCCATACTTTGGCTCTCTCTTTCTTTCTGACAATAAGTAAAATCTTCAAAAAAAAAGAAAAAAAAGAATACTTAACATGTAATCAACCTTAACAAATTGTGAAGTGCACAATACCATATTCTTGACTATAGACACTATGTTGCACAACAGATCTCTTGAACTTATTCATCTAGTACAACTGAAATTTTATACACATTGAACAACTTCTCATTTGCTCCTGGTGATGGTATCACAGGTCTTTGCACATGTCCAAACCCATCAAATTGTACACATTAAATATGTGCAATTCTTTGTATATCAATTAGAATTTTAAAAAGCTGAGATACATGTATACTTACTATATATATACACACACACACACACACACACACACACACACGTATGCATACGTATATATAGAATACACATATTCTATATATGTTGTGTGTAATAGCATACAGTATAGTATTTATGTGTGCATGTATACATATAAAAGTGAAATAGTGCATCTTATGTAGTACATTCAATATTGAGCTAAGAGAATGTGAAGAGTAGGAAGTCAAATGGTCTAGAAAAATATCAGTGATCATTTTACAATGAGATTTTCTTTGTTTTGTTTTATTAATATAATCATCTTGTTTAAATAATGGCAATCAGAAAGGGAAAAATCCAAGAAGAACCAAGAAATAAGTTTAGCAGTGGGAAACAATGGAATGAAAAGGGCAGGTAGGACTGTCAGAAACGACCAAAGGAAACTGGAAGAGGAACTGAGTATCTCCTAGAAGGGACAAGACCCTCAAGGTACTTTTCCAGCAAATCAGCTAGTGCATCTCATCACAATCATTTTTGATGATTCTTTTCAATTTTGTTTTACAGGACATTGTTCATGCCACATCCTCAGCCAACAGTGCCCTGTATTCTTTCATTAGCTATCTGAATCCTTCTCAACCATCAAGGCAATTTCATAGAAAATTTTTCTCTAGTCTACTGAGGCAAAATAAATACATCTTACTTTTGCATTCTTGCAATATGTTTCTACTACTTCTACTTAGGGCTTCTGTAATAATATATGACATTTGAGTTAGTTCTGTTTGTTTTCTTCTATTAAATGTTAAACTCCTAAAGCCAAAGACAGATTTTAACAGAATTGTTTATTCCCATAATGCCAAGGACACTGAATAACACTAAGTCAATATCAAAGAGTTCACTGAAATAGAAGACAATAAAAGAGAACTAATAAAGGATAGTATAGTGAAAGATTTTGTAAATGAGAATAAGGATTTTGATTCATAACATAATGGTAACTCTCTAGAAAATTAAAATTAATGCAACAATGTAAATGAATCTTGCAAGCATAATAGTGAGCAGAAGAATGCAGACACAACAGCAGCACATATTGGATGATCCCATTTATATGAAATGTAACAATATGCACAAGTAATCTCTGAGGTAGAATGCATGCTATTGGCACCTCTTGGGAGGTGTGACTAAGAGAAAACAGTAGGAGCTTAGGGCATGTTAAAACATTCTACATCTCTAGTTGATGCTGACTAAACAAAAATGTTCTATGAAGTTCATTGAGTCGTAGACTTTGATTTGTGTGCTCCTTTGTGTGTTATACTTTCATTAAAAATTCCTGCATTAAAGTATGGTTTAGTCCAAGGTTTGAGTGAGAAAGTACCCATGAAATCAGAGATGAAAGTGCTAGACATGGTTCTGAAAAGAATCTTGAAAACCTTGGGGTGCCTGGGTGGCTCAGTGGGTTAAAGCCACTGCCTTCAGCTCAGGTCATGATCTCAGGGTCCTGGATTGAGCCCTGTGTCAGGCTTTCTGCTCAGTGGGGAGCCTGCTTCCTCTTCTTTCTCTGCCTGCCTCTCTGTCTACTTGTGATCTCTGTCTGTCAAGTAAATAAATAAAATCTTTAAAAAAAAAGAATATTGAAAACTTCAATTCAGGACATAAAAGTTACTGTGATGGTGAAATCTATGGAACTGGGAAATCCTCTTAGTGTTTTTTGTTCTTTTTGTTTTCTGGTATAGGACAAGTTTTTGGAGGTCATAATCTAGTGGATTTGTCAGGCCTTAATAAGATGCACCCTCCACCATATTTTGCAATTAATCCAATGGACTTTCTTTGAAAAAATCACAAAATAACAGAATCCAGGTGATGAAAATACATTGGTCAACTTCCTTTTTATGACTTGAAGTAATTGCAGAGTTTGTTGGAATTGTGTAGATAGAAATTGAAAGCAAAGACAACAAAAAAAAGGAAAGAAAGGAAAGAAAGGAAGGAAGGAAGGAAGGAAGGAAGGAAGAAAGAAAGAAAGAAAGAAAGGAAAAGTTTATCACAAACTCTGGATTTCATGGCTACGTGTAGACATGGGGAGTGAGTCATGGTTATTGATAACATTTGTCACATTTAGGCCTTCAGACCAAACAGCATGCCACATGGGAGCTGAACACAGTATTTAAGCTTGTTTGCAATATACTAGGAATTCAATTTTATTCTCTCCATCTGTTGTTACTTTTTATTTCTGATTCACAGAAATATTCATTCACAACTAAACTGAATGCCACTGTGTATGTTTTCTAAATGACCAATATAATACGTGTGTTAAAATCCTAACTCTTGGCAGAGGAAAGAGTAAGTCCCATTGCCTTGATTTGAACTTTCCTTCCATTCAAATAAAATAACATTAGGTGATCTTTATTTGTTTCACTCCAAACTCACAACTCATCCCTGACTGCTTGGGCTTGAAGTGAAATTGTATTTTTGAAGGATGGAATGCTTCTCTAGCTAACTCCCCAGTGCATACTTATTCTACTTCTATTTTCCTGAAATGAGGAGCTGCTATTTTATAATGCATCTGGAGGTCATTAAAATGAAAGTTGGTAATTTCTGAGTATGGTTCTGGTAATAAGATTTACTTTGTTTTATGGATAAGTTTTTATATAATTGCCCAGTTATTTTTGATGAATTTTCCAAAAACTGGATATAAACGTTGGCCTTTGACAGCCAGGCTAATGTGGCATTTCAGAAGAGGTATACGGGCATCCTCAGTAGCATGGCATCTAAAAATGCCGCAAATAAGGGAATTAGTGACTTTTCATCCACAAATCATTCAGGGGTACTGTGGGCTATTGAAGATTGTCTTAGTTAAATTTTATTCATGTTAAAATGGTTACTTCTGGGCACACAGTGCTGACTGCCTATCAGAATTTGTGATGGCTTTCCAGGGATTTCTAGATGAGGCCAACTAATAATTGTGACTTTATAATATAAAATTTGGAGTCTGACCTGGAATACATCTTAATGTATTTTGGTTTAAAAAGGATGTGGAAGGTAATCATTCCAGTTACCTGATAACATAAAGGGTAAAACAGTTGAAAAACACATTTAGGAAATTTTCAACTTGTCTTTGTATCTAGTGAATGATGCTCCTCTACGGGTTGACAAACTTCTCCCTAAAGAAGCAGAAAGTGAGGGGCGCCTGGGTGGTTCAGTGGGTTGGGCCTCTGCTTTAGGCTTGGGTCATGATCCTAGAGTCCTGGGATTGAGCCCCGCCTTATGCTCTCTGCTCCGCAGGGAGCCTGCTTCCTCTTCTCTGCCTGCCTCTCTGCCTACTTGTGGGCTCTGTCTGTCGGATACATAAATAAAATCTTTGAAAGAAAAAAAAAAAAGAACCAGAAAGTGAGTATTTTAGGCTTTGCAGGTCTTGTAGTCTCTGTCACAAGTACTCACCTTGGCTGTCAAGTACAAAAATGGCCATAGACAATTTGGGAACAAATAAGCCTGACTGTGTTCTAATAAAACTTTATTTACTAAAATAGGTGGTGGTCTGGATTTGGCCACACAGGCAAGTTTGCACACCCCAGTGCTAAACAAATGAAACAGTTAGTATGAGGGGTATTGAAGTTTCTTCTGTCCCTTGGGTTAGCTATCCATCTCTGGTACTTTCCCTTCTTTTTCATGCAAATTTCCTAAAAAAATATTCATAGGCAGAGCAGGTTCCTAATGAGTGTGTTATCTGTGCAGTCACACAGGAGTCCACACTGATAAGCATCCCACATTTGGTTTCATGCTCTGATGCTGTTACCTTGACATTTTTAATATTTGTACAGGGATCCAAACATTTTCATCTTGTGCTGAACCCCACACATTATATTGTTGTTGCCGACATGTGTCACTTCATGTATACTTTGTACCCTTTGTTGCATAGTTTCAACCATTACTGTTCCTATGAAACTCTTCCCTGGAAAACCAGATCATCATGTTAGATGAAACTTCATTCTTCTCATGCACCATGTATGTAGCTTTGGATGCCTTTTACCTACTCTAAGCTTCTGACCTTAGGAAATGCATTTGTCCCTAAATTCATACTAATTAAGTCTTTTAAAAAAATCAGCTAATCTCTTTAAAAATTAAAATACAAGTTACATGATTCATAATGTGTCAGTCATGGTTGGGTGGGGAAAATTGAAGCCTGTTAGGTATTTTTCTAACAGAGAGGATTTAACACATAAAATTGGTCACACAATTTTGGAAGGTTGAGACAGCAAAAGACTACGCTAAGGGAACACAGACATTATAAACAGTAAGAACCAGCTGCTGCCTCCAGGACTTGGGAAACCAAAGGCAAGGTAGTTCACATTAGAATGCAGGAAGAGTGCTGTGCCACTGGTGCTGCTGCGGCTGATGGAAGAGCCAGCCTCACAGCGTGTGCTCTGAGCAGCCAAGGCCAATGTGAGAACTCATGAGGAGATAATGGGAAGACAGCAATAAGATGGCAGCTTAAACTAAACCTGTCTTTTGCTACTGGAAGGGAGATGCAGAAACTAGAGGCAAGAAAGAAGTTACTTCCCACCTTGTCCTACCTTCCCAACTCCTGCCGGGACTCTGAAGAGTCTGGGAAATGCAGTTTGTAGCTTATCAGTTTCAGTGTCACAAAGCGAAGAACGCAAGGTTAAACTTAAAATTGAAAGACAAGAAGCAAATAAAGTCAGTGAAAATAAAAACGAGTTGCTTAAGAGGAAAGCCAAGAAAATACATCTCTCATGTGTCCTCTGTAATGTGATGCATGACATACTTAATAACATCTGTATAGTAAATACTCCTTTGCATTTTATGTTTTCTTATGACATTTCGTGATTTAGAATGGTGGCATTTGACTGAAAGCACAAGTCAGGCGAACCCTTTCTATAGGAAGTGAAGATAATGTAGCTATTTAAATCCAGAGAGATCTTAGAATATTCATAGCAAGTGTTATTAACCATTTTGCATCACTGTTGTCATTTATAATTTGATTGATAAATATGAACTCTTTTCCCAAAAAAGCTGACGTATATATACTCCTGTTCAGAACTGCATTTGTTTTGAATGGGCTGATTCATCCTTTGAAATTCATTCATGGCCCCTTTTAAAGAACCCCTAGATATGGAGGAATAAATGGCTTCATTTTAAAAGTTCTTTAGCAGTTTCAGATAGGCATCAAGTAACCTTTCATTCAAGCTTGTACTCCCTAATCAGTGATGAGGTTCTATTGTGAGGTAAGTGACATTAACTCTTTTTCAGAATCTGCTTTAGCTAGGAAAAACCAAACAAACAGAAATCTTAGGTAAGTTAATAAATTACTCTTTAGAATCCTTTAAGGAATCAAAGTGGTGTTTGAAGTAGATAATTGGAAAATGACTATAATATATCTACTGAGAAAGAAAGCCTGCATGTAACACTTGATATCAGCGTTTTACAGGTATAAGCAAATATGGTGACATTTATAAGATGCTATTATATTGTGTTGAATAAATGATGGATGTGGTCTATGAATGCAGGGCAGAGTATTCATGTTACCACTTAAGTCCCTAATCAGAATGAATAACTTTGATGGCAAAAAAAAAAAAAAAAATCAATAATTAGAGAAGAAAGCTTCCTTTGAGGCCTTTAAGGCTGTGGCTTTAAAAGTAGTGTTTAGACTTGTGAGACAGCCCCAGGAGTGGAAGTACCAGAGTTTATATGAATGCATTTCAAAGGATATTATAGATTCAGATGAGTGGAAAGCTGAATCTTTGGTTTGTATTCTCTTCTACAATAGGTCAATAAACATTGACTTAGTTGTTAATCTTTATAAGTTTTAGGAGTAGCTATTTTTCATATTCAGCTCTTTTAAGGAAAAGAAAAGATATTTTGCATTTTTTTCTTAACAGTAGCCAGCAATAAATTTTTACCGTTTGTGGCTGTGCATTACCCTAGGTCAGTGGCTTCCAAACTTGGATGTATTTTAGAATCAACTGTATACCCTATAAAACACCAGAATCTAAAGGCCATTCTCAGAATTTGTTATTTAGTTGGCCTGGGGTGTGGTGCGTTCATCAGTACTTTTAACTCCTTCCCACCCGGTTCTCTTGTGAGTCAAAGATTGAAAATCACTGCCGCAGATTGCTGGCTCAGTCAGTTAAGTGTCTGCCTTCAGCTCAGGTCATGGTCCTGGGGTCCTGGGATCCAACCCAGGGTTGGGCTCCCTGCCCAGTGGGAACCTGATGCTCCCTCTCCCTCTGCCTGCTATTCCCCCTGCCTATGTGTGCTTACCCCTCCCCCCAGACAAATAAATAAATAAGATCTAAAAAATAAGAAAAGAAAAAAAAAAATCACTACAGCCAGGTCCTTCTTGAAGGGTCCCATGCAGGAAATGGGAAGATCTCAAAACTCTGTTGCATTTATACCAACATCAGTTTTACTTGCAGGTTACATATTCATAGCATTGCTATGTTATCTGTATTCTCAAGTTTCCTGCACCTATTGAACATGGTTCATTGTTTCATTTCCCTACTACTGTTCTCTTAGAGCAGCACCGTGTGACAAATAATTTGAATTTTCAGAGGAGAATTTGAGGCTTGGGATTGTAAGGGACACATGAATCATTGCTGAACTAGTGATCTGAAAGTTCCTGTTTTAGCAATATGGTTCCTGGGGATCATATTCTATGTCAGGAGCCCAAGTACCTGGGGGCACTGTTCTACCATCACATGATGACTTCCACATCTGCGAGTACTTCTGTGACAAGCAGAGATTTTCTCACTCAGAGAGGACTGCTAGACCACGGTTTCTCATGCCAGTTCATCAATTCCTATAATCTTGGTCCTTGTAGGCTCCCAGAAATACGTTGCCCCTTAATTTTTAATATTTCTATAAGTGACAATTCAAATTTCTGACCACCATCCTGATTCTCAAGACCTTGAATTTTAAACCTGAGATGTTTAACCATTTCACTGTTCCCTCTCAAATACTTTACGAGAGGAGAATTGTTCCCTTTCTCTCTCAAAGGTGAATAAAATGAAGCACAGATGATTCAGAAATCATTAGGTGTTATTGAATAGTCAGTGGCAGAGTCAAGGACTTCAGATTCTAGGTTTTTTAGCTTTTGGTGTGATGCCCTATACACTAGACTTGCTGCCTCTCTCCGGTTTCAGAGCACTGAACTAGGACATCTGTTAAATATTGTATGTGACAAATTTTATATAAGTATTCTCTGGCTTACTAGGAACATTTTTAATACTAACATATTTCATGATGCAATGTGAAAGAAATACAGTGAAATATATATTTTTATGATATAAAATTTCAATTAATTTTTTATCATTTTCACTGGGGATAATGAAGAGACAGAATATATTGCCCGTAAAGCATAGAGAACATGCTCTATCCTGCGACTGAGAAAGTAACACTAGAGGTTTAGTAACTCCTTTTAAACAAACTCTTCTATGAAGTTGGGATATATAAAGATAAAGATATATATAGAGAGAGATAGAGATAGGTAGAAATACCTAACTTTCTATCTTGAAAGGCAAACTTATCTACTTCTGGGAGACAGGAGGTTGAAATTTAAGGAGAAAGATTTCTGCTTGTTAAGAAGAACCCCATGGAATTCCTATTTGTCAATCAATATTACATTGTAGAGCCCATTTTAGAGCCTCCATAATATATTCCATTGACTTTGGCTTCTAATGTGCATCTTACTCTGTGAGAGCAATAGTAGCCAATATCAGCTTTATATACTCTGAGTGAAGAAATTATTTGAAGTATTCTGACTCCTCCTGTTTTTTTTTCAACAATGACCATATCAAAAAAGACTGTAGTTGACTGAATGGAGATTATCGTGCAAAAATGTAACTCGTTTTTAAGGCCAGCATATTGCATCAAAGAAATAGTCTCGTCTCTTTAAAAATTAACTTGAGACGAACCTGGGGATGGCATGGCATTTTCTTTCTCTTTCTTTCTTTCTTTCTCTTTCTTTCTTTCTTTCTTTCTTTCTTTCTTTCTTTCTTTCTTTCAAGATTTTATTTATTTATTTGACAGACAGAGATCACAAGCAGGCAGAGAAGCAGGCAGAGAGAGGGGGAAGCAGGCTCCCCGCCGAGCAGAGAGCCTGATGCGGGGCTCCATCCCAGGACCCTGAGATCACGACCTGAGCCGAAGGCAGAAGCTTTAACCCACTGAGCCACTCAGGCGCCCCTGGCATGGCATTTTCATATAGTTGTTTCTTCCCAGCTGCTTCCCAGAATATCTTAAGACCAGTTACAACATAATTATTTTTAAATATGAAAAATAAGATCATATAAGAAAGAGAATCTGCCCTTACATAGGCTCATAATGGCTCAGGGAACTAGTGAAAGTGTACAGAAAATGACACTTTATTAACTGTGTAATGTCTCAAGAAAAATAAAGCCCTTGGTAGACACAATCTCTCTTTTGTTTTTTAATCTCTTGGGGACTTTGTTTTGTCTTTTGAGAGCAGCTAGGTGTTCCCGATTCCCATGGGTTTTCATTTCCTCCCACAGAGCTAGAAATCTAATCCCCTTGACCACAGTATAGCAGCTCAGAAAGCCACAAGCAGTTATCTGCAAGATGTTAGCTAGAGCTCTCTGAGTCAAGTACACTCTTCATTTGAGAATTTGCCCATCAAGGCCCTCTGTTGAACTGGAGCTACCACTGACCATGGTTGCCATTTCCAGAGATGAAAATAGTTCAGAGGAACTAGAGACGAGTGGTAGATAGAAAATATATCTTGACTAATGTATAATCTACAAACATAATTTCATGGATGTTATGAACATTTTTTTCAGTCAACATGATTTTATCATTTTTGTATTCAGGTAAATCTGTGTAACTAGATATATCTTAGTAGATATAAAGTTGATGTTAGTAATATGTTTGGGATAATAACTATATATATTGAAATATATCTTGAGCATTCTATATAATTTCATTTCTTAGACTACAAAAATACCTGGGCATACTAGAGTACTTGTTTATGTACATGAATTTGATTTAATCAGAAGGGTGTTTAGAGGAAACACCTCAAAATCATGGCCAGAAACATAACTGAGCAAACTGTTCTAGTTTTTCTAGTTTTTTTACAAGTTAGTATGAAAATGAAAGAGAAGATGGAACTGTTTATACCTATATACTGCTTTCCCTCTTACTCATTGTTTAGATAGAACAGACTTTTTTTAGTCTTTTTTAAAATTTAAGTATAATTGACGTATAGTGTTATATTAGTTTAAGGTATGCAATATAATGATTCAACATTTCTTTTTTTATTTTTATTTTTATTTTTATTTTTAAAGATTTTATTTATTTATTTGACAGACAGAAATCACAAGTAGGCAGAGAGGCAGGCAGAGAGAGAGGAGGAAACAGGCTCCCCGCTGAGCAGAGAGCCCGATGCAGGGCTCAATCCCAGGACCCTGAGATCATGACCTGAACCAAAGGCAGAGACTTTAACCCACTGAGCCACCCAGGCGCCCCTGATTCAACATTTCTATATATTTCTCAGTGCTCATCAAGATAAGTCTACTCTTAATCCTTCTTGTCTATTTTACCCATTCTCCCACCTACCTCACCTCTGGGAACCACTGATTTGTACTCTGTATTTAAGTGTCTTTTTTGTTTGTTTGTCTCTTTTTCCTTTGTTCATTTGTTTTGTTTCTTAAATTCTACATATGCATTAAATTGTCTTTCTGTGACTGACTTGATTCACTTAGCATTATACCCTCTAGATCATCCATGTTGCAAATGGCAAGATTTCATCGTTTTGTGGCTGGATAATATTCCATTGTATACATATACCACATCTGCATTTGCCATTCATCTGCAGATGGACATTTGATTTACTTCTATATTTTGGCTATTTGAATAATGTTGCAATAAACATAGGGGCTCATATACCTTTTCAAATTAGTGTTTTTGTATTTTTTGAGTAAATACCCACTAGTGGAATTGCTGGATCATATGGTAATTCTATTTTTAATATTTTGAGGAATTTCCATTACTGTTTTCCATAGAATAGACTCTTTTAAAAGGGTATATGATATTCAGTTATGTTTCTTTGTGTATCTCTTACACTTTAAAATTATTTGATGAATATTCAGTACCTACAGTGCACTTGCTGATCTGGTAAATACTGAAAGTACAAGAAAAAGACAAAATAGACCCTTTCCCTAATCTAATAGGGAAGACAAGCATTAATCAAGTAATTACATACTGTAAGCCTATGAACTGCACTGTAGTCATTGAGTAGGTATTAAGAGTCTGGATTTTATCTGGGGGTTAAAAAAAAGGGTACGGCAAGATTTATGATATAGTTCTTAAGGGTTTCGTTTTGAGTAAGAATCCCAGTTTTGCTTTTTCTCTCTTTAACTTTGCTTTTGCTATGGTGCTTCATTATGTGCATCTATGAACCACTGGCAGCAGCTGCATAAAGTTATAAGTAAAGAATAAGGACTCTGTTTTTTCTGTTTATTATGGCTTAGGAGCTGGGTATTATTAGCACACTTCTATTCACAATAACTTTTTATCATTGTAGAGGTGTAAACACCAGAAATTTTTATTTTGTTTTAATAATAGCATAAAATTTATGTACTGAACAGCTATGTAAAACATTGAATGTGGTAGGCAAAAGTATTGAAGACGGTAAATGAAGTATGCACTATAAATCAAGTATTTTTTAAAAAAATACATATCTAAAATGAAATTTGAAGAAGCTTACAAGTTAAAGAATAATTGAACATTTTTGCATATATATAGCAAACGGAATTGTTTTTGTTTATTTGTTTATTTATGTGGTTGGTTAGTTGGTTGACCATTATTTCATCCATTTCCCTTGTTTGGAGGGGAATTTTTTCAAGAGAACAATCATGAATTTTACTAGGCCTTAGAGGAATGGCAAAATTTTGTTAGAATCTAGAGATTGTAAGTTTAGTATCTTTTCTATTAATTCATACTATCTCATAAATCAGAGTTATACAAAATTAGAAATCCATTTGATTTCTTTGAATGTACATGGCTAGAGATAAAAACCGTAAGCAAGTGTTTACATTTGGGGGTAGTGATCAGAAAACTGATGTGTTTTTAAAGGAGCTTAACTATTATTAGTAATTTAGTAATTATTGGCACTTCCAAACTTATTACAGACCACTTTGGTTAGGTTTATGCTCATATACAAAATACGGTTTTATATCTGGCCTTAGAAAGTAGAAATTGAGTCAACTTAAAAAAATAGTGAACCTTGGGATAAAAGAGAAAATTCTATTTTCAGTTACAGTTTCACCTATTAGTATTTATTCCAGATATTCAATAGAGCCCTCAACAATATAGGGGAATTGACTTTATGAAATACTTGCTTAATTGGAAGATGACTGTCTTATTCTGAATCGCACAATTAGGGTTAAGTTTTTGGTATGTGCCTATAAAATATTTTTATTTGTTTGAATATCAATACCGTGTTTTCCTTCTAGTCTTCATTTTGGCTCTGTGCTTTAAGTCTCTCGCCAGGAGTTAATTTATTTTTTTCTTAAATTGAGTTCTATTATCAAAACCAAATACAAAGAATTTTTCTTTTTCCTGAGAAAATTAGTTGCCACTCTTTCTCAGGTCTGTGAACAAAGTGTCTTTGTTTTGAGACAGATTTAAATATTTTGGGTTTTTTTTTGAGATGCTTGTGGGAGAAGCAGAATGGCACTATGATAAGGGCATGGATGTTGGGGTCTTATAGCTTTTGTTCCCATCACAAGTATCTGTGGTGTCTCACTGACCTTGTGTCCTGGCATGGAACATTCCTGAGAACCACACCTTGCCTGACTGTCATGGGGCCAATTGCTTTTATGTGAAAGTTCCTAGCATGGTGGCAAATAGGTGCTCAATAAAGCAGGATTTATTAAACATTCATAATTATCACTTTTGAACATCTTGGGACATCTCTGTGTGCTTATATGTTGTCAAGATGCTTACTGTATAAAAAAGTGACGGTTTATTTTAGAGATTATTAAAAAGGCCTGTGTTGTTCCTTACCTTGGAATTCGACAATAGGTTTTAAATGTTGTATTTTAAAAAATACCTTTATAATTGATATTTGTTAAAAATCTTGTTTACTTAAAAAGAGAATAATCGAATGATTTTGTTAACAAGAAAAGACAGAAGAACTGTTCAGGTATAACTTATTTTTTTTTTTAATGATTATCCTGATGGGCTACATATTTATATATTAATTTGTATATTAATTTGTATACCTGTGATTCTTTAAAAATATACTTCCTTATTTATAGGATGAGGCAGAGTAATATGAGACCATTCTGATGATTTTACAACAGCTATTTAAAGAGATTTCTAGAAAAAAAACTTATAATGTTTAATTTACTAAAAAAGCAATTTTGCCTCTTACCATAAGGATCTCATAATACATTATATAAATAGTCCTATTTACATACCACATGAAAATATAGGATTTTCTAGATGGATAGAAGGAAATTAACAGGTATATTAACAGGTGTATTAACTCTTTCTGGGCCAAATATGCCCTACTCCTTTGCAAGGGTGAATGGAATTCTGAGATCCTGCCAGGGAGTAAATTAAGCACTTGGAGATTCTTCAGTTAATGATCTCATGAATCCTCATAATATTCCTTATGAGGTAGATGACAAGTTGTATTAGCTCCATTTGTATTACAAGAAAAATGAGGCCTAAAGTTGTTACACAATTTCAATACATGGATTAAAAAATGTGTTTCTACCACAGTATGGTCTACAGTATTACATCATTGCACATGTGTTATAATTACTTTGTGCATGTAGAATTACATTTGGGGCCTCTTCAAATTGAAATTATATCCTTTTGCTTTGTGTTTTATGACTTTTTATATATCAATAAGCACCATGTCCCCAAAGCCTTTTCCAAGACTTATATTTTTCATTTCTCTGAGTACACAGGCTTTCCCATTTGTAGGAGTAGCTATGTTAAAATCTCCCAGGAGAGAGTCCAATCCTTATACAAGATCAAATATCTCAGTCCTGAGCACTACTCAGCCCTTCTTTAAAGCATCACTATTGCCAAGGGGTAATGAAACTATTGTTTAAATAGTTCCATAGGTAGTAGTAGTACCGTCATTTATAGATTATTGTCAGAAGACATTTCTTGAGCTATCCAGAAACAAGGAAGACAAAGAGTCTTATCTATTGAAAGTTTGCTCATGTAGTTCTACTTAGAAAAGCACTGAAAAGTAGAGAAAAAAATGCTGTGATTAAATGGGAAAAATGTTGAACAGAAATAGTTCATTTTGAACTGACATGCCACTTGCTTTCAGATGATACAGACCCTATGATCTTTTTATTCTCCTTTCTCTTGTGTTCTGGTGAAGCCTCTTTTAGATCTTGGAGAGGTCATATAAAATTTTAGGCCTTACCAGATTCTAATGATAAAGTTTCATCTTTGCCATTTTTGAGAAAAATCAGTGGGATAAACAATATTATATAAGCTTGATTTGTGCATTTGCCTTTATTAACTATGGTGATTTATACAATGGAATTGGTAAGAGTTTGATAAGTCTATACATTCATACATTTCTAAGAAGAGATGAGCAATATATTGAAAATTTTGAATGGGGAGTATCACAGAAGCACACTTAATTTACCTTGTCCGATGGGTAATTTGTTTCTTCCCATTAATTTTCTTTTAAAGATTTTATTTATTTATTTGACAGACAGAGACCACAAGTAGAGAGAGAGGCAGGCAGAGAGAGAGGAGAAAGCAGGCTCCCTGCTGAGCAGAGAGCCCGACGCAGGGCTCGATCCCAGGACCCTGAGACCATGACTCAAGCCCAAGGCAGAGGCCCAACTCACTTAGCCACCCAGGTGCCCCTTTCTTCCCATTATTTCTACTGAAACCACCATTATTCTGAAAGATGTTGCAAGTATACTATTACCTGGCATGACACACTCTTGCTTTTGATCACATTCCTAGAGAGAACTCTTTAGTTTCTGTAAAAGATATTCTCTTCAAATGTTAAGAAAATAAAGAGTAACCATGAGAAGTATGAACACTGGATTCAATGTCACATGTAGAAAGAACAAAATAGATATAGATATCTATATATAGATAGTATAATTAATTTGGTGTGAAGTCACACATAAAAGTGATTACAACTGAGAAGAGATGAAGGAGAAGATAGGCAGCAATAATTAAGGAAATCATTAAATTATTTGCTAATATAATATTTCCTTAGAATAAAACTAAAAGCCAATATAAATACTTAATAGTGGTTAATTCTTGAGTGTGATGAGTTGTTGTAACATTAATATTTTGTGTTTTCCTGTGTTTTAAAAAGTTATTTGAAAAGTAAATTTTAGGGTGCCTGGGTGGCTCAGTGGGTTAAAGCCTCTGCCTTCGGCTCAGGTCATGATCTCAGGGTCCTGGGATTGAGCCCCACGTCGGCCTCTCTGCTCAGCGGGGAGCCTGCTTCCTCCTCTCTTTCTCTCTATCTCTCTCTGCCTGCCTCTCTGCCTACTTGTGATCTCTGCCTGTCAAATAAATAAATAAATCTTAAAAAAAAAAAAAAGAAAAGTAAAATTTAAGAATAATATCTTAGAAGGAAGTAGAGAATAAAAATTAAGAATATGGCTTAAATTATGATTTTGAATCCTGGTTAATGCTTTTTGTTCCTGATGATGAGAAACTTCTTATTTCATTGCACCTCAGTTTTCTTGTCCATTAAGTGATGGAAATAAATATCACTCAGCATTGCTGCAAGGATTTAATGAAAAAATGTCTGGAAAGCATTTTTTACTATACCTATCATTTAACAATCTCTCATTAAATTATTAGTGATGTTATAAAGCAGAGGTACTATTTTTTTTAAATAATTAGAAATTATCCATGTCCTGATTCAATAATCTTATTATAATGTATCATTCCATGAAGATAAGTACCTAATAATTCTCAGGTACTATTGATCTTAAATTCAGTGATCTTAAATTCTGACATGTAGGCATTTGTGTTTGCATGAGTATGTAATGAAACTTACGGATAATTTAAGGCTGAAGATGTGAAGATTATATCAAAATAAAAGATACTTAGTAAGAAAAAAAGACTAATTTGGATCTTCAGAAATTTAAGAATAAGCTACAAATGTGTGTTCACACAGAGCAGAAAGTAATTTATGTACAAAAAATGGAGAAGGATGGAGAAAAAACACAGTATTTGATATTCGTGATCATGTACTCTAAAGAATAACTATTCAAATCAGATTGGAAACTTTGAAATTTACATGCATTTTTTCCCTCTAAATTCTTTGTTTCCTTTGTTATGTTATTTCCTTGCTCCTTGGTTTTAATCACTTATTCTTTAGAGGCTTAAGTTTGCTTTTTTCTATTATAAATTTCTAGAGAAAAGAGATAAGTGGTATAGTAGCAGACTCAAGACAATTCTTTTCTTCCATTTATTTTTATTTATATTTTAAAATATCTGAAATAGAAAAAAAAAAAGCTTCCTTCTCTGTTGTAAGAAGCATTGAGTTGGTGCTTGGTGAATAATAAATCATCATAATAAATGAGATGACTAGATTTCTTGAGGAGTTGCTGCACTCTGGTTTTAATATTGTTAGAGGATGTGTATATCTTGTCCCATGTGTTACTGAAGCTAATTTAAGGAGGCTACAAGTATCTTTTACAGAAAAAAAAATAATGCTTTAAATAAATGTATGAGTTCTGAGGATTATATCATAAATTGGGTTTTCCCTTCATTATTTTTTCTATTTTTATTGTACTCTATTCTTTTCCCCTTCTTTGAGAAATTTATCTGCCTTTGTTTCTTTATTTTCTTTAAAATGTTAAATCATTATCTTTTAAATCAATTTTGTACCTGGGCCTTGTTTTTTATTTACTTATTAATATTTTTTTTCCTGAATCCTGTGATCAGTAGGAACAGCCTCTGTTCCAATTCTGTTTATGGCACCATCTTGCAATCCTTTGATTCTTTCTAACCAATGCCACTCCGTGGTCTTTTTAAAGCTCCATTTCTGTAATAAGATCACTGCAGTATATTGTAGCTGAATATAAAATGAAGGTGAAAATAATAAGACTGTCTGCCATATTGTTCTTTTTCTTCTGACATCTAAAAACAATATCAAACATGTCTCAAATTACCTTACTTTGTTAGCTTGCCATTTAAAAAATTGTGAATAAGAAATATGTTGGTATTTCATTATTTCAGAATGTTCTCTCTTTGATTGTCAGCCTTATCAGAGCCAACAATCTTTTTAATAACAAATGTAAAGTGAGCTAAAAAAAAATCCCTGCAATAAAAATAATGGATAATAAAATCTACCCATACATGTAATTTTATAAAATCAGTGCAATGTCCTAAATGTATGAAGGAGAAATGAAAGGAAGTAGATGTATAATATAATAGTACATATTTCAATATGCAAATATACAAATATTACCTCACTACAAGGTATGATTAAAGAGCCCGTTTATGCATCATATTTCTGACAGCTACAAATGCAAACTGATACAAGCAAATTAATAATGACTCAAATACCATAAGTAGCATTGCCACTGGGGATATGATTTTCTGAAATCATGAACATTTGGAAAAATTTAAAACCAAATATATGTAGTCCTTTCTGAATTTACACAATTCTTGCATTCCTGGAAAATTCAATGCATATAAAATTTATAAGACAAATATTTTGTACTTATATGTAAAATGGTTAGAATCTAGCTTCAGATAATTGTAAATAGGGTTTTAACCTAAGTAAATATTGTGTGATATTAGAATATTGTGTGGGATATTGGAAAATTCTTTATTATGTAGGACTGTCTCACCCAGACCATCATTCCCTCCTAAGTGCCAGTGTGTCCCACAATCATTGTGTTAAAAAAGTCTACACAAATCACCATAACACATCAGAAAGTAATTCTCAAGGGATAACTTATGCTAAAAACCGTTCATGTTAAAATGTTCTAATGGGTCTATTAGAAAACATTTATACTTTCCATGGGTGTCTATAGAATGCTACCATAACACTACAATTCCATTAATCTTTTTCTCCCCACATTTTTTTTTTTTTGAAGATTTTATTTATTTATTTGACAGACAGAGATCACAAGCAGGCAGAGAGGCAGGTAGAGAGAGAGAGGAGGAAGCAGGCATCCCGCCGAGCAGAAAGCCTGATGCAGGGCTCGATCCCAGAACCCTGGGATCATGACCTGAGCTGAAGGCAGAGGCTTTAACCCACTGAGCCACCCAGGCGCCCCTCTCCCCACATTTTCATAAATTAAGTTACCATATTCTACTTAGGTGATAGCATCTATTTTGCATAAATGAAACAGTAAGAATGATACCTTTTCATGAAGTTTGCTTAAGGATTTTTGAAAACCCACTAGTTCTTTTTTGTTTTTATAAAATGAAAGATGTTAGTTGAAATTTTGAATGTCTACTTTTTCTTTTTTTAAATTATAGCTTCTTCAATCCTAGAAACACTACTTTTCTGTATGTCTTTCTCATTTTTATGGGTAATGTCTTTCATAATATACTCTTTTCCTGGGATGCATGTTTAAAGATATCTTGATATTCATCATCATGAGACAGGAAATAGAATTTGTTCCATATTGCATTATTATTCCAAGTATATGTTTTCAAAAGAATTTGTGTTTCAGCCAAGATGGGATTTATGAATTCTCATGGAAAGATGATAAAATAGTGGCATAACCATCAGGGGGAGAGAACAGTATTCCTCAGAGCCATTTTAATAAACTGACAAAAGAGGCAATTATGAAGCAGATGGTTAAAGAGAACATGGATGGTGAAGATGTGGAGATAGTGTAAGATCTTTAGATCTTACTAATTGTTAGAAGAAAAGCTGAAAGTAACAGGATGCTAAGAAAGCAGATGATGGCTTGCCAAGCAGCAGTTTTGATTTCCTTTGTTTCTTTTCAGAAAACTACTTATTTTTATAGGTTAGCATTCTCTGGAAATGTTAAAAATTGTAGTATTAGATGTAAGGCAAAAATAGGAAATGAAATCTACATTTAACAATATTGCAAGTTCTAGTTGTCTTTTACATATATTAATATTTTATATCTCTGGAAAGATCAAGATTGAAAATCCAAGGTTGACTATCATTTTAATGTTATAAAAATATTTTACTCAGTCTTCAAAAGAGGAAAGAAAAGATCAAAAGTCTTCTTTATGCAAACATGTTTTTTTAAAATAAAAATATATCTCATTTGTACAAAAATAATTTCCCAGACAGTATAATTCATCTTATCTCCTCATACCTATGCACAGAGGCAGAACATTAATATATTTAGACCTTTTGATTGGAGACTTAGCATTTACACTGGCATAAAATATTAATACTATCATCCAAGCATGAAAATTCCAAATTAACAGAAACCAATATTGCTATTCAGGCAAAGTGGGAGTTACTGTGTGAAATGGAAGCAATTCTATAAAACATGGGTTAGCAGGATATTAAGAACCTAGATTTAAGCTTTATTCTTCATACATGGTAGGACAAGGCATTAATCTACCTACTGTCTCTGTTTTGAATGAATATGCTTTCTTTCTATGAATTTAATATTAATACCTGATGATGATTCCAAACTCTGAATCCAAATTGTGTGGCCTCAAATCTGGCTTGGTTAAGTAATGCTGGGCAACTTCCTTCAAAATTCTGTACTTCAGTTTTCTCATCATTTTTTATCATTTTTTATTGAAATATAACTGGTATATAGTATTACTTTAGTTTCAAGTGTACTACCTAAAGACTCAACATTTGTGTACATTGTGAAATGATCACCAAATTAAGTCCATCTACCATTTGTCACCATACAAATTTATAAAACTTTTTTCTTCTCATTAGAACTTTTAAGATTTACACTCTTGGCAACTTTTGAATTTGTGATATATTATTGACGGTAGTCCCCATTCTTTGTACAGAGTTTTTATCTGTACACCACATCCCTATGAATTATTTATTTTATAAGTTGAAGTTTGTACCTTGTGATCTCCTTCATCCGTTTCAGCCACTCCTCAACCCCTCCCCTCTGGCAACCATCAGTCTGTACTCTGTATCTGTGGGTTTTATTTTTTTATGTTTTGTTCGTTCACTTGTTTTGTTTTTTAGATTCCAGATATAAGTGAAATCATATAGCATTTGTCTTTCTCGGTCTCACTTATTTCACTTAGTATAATACTTTCAAGGTCAATTCGTGTTGTCTCAAATGGCAAAATTTCATTATTTTTATGGTTGAGTAATATTACATTGTAGATATATAACACATCTTCTTTAACCATTCATCTGTCAGTGGATGCTTAGTTTATTTCCATAGTTTGGCTATAGTGAACAATGCTGCAATAATCATAGGGATGTATATGTCTTCAGATAAGTGTTTTCATTTTCTTCAAGCTAAAACCCAGAAATGGAATTACTAGATTGCATAGCATTTCCATTTTCAATTTTAATTTTTGGAGAATCTCCACACTGTTTTCCTCAGTGCCTGCACAAATTTACATGCCTAACAAAAGTGCAAGAAAGTTCCCATTTCTCCACTCTCTTCTCACCAACACTTGCTATTCTATGGTCTTTTTGACAATAGCCATTCTGACTATTAGATGTGAGGTGATATCTCATTGCAGTTTTGATTTGCATACCCTTGATGATTAGTGACATTGAGCATCATTTCATATGCTTGTTGGCCATCTGTGTTCTTTGGAAAAATGTCTATTCAGATCCTCTGCCCATTTTTAAATATGATTGCTTGTTTTTTATTGAGTTGTATGAGTTTTTTAAAACATATTTTGATACATGATTTTAGATACATGATTTGCAAATATTTTATCCCATTCAATAGATTACCTTTTTATTTTGTTGATGGTTTTCTCTACTGTGTGTGCAGAAGCTTTTTGGTTTTATGTCATCCCATTTGTTTCGTTTCGGTTTTGTTGCCTTTGTTTCTGGAGCCAGATTAAAAAAAAAAAAAAAATCTGTCACTGGTCCATGTAGTAGCTAGTTTTAGGCTGATTTTAAGTTAGACTTTCAGTTCTCTCTAGCCCTCTGCATCTCCTGGATGTAAACTCTGTTGCTTTTTAAAACCACATACTTGGGGGGCTCCTCTATCCAGTGCAGGTCCCAAGGGTTTATGTTCCTGATCCAGGGCACAGACCCCTGCTTCCTCAGGGAGAAGTTCTGTGTTTATGAGATCACTCTTGATCTCTGAACTGTGGATGCCTTTTTGGCAAGACTGCTTCTCTGCCTCTACTACTTGTCTCAACGTGGTCATTGTATGCTTTGCTGGGTAGAAATTTGTTTAGGTAGTTTTCAGAAGAATTTTTTCTTTCTTTTTTTTTTTTAATATTTTGTCTATCTATCTATTTACTTATTTAATTTCAGAGTGTGTGCTCAAGAGAGAAGGAGAGAGAGAGAGTGCGCAAGCGCTCACACATGACGAGGGTGAGGCAGATGGGGAGTGCAAGGGAGGTTCCTCATTGAGCTTAGATCCCAATGTGGGACTCCTGTCTCAGAACCCTGAGATCATGACAGGAGCCAAAACCAAGAGTCCCGTGCTTAACCAACTAATCCACCCAGCTCTCCCAAGGAAATTTTTTCATGTGTAGCTATAGATTGATTGTGTCCATGGAAGGTGTTAAGGATCTTCCTACATGGACTGCCTCCTTTCTTCTCTTTAAGTGAGAGAAATGTGCTGCCTTCCTAGAGATGATGTCACTAGGACATGAGAAGCCTCCAATGAGTGTGAGCAATTTTTATTGTTTTTTTAATCAAGGATTTAATTGAAAAACCAAAAATGATTAATAGTGATCTACAAAAATACATGAAAAGCACTTTGTAGGTAGAAAACTACCTGTAACACTAATTAATTAAAATATTACCATTTAATTAATAGAAAACAAATAAGGAAAATGAGTATTTCTATTTTTCTCAAATTGATATACAGTATCATTTTGCTGTATTTAAGCACTTTTTTCTCTTTTTTATATACCAAGTTCAGCAAATTTAGTCAGCAACAAGCTGAACAGAAGTTTCTTTTGTGAAAATTATTCACCTTCAGTATCATATGTATTATTTAAATTCATTCCACATATTTGAAATCCAAATATTAGATTTTTTATTTGCAATTCTTTCTATCTCTGTGCACCCTTGGAAAAGTAATGAATAGCCCAAATGCCTTTGCTCTCAAACTTTAGTTTGCAAGGATGAAATCACTCCTGAGCCAAGCATCTAGTCTGCAGGAAGGGAAAGCACTAATGAAAATTAGCATTCCAAAAGAATCTTCTGCAGCTGTCATCATAAAAGGAAACTGATTAGTGGTTTGGACGGTGCTAACTCTGTAAATTATCAAACAAAATACTGCAGAAGCATCCATTTACGTATATGAAAATTACAATTTGAACATCACACTTAGAGCACATTAATCAACTTCATTCTTTGTTTTTATGGGTAATGAGGCTTTGCAGAAAGGTAAACAGCCAGCTAAATAAAGTTGCTTTGACAAAATGGATTAAATATATTCACACTTAAAAAAAAAAAATGTGCTAAGAGGTGTTTAAATAAGGGAAGCATCCCCTGGTCATTTCTTTCTATTTTGGGTTCCTACTTGAACTTTTCCTCCCATTCTGGCTTATTTATTTATTTATTTATTTATTTGTCTTCTATGGATTTCAGTGTCTTTCATATTCAGTCTGTCTGTAATGTTAATATGGGACTTTTAGAAGCTGATTAATATATTCTATCACTTTTTATGTGGCATCTAAAAATATAACCTTAATTAAAATATGTTGGTTCTTAAAAGCTACTCAGAAGTTACATAATTTGTTGTAGGTAGTAATAATTATTTCCTGTGATGGAAATGGCATGATTTTTTTCTAATAACTTTTCCTGTTTTATATATAATAGTTTATATAAAGGGAAACGTCTCCTTTTATGGGAATTGGATTTCTGGGAAATGGAACCAACATTGAAGATGGCTAAATTTAATACTTCTGATAATCTATGAATAAATGAATTAGGCCGACAAACCAAATATTAACATAATATAATAAAATAATGATTATTTCTCCAAATACTTGAGTACCTAATATCACAGGTACTAGAGATGTGGCAGTAGAAAACATGTAAATAAATGGCTGACAAATATTTTAATAAGTGATACTTACCTGTCTTTGACCAATGATGGAAACCCACTGGGAAACTGAGAATCCAGCAAATACTAGGTGTCAGTGAATGTATTAAAGAATAGATGATTATATATAAAAAATGAGGTCAATTTATAATGTACATATGCCTTAACTATTTTTTTTTTTTGCCTTGATAAACTTCCTTTTTACAGTGAATTGCAGGGCAGCACTTTACCGTTTTCTTTTCATGTGTCGATTGTTTACATTCCATTATGATGATTAGGTGAGAGTCCCACTCCACTTTTTTTTGGTCCATATTTTCAAATTTGCCTCACGCTTTATGGTTTTAGCCCCTTAATTATTATTGTTACTTAAATAAATTTTTCTCAATTAAATTCTGTCAATGCTCCACTCAATGATTTTCAAATTTCTTCCCTCCAGTGCCACTTCAGAAAAATTCTAGGAAATCAAGAATTGACACATACATGTTTTGTATAAAACACTATTTTCTAGTGTTTGCTTTTATTTGAGGCAATGTTTATCTCCACATAAAGTGTTCAAAACTACAAAGAGTGGATATAATAAAATTAAAGTTAGCAATTCTGGTAGTCCAAATTTGGAGAAATTGAATTGCATTAGATTGGATAGTGGGAAATGACACTTAGTTGGGGAAAAAATAATCTTAATTTTTGGAGAAGTATATTGACAACTTTATCACTAACCTCATTCATTATTTTGATTTGTGGGACGTAAATTTATTATTATTCATGCTTGATCATTTTTAGCTTGATATATAGAACAATTGATACTAATTTTGATACTAATCACAGTACATTTGTGCATTAACACAGCCACTAAGCTTGCAGTCTCAAAGGAAAAAGGGCAATACTTTAGAAATGATTGACAATGCTTATTTTTTCCACTTAACCTCAAGTATTTTTTTTATATGCAGAATTGTCATCGGCCTCTTCAGCAAGTCTGTAGATGCACAGGCACAAAGTAGAAGAATTAATGCACACTAGAATCTTTTACATCTTTTTGACTAATATATTTACTTGGAAAGGTGTGTATATATAGGAAACTTACAGTTCACTCACTGGTATTAATATCTTCCAAATTTTAGTGTATTTTTCTTCAAAGAGTTTCTGCCTTTAAATTCTTTGAAAATATTTTTGTCTATTGGAAGATTAATTGATGATAATTTAGCTAGCAACTAACATGTTTTATACTGTATTCCAACTTGATTTTATAAAATTACACCTTGTCAATGTCAAAGTGAACAGACAACTTGGTGGTGGGTCCTTCCATGATAAACATTATCCATACATTTTCATTATTTCATTTTGACTATGTAGTTCTCCAAAAAATATCTTTCATCTTTTCCTGTATTGCTTTACTTAATAATTTCTTTATTCTGTGTATACCACAATAATACATATGTAGTCATTTCTTTTAAATTTCTACTGTTAAGAATTAATGTTGGTGCTCTAATTTGAATACAATGAGTTTAAGAAAATAGTACTCCATAGAGCTATAAACATAAAGGAGACAGCTAGTTAAAGAATAGACAGTAATATGGGTACAGTGGCCTTCCCTGGCGTTGTCTCTCTTCCTTTAGCAGCTAAGAAATATGAAATCTGGAAAATCGAAAATTACATTTACCTTTGTAGAATTATTGAATATTATGACAAGGCAATTATGGACCTAAATTGCAATGTGGAGTTATTATTCTATGTTTTTTTGCCTTAGTTGTAGACAATTGTTTCCTGAAGTTCTTTAAAGTTTTCACCTGTACTACATTCATCCTTAGAACTATATCCTTTCTCAAAGAGAGTATGTTTTAGTATTTAGGAAACTTTAACTTAAACTCTGGCATTTTGAGTGAGATTTGTAATCTGGGAAATAGTATCAATCAGTGGAATATCTTCAATCCTTTATGCTTTAAAATTCTTGTTTTATGTACTCTTCTGCAAACATTAACAATACTTTCCTTTTTTAAAATAATGTATACGTCTGCTTCCTAACTATTTACCTGCTTGTTTGTTTTGCTGGCTTGTTTGTTTCATTGCTTTAGCATGAAAGATTTTTATCAATTTTGGTTATGTTATGCTGCAGTAGCCACCATACCCCAACCTATGATCACAATTTCATGATGTTTTATGTCTTTCTTGGAGTGGCTGCCTTTCTGTTCCACATTATCTTTATTTTTGAACACAAACTAAAGGCACATCCCCTAGCTGGATCATTTTTAAACCTCAGAGAAAAGGGAACAAGAGCACAATGACACCATGTGATAATTCTTAAAACTTTGGTTGAAAGTGGCTCTCATCACTTCAGCTCACAATTACGGGCAAGAAATTGTCAAGGTCTGGTGTTGATGCATAATCTAATATTTCCAAAGAGAAAAGAAGTAAATAATTTGAACAATAATACAACTTACCACTGGAGAATTTGAAAGAAAAAATATCAAAATTATAATTTTCCAAGGCCTATATGAGAGTAAGAACTTGTGGATTTTTTCCCCAGTTTTACTGATGCTTGTATTGACATTGCATAAGTTTAAGGTGCGCAACATTTTTTTAAAAGATTTTATTTATTTATTTGACAGACAGAGATCACAAGTAGGCAGAGAGGCAGGCAGAGAGAGAGAGAAGCAGGCTCTCTGCTGAGCACCCTGAGATCATGACCTGAGCTGAAGGCAGAAGCTTAACCCACTGAGCCACCCAGCTGCCCCAAGGTGTGCAACATTTTGATTTGATATATGTATATATCATATCATCACAAGCTTAATTAACATATATCACCTCACGAAGTTATAAAAGTTTTTCCTTATGATGAAATATTTTATGATCTACTCTCTTTCAAGTATACAGAATAGTATTGTTAGCTTTAGTTATAATGTATGTTGCATCCCAAAAAATTATTTCTCATAAAACTGGAGGTTTATGTGTTTTGGTCACCTTCACTCAAATCCCCCACCCCCATTCTTTGCCTTTGGCAACCACAGAACTAATCTGTTTCTGAGTTTGATTTTGTCAGTACATATAGAAATAAAATCATCCATCATATTTCTTTGTGTCTGACTTATTTCAATTAGCATAATGCCCTGAAAGTATATTCATATTGTCACAAATGACAGGGTTTCCCTTATTTTTATGGCTAAATTTTATACTATCATATATCTACACATCATAGTTCCTTTATTCATTCATCAGTTGTTGGACACTTAGGTTATTTCCATGTCTTAGGTATCACAAAAAACATTCTATATTAGCATGGGGTACAGATATCTTTTCAAATTAGTGCTTTCATTTCCTTTGGCTATATTTCCAGAAGTGAAATTTCTGGATCATGTGGTAATTTTATTTCTAATTTTTGGGAAACCTCCATACTATTTTCCAGACTGTCTGTATCAATATACATTCCCACCAACAGTGTACAAAATTCCCTTTTCTCCACATTCTTGCCAGCATTTGTCATCTCTTGCCTTTTTGATGATGGTCATTCTAACAGATGTGAGATAATGTTTCATTGTGGTTTTGATTTTCATTTCTCTAATGATTAGTGATGTTGAATGATTTATCATTTGCTTATGGCCATTTGAATATCCTCTTTGCAAAAATGTCTCTTTGGGTCCTTTACCCATTTTTTAACTGGTCTATTTATTTATTGTGCTATTGAGTTATATGAGTTCCTTACCTATTTTGGATATTAATTCTTCATCAGAATATAGTTTGCAAATATCTTCTCTTATTCCATAAGTTGCCTTTTCTTTTTTCTGATTGTTTCTTTTACTGTGAGGAAGTTTTTTAGTTTTTTTTTTATTTTGTTGCTTGTGTTTTAGTGTCACATATAAAAAAAATTCATTGCCAAAACTCATGTCAAGAAGTTTTTCACTGCCTTTTACTTTAGAAGTTTTATGGTTTCATTCCTTACATCTAATGTTTTAATTCAATTTGAGTTAATTTTTGTGAATGATCTAAAGTAGAGATCTAGTTTCATTCTTTTGCATATGAATGTCTGATTTTCACAGCACCATGTACTAAAGAGATTATCTTTTTTTTTTAATAGTCTCTGCTCTCTTTTTAAATATCAGTTGACTATTTATCCATGAGTTTATTTCTGAGTTCTCAATTCTATTTTAACAGTCTATGTGCCTGTTTTTATTACAGTACCATATTGTTTTGATTAGTATAACTTTGTAATACAGTTTGAAATCAGGAAGTGGAGTGCCTTCGGCTTTGTTCTTCTTCCCCAATATTATTTTGGCTATTAAGGATCTTTTGTGGTTCCATACAGATTTTAGGATTCATTTTTCTGCTTATTTAAAAAATACGTTGGAAACTTAATAAGGATTACACAAAATCTATATATGGCTTTGAGTTGTATGGACATTTTAACCATGTTTATTTTTCAAATCCATGAACAAAGAATATTTTTTCCATTTATTTGTGTCTTCAGTTTCTTGCATCAATGTATTATAGTTTTTAATGTAGAGAACTTGCACCTCCTTGTTTAAATTTATTCCTATTATGTTTTACTGTTTTTGGTACTTTTGTAAATGGGATTGTTTCCTTTATTTCTTTTTCAGATAATTTGTTGTTAGTGTATAGAAACACTACTAATTTTTTTATGTTGATTTTGTATCCTACAAATTTACTGAATTTGTTGATTAGTTCTAACAGGGGTCTCTGTGTGTGTGTGTGTGTGTGTGTGTGTGTGTGTGTCTTGTTGAGTCTTTAAGATTTCCTACACATAAAATTGTATCATCTACAAATAGCGACTATTGTACTTCTTCCTTTCCAATTCTGATGCATTTTATTTTATTTATATGTTATGCTATGTTATGCTATGCTATATTATGCTATTCTATGTTATGTTATGTTATGTTATATTATGTTATGTTATGTTATGTTATGTTATTTCTTGCCTGACTACTTTGGCTAGGTCTTCCAGCACTACACTGAATAAAAGTACTGGTAGTCGGTGCCCTTGTGCCTGGTCATATGAGAAAGCTTTCAATCTTTTACCATAGAGTATGGTGTTAACTGTGGTCTTATCATATATGGCCTTTATTATGTTGCAGTACATTCCTAGTACAGCCATAACACTTATCATATATGGTCTTTATTATGTTGCAGTACATTCCTAGTATATCCTGTTTGTTGAAAGTTTTTTATCATGAATGATGAATTTTGTCCAATACTTTTTCTTCATCTGTTGAGAAGTTCATTTGATTTTTATTTTTCATCCCGTTAATGTGATATAGCTCATTGAATTATTTGCATGTGTTAAACTGTCCTTGCATCTGAGGGATAAATTCCATTTGATCATGGTGTATGATCATTTTAATGTGCAGATAAATTTGGTTTGCCACTATTTTGTTGAGAATTTTTGCATTTATATTCATCAGCATATTGGTCTGTAATTTTATTTTTTATCATGTCCTGTCCTTATCCTCCTTTATATGAGGGTAATGCTGGCTTTGTAAAATGGAATTGTGAGTTTTACAGTCTCTTTAATTTCTTTTTAAGAATTTGAGAAGAATTGACATTAATTCTTTTTTACACATTTGGTAAAATTCAGCAGTGAAGACATCTAGTCCTGAGCCTTTTTTTGTTATGATTGTTGGGAGGGTTTTGATTGTGATTCAATCTAATTATTTGTTATTGGTCTGTTTAGACTTCTTATTTCTTCTTAATTTAGTCTTGGTAGATTATATGTTACTAGTCATGAATGCATTTCTTCTAGATTGTCCTGTTTGTTGGCATATGGTTATTCATGATAGTCTCTCGTAATCTTTTGTGTCTGGGTGGTATCAGTTGTAATGTCTTCTCTTTCATTTATAATTTTAAAAATTTTGGTCCTCTTCCTTGTTTTTTTGATTAGTCTCACAAAGTTTTGTCAAATTTGTTTATCTTTTCAAAGAACCAAGTCTTAGGTTTGTTGATTGTTTCTGTTGTTTCCCTGAACTCTAGATCATGTATTTCTGTTCTAATCTTTATTATTTTCTTCCTTCTACTAACTTTGGCTTAGTTTATTCTTCTTTTTTTGGTTCCTTTTGACATAAAGTTAGTTTTTTTTAATTTGAAATCTATTTTTTGATATATGTGTTTATAGCCATACATTTATCTCTTTGAACTACTTTTGTTGCATCCCATATGTTTTGATTAGTTGTGTTTCCATTTTCATTGTGTCAAGTTACATTATTTTTCTCTTAATTTTTTTCTTGGTTCCATTGGCTGTTCAAGAGTGCATTGTTGGGGCACCCAGGTGGCTTAGTGGGTTAAAGCCTCTGCCTTCAGCTCAGGTTTTGATCCTAGGGTCCTGGGATCGAGTCCCACATTGGGCTCTCTGCTCTGCGGGGAACCTGCTTCCCCCTCTTTCTCTGCCTGCCTCTCTGCCTACTTGTGATTTCTGTCAAATAAATAAATAAAATCTTTTTAAAAAAGTGCATTGTTAATTAATTTCTGTGTATTTGTAAATTTTCCAGTTTTTCTCCTATTGTTGATCTCTAGTTTTTTTACCATTATAGTCATAAAAGGTACTTGCAATGATTTCGTCTTCATAAATTTACTTATTTTGTTACCTAATGCATGGTATATCCTAGGAAATGTTCCATGTGCCCTTGAAAGGAATGTGTATTCTGCTGTTGTTAGATGGAATATTCTGTATATATCTCTTAGGTCTGCTTGTTCTCTAGTGTTGTTCAAATCCATTCTTTCCTTGTTGATTCTCTGTCTAGATATCTATCCATTGTTGAGAATGAGATATTAAAGTCCCTAACAATAATTTTATTGCTGTTTATTTCTCCATTTAGTTGTTAGTATATATTTGCATTATATATTAAGGTGGTCTGATATCAGGTACATAAATACTTATATTGTTATGTCTTCTTGATGGATTGGCTACTTTATTATTTTATAATAATCTTCTTTGTCCCTTTTGATCATTTTTAGCTTAAAGTATATTTTGTCTGATGTAAGTATAGCTACTCTTGCTCTCTTTTGTTTACCATTTGCTTGAAGTATTTTTTTTTTTCTATCTCATCACTTTTCAGCTATGTTTATCCTTGAAATTGAGGTCTTTTATAGGTAGGATGTTGTTAGATCATTTTTTATATACATGCAGCTACTTTATATCTTTTAGTTGGTGAACTTAATGCATTTACATTTAAAGTAATTATTGTTAAAATGTTAGGTAAGGACTTACTAATGCCACTGTTTTCTGACACTGTTCATTGCTTTCTGACTGTTTTGCAGATCAATTGTTTCTTGCTTATTTTGCTGTCTTTTGTGATATGAATTTTTTTCTGGTGGTGGTATATTTTGACTTATTTTTTATAATCCTTTGTGTATCTACTACAGATTTTTCCTGTGGTTACCCCTGATTCCCTCTAAGGCTTACATAAGATATCTTATATATTCAACACCATACTTTTAAGCACATAATATCTTAACTTTAATAGGATTTGTAAAATTTACACTTTTACTCCCCTCACATTTCAGGTTACTAATGTTACAACTTACATTTTTACATTGTATATACAAAAATAAATTATTGTAGTTATGGTTATTTTTATTTGGTTTATTTTTTAACTTTTAAGCTGTAGTTGCAAGTGAATTATGCCCCACTCCTTTTATAATATGATAAAATATATTTATAATTTCCAGTGAGTTTTACACCTACACTTACCTGTTTTCAATATGTTAATTAGCATTCTTTTATCTCCACTTGAAGAACTCCCTTTAGTGTTTCTTATAAAGTAGGTCTAGTGATCATCTAGTGATGACGTATTCTCTCAACTTTTGCTTATTCAAGAAAATCTTTATTTCTTTTTCATCTCTGAAGGACCACTTTGTCAGGTATAGTGTTCTTAATTGACAGGTTTTTTTCTTCAGTATTTTAAATACATTATCCCATTCTCTCCTGGACTGAAAAATACCTCTTGAGAAATTCACCTGTAGTCCACTTGTTTGTGACATGTCACTTTTCTTTTGCTACTTCCAAAATTCTCCCTCTCTCTTTGACTTTTGAGTTTAATTATATTATGTCTCAGTGTATCCCTTTGTTGGTTCAACCTGTTTGGGATCTTTTGGGCCTCATGAATCTGATATCAATCTATCACCCAGAATTGGGAAGTTTTCAACCATTATTGCCTGAAGTATACTTTCTGGCAGTATCTTTTACTCTTCTTCTGGGATTCCTATACTTTAAATATTGTTTCTCTTGATGGTGTCCCATAAGTTTTGAAGGTTTTCTTCACACTTTTTTTTTTTTTTTTTTGGCTCCTCTGTTTTATTGATTTCAAATGCCCTATCTGTGTTTCACTGATTCTTACTTCTGCTTGGTTGATCTGCTATTGAAGCTTTCTATTGATTTTTTTTTTCAGTTATTGAATTCTTCAGCTCTAGGATTTCTGTTTTTGTTTTTTTTTTTCTTATTGATGGTTTCTATTTCTTCATTAAACTTCACATTTTGTTCATTCATTGTTTTCTAATTTCATTTAGTTATCTATTTGTGTTCTCATAATTCACTAAAGTATGTTAAGAGAACTATTTTGAATTCTTTACCAGACAGTTCGTAGATCGTCATTTCTTTAGGATCAGTTATGCTTTATTAGTTTCCTTTGGTGGTGTCATGTTTACTTGATTTTTTGTGATCCTTGATTCCTTATATTGGTTTCTATGAATTTGAGTAAGGGGTCTCCTCTTCCATATTTTACATGTTTGCATTGCCAGAGAAAGCCCTTCACCAGTCAGATCAGCTTGGTGTTCTGGAAAGGTCAGCTGATAGATTCTTTGGGCTAGTAAGACCTGCTTTGGGATCTGTTTTTGGATGAGGCCATTCTCTGAGCTCTGAGGTCATGGAGAAATGCAGCTGGTTGGGAATAATTGGACAGGACTACTGTCTTCATTTCCTTTCCAGGTGTGGCTCTAGGATATGCTCTGTGGTTGTCTGGATTTCCTGGTCAGATATCCTAGTTCAGTGAGACTGGGTAGCATACTCAGTAATAGACAGGGATATAAATTAGCTTCCCTACCTGTGAGGGGCAACAGAACAGATTCCAAGGCCAGAACAGCTCATTGTTTGGAGACCTTCATCTGGCAGAACTGCACATTGAGTTCTGTGGTCATCAGGAGCTACCAGGTTTGCTCTGCAGATAGCTGTCTGTGGCTGCAATATCAAATCAGATGCCACTATGTGGATGCTGCAGGATGGGCTAGAGAGTTTTCTAGGCATCTGATTAGGTTTCTTGGTCAGGACTGAAGGCCTAATTCAAGAGTGGACAGGGCTACAAATTTCTAGCCTTGGTGGAGCTACAGAATAGACCCCAAGGCCAGCAAAGTCACTGTTTGGGGGAACAAATCAAGTAGAACAGCACATCAAGCTCCCTGACCAGATGGAGCTGTCAGCCCAACCATAGACAGGCAGAGTTGCTGGCCCAGCTCTGTACTTGAGTATTGCTGGGTTATCTAGCTTCTCAGGTTCCCTGCTCAGGTTTCATTTTAGGGCAGGGTTGGGGACTACACTGAACAGTAGGCAGGACCATGACTTATCTACCATGCCTTTGTGGGGTGGTGGAATAGGCTTCCAGGCTAGTAAGGCTCTTTATTTGAGATCCAAAATAATCAGAACTATGTACCAGACTCCTTGTTGGCATGGCTTACAAAGGGGCATAGCTGTTAGCTGGGCTTTCTGCTCAGTGCTGCTGAGCTACACAGCTCCTTGGGTGTTCTAGTCAGATTTCCTTGTTAGGTGGGGCTGGGAACAACACTCAGCAGTAGGCATGGCTATAAATTAATCCCACTACCCAGGGTGAGTGATAGAACAGTTTCCAAGGCCAGCAAGACTCACTGTTAAGGTCCCAAATCAGGCAGAACTATGTGTCAGGTTAGTTAGCAAGATGGCACCACTGTCTTGTCTGTACAGATGCACAAAGCCAATTATTGGGATTTCTACTTAGGTGTTCCAGCATGTGGGAATTTTGTATGCCAAGATCCAAGCACTGGTTACCCATCTTCTACATCACAATATGATTTTCAGTGGTCAAGCCCCAGTGTTTCCACTTGCAATCCCTGTAAGGAAATACTCAAGTGGGCTTCTTAGGAGGTAACCCATAATGCTGGGGGAACTGGATATTTACTTTTGAGTTCTTTGACCACTGGAGAGACCACAGGCTCAGTGGTCCCTCTTTGTGTGGTGCTGTGCTGGGCCGGGGGAGGGGTTATCCTCGTATAGTTGCTCCTCCAACCCTTCTATTGTGGTCCTTCTTGGTCTCTGGTCCAGGGGGTGCTTTTGCCTCACCTCTGTGTTCTAGGATTTTCACAGCATTGTCTTGTCTATGTACACTTGCTAGCTGGTCTTCTTGTGAGGCAGACTGAAGTTGGGATTGATCTATGTCATCATCTTGTTATCACTCCAGAATTTGCAGAATTTTAGTGGGATTGTACAAGTGTTAAATGCTCTCTCTGAGGTTTTCTTCCTTGAATTTGCCCTATGGCTTCCTAGAGTGTTTAATAGTAGTAATACAATATAGATTAATGCTTTATTGATCTCAGTCTGTTGATTATATCTACTTGTAGCTGGAATGAAAGAGCATCCTCTTTTCTTGGTATGGTTTTAGAGGGTATCTTGGCCATTTTTTACAAGGTATCGCCTCATATTTATTTAATGGACTATGACTGAATTAAAACATAGCTGCTGCCAACTATCCAAAATTTACATCAGTGGATGTAAGACTACTGCACACCCCCACCCCCCGCCAGTGGCACTTGTCAGACTTCATGTTACACCACTAAAGTAACTTTAACTCACAATGCTCATCAAAAATACTTACCTTCTTGGGTTAGGGATTCTTTTCACAGCTCAGAAGTTGAAGTCAACTAAAGCAGGTCTCCTTACATCTTCCATGTTGAAATATATCTCTGTGGGTGATCTCTTTTTGAGCTACAAGGCACCTGCTTCAAGAAACTCCTCTATATCTATTGATATTGACTCCAGGTTTAAGCCTGAATGTAAGATGTTTCTGTTGTCATTGCCACTTATCTGATTTTAACTAATTAACTCAGCAGTAGAGATAACTTTTTTAAGTTTAATGTTATTGCAGAGCACCTTGAGACACCACAGCATGACAAGATGACATAAAAGTTAGTGTGTGTATGCTTCCACCTTCTCTTAGAGGTAGGCACCCTGGAGGTTTAGACAAATGCATTGGTTGTTGAAATGGAAACTTGATACTAAGAGTCATGGGGAGAAAAAAGACTGAATTCTAATTTGATGTTTCCAGTTTGTTAGAAACATAAAAAAAAATGGAGAATTCATTTATAATTTCCATGGATCCTTGCAATCATATAGAAAGTACTGAAGTGAGAAACAAATTCCTGGGATGAGTGTTTAATGATATTAGTACTCCTTTTTTATGTCATCTATTAATACATAAACTATGATATACTATTTTAAGCTAACATTTATTTAAGATGAGCATTTTTAAAAATGTCTTTTGCATAAATTATTTTTACATTTCCAATAACTTATTATTAATCAATGTAACAAAAAATGATTCTAAAAATTGAATAAAGTTATCTGAATATATAGAAGTTAGAAATAATTAGTATTGGTATCAAATGCACATATCTTTTTTTTTTTTTAAGATTTTGTTTATTTATTTGATAGAGAGATCACAAGTAGGCAGAGAGGCAGGCAGAGAGAGAGGGGGAAGCAGGCTCCCTGCTGAGCAGAAAGCCCAATATGGGGCTCGATCCCAGGACCCTGAGGTCATGACCTGAGCGGAAGGCAGAGGCTTAACCCATTGAGCCACCCAGGTGCCCTTCACATTTCCTTTTAAATCATGTTGCTTATATGGATTACTTTGAAATTAAAATTGTGTAATTTTTTGCAACAAGTGAATGATTTTTTCAACAAATATTATACCTATTAAAACTGCACTATTCCATGTCTTAGTTGGACAGAGGAGGGACAGCTTAAAGCATAAATGAAGTTAAAGCAAATATGTATTACATGTTTCTCTAGTTTAAAACTGAAGTAGAATATGTATCTAAACAGTTAAGTATGGAATATTGATAGCAAATGGGATTTGTTTCACATTGTGGTATACTTAGCAGGGACTTAGGATTTCAAATATAGCTGTATATTTATAAGAACGTTATTAAAATAAGATGTCCTGATATATTATGGGGGAAGTATATTACACATAAATATGTAACTTTTTTTTTTTACTTCTTGTATGCATATAAAATCAAATGAAACAGAGCCAGTTCATTTACTTTTCTTATGTCTAGAGGAGAAAAGTTTAAAACAAAATAAAGTTTAAGGGAAAGTTGTATCTGAAGTACTCAATGATGAGACATTGTAAGCCATTTGCCTATTGATTCATTTATTTTTTGATTTATTCACATAACATAATTAATATGTGCTAAGTATGTCTACCATGTTAAATATATTATCATAGGCTTTTTGATACAGATAAGCCCCTGTCCTAAAAGAACTTAGAATAAAGGGGGAGAATATTAAACTTTCAATTAAATGAAGTTATCAATAAATACACATCATAAAGATCTAGAAAAAGAAACAACAATTGAAAAGATCTGAAGGAGACTAAATTTAAAAAGTGGTTTGATAGAGAATAATGTGTGATGATTATTCAGGGTTGCCACATATATGCATGTCTAGAAGACGATACTTAATTTGAGCTTTGAAGATTGAGAAGAGCCAGTCACATGAAGACAGAGGGAAAGGTGAAGGAAGTAGCAGAGGCAAAGTTCTGAGCATGGAAGAGGTTCACATGTGTGAGGAAAATAAATAAACCAAGTGGGGTTGGGGTATAGCAAGTAAGGGAGAGATTGGCACAAGGTGAATCTATAGATATAAGTAAGAAATCATATTGAGTACAGAATTCTAGATCTAGGAAAGTATTTGAGGGTTGCCCATATACTTAATGAAAAGAAACCAGAGGTTTTAAGGTTCAAATAAAGTTTGTTTGCTGAAAGAAAAAAAATGATACTGAGAGGAAATTAAGATGAGTTTTATAAATGAATGAATGAATAAACAATAAGCCAACCAGTCAATCAGTTTCTACTATTGATAAAGAATGAATAATATCCTGCAAGGACAGAAAGAGGCCAGTCAGGAAATAAAGTATGGAGACTAGTTAAGAGATTATTATGATTATTGTAATAGTCCTAATAGATGGTAGCTTGAATGCGGATGATGAAAGTTTAAATATACAAAAGTGAACAGATTTTACATTGGGTCATCATCTTCAGGAAATTCAAAATCTGAAAGAAGAGAGTGATTACCTTTTTTCCTACTCTATGTAATTTAAATTGAAAATCTAAAAAGGCTTCAGCATGTAAGAGATATCCAGACACAAGGAGGAATTAAGAAACCTTAAGAAAAACTGTAATTACAGTTTGGAGTAGAGCATAATGTTGAGCATAGAAAAGAAATAACAGGACACATGAAGTAAATGCTTAATTATAAGAGATTATGCAGATTAATGAAAGATATGAAGGCATTTTGAGAAAATTGAATTGATTAGGGACTTGTCAGTTGGGTATATTTTCTTAGTTTTGGCTTGAAAAATGGAAAGTTGTAGTTTTGATATTAAAGAAGAATAATACCCAGAATACTCAAAACTCTGGGGCAGGAAGAAATATGTAAGTAAAATGCAGACATAAGCTAAGGTAGAACAGATATGAAATCTGAGAGTATAGAACTAACTAAAAAGCAATTGGTATTTAAGCTAGCTGGGGGATAGTTTAAGAAAAGGAGGGATGAGTGTAGTTGTTCAAGTGGATATTTTAAACATTGTATATATGTTGGCAGTAAGTATCACTAGAAGATTGTCTAAGATAACATTTTAAAGACTTTTTTTTTTTTAGAGCAGTTTCAGTTCATAGAAAAGTTGAAAGGAAGATATTAAGATTTATCATATTACCTCATACCCTACACATTTAATTACCTCCCCTTTTAATCACCTCCCCATTATTAATATCCACCACCAGAATTTTAAAAATGATCTACCTACATGACACATTATATTCACTCAAAGTTCATAGTTTACGTTAGGATTCACTCTTGGTGGTATACATTCTGTGGGTTTGGATAATGTATGAAGGCATTTGTCCATCATTATAATACTCTACAGAATATTTTCACTTCCTTAAAATTCTCTGTGCTCCATATATCCCTAGCCTCCAGCCACTGACAACCACTGACTTTTTATTGTCTCCATAGTTTTGCCTTTTCCAAAATGTGAATAGTTAGAATTATATAGTATGCAGACTTTTCATATTGCCTCCTTTTACTTAGTAATATGCATCTAAGTTTCCTCCATGTCTTTTCCTGACTTGAAATCTCATTTCTTTTTGGAGTTGAATAATAATGTTCCATGATCTGGATGTGCCACAGATTATCGATTCACCTACTGAAGGACATTTTAGCTTCTTCCATGTTTTGGCAATTATGAATAGAGTTACTGTAAACATCTATTAGCATGTTTTCTTGTAGACATGGCTTTTTAACTCTTTTGGCTAAATACCAAGGGGCACAATTGCTAGTTGATACAATAGAGTATGTTTACTTTTGTTCCAAGATAATATTTTATGGAGAACCAACCAAAGAGGACAATAGATTATTAGGGTAGGAGAAATCAAGATTTAAATGTGACATCCAAACCCAAATCAGGATAGCTGTGTCTTCGTTTTGCAATTTGGACTGGTAGGAATGTCTTTTGCTTCCTAATTTGATTTCTCTAGAATTAAACATTAAACATCCGTGATTTTAGAGACATTAAGAGTTTTACCTGGATATATGTGTTAATCTGTTGCTTATGGAATTAAAACTTCATGAATGCAATCACTTCCCCCCAAATTTTCTGAATAATAAGAATTTTTATATGAACAAGTTAGAATGTGATTTCAGTGTATGTATAAGACTGTTGGTCTTTTTATTGAAATCTTTATTTTCAACATTTAAGAAAAAGCTATGTCAATTAGTGTTTTACCATATTTAAATTTACTCTGCTTAATTAAAATATAGTGAAAGTTCCTTTAAAAGAGTTACTTAAATACTATGATGTATATTTGTATTCATGAAAAATGCGTTCTAAAAGTCAGTGGTTGATTTATTTTCCACTCTTCCAAAACTAAGAAAGCTACCAAGATGTCACTCTGAAGGAGAAAGAAAAAATAAATTGTCAGTGATTCGGCAATATTTGTGGGAAATTTTTCCCATTAGGTTAGGAAAATTCTTGGAGATACTCATGCAATAACAGCTATAAAATCATTTACTATCAGTAGGATGTGAAGAGGCCAATTCTATATAATGACTTTTCAGTGGCTGAAAAGCCAAATAAGTGATTATGCCCAAAGTAGTCAATTTAACTTGATCACTCAAAAGATGATGAAAAACAATCCACTCATATTGATCATCTTCATGAATGAATTAACTATTAGCACCTAACCACTATTATCTATCATTTGCTGAATGTTCACAAAATACCTAATACAAGACAATTCAAAAGTAGATTGACTTCAAAGATATTAAGAAACTTTAAATGAAGACCTGGTGAATGGGTAGACTTAGCTAGATAAAAAGGAGTTGTGAGAGTTTTCTTTCTTTTTTTTTTTTAATCAAATAGAATACTCCATAAGGGCCCTAAGCAAAAATATAGTATATTAGAGATATGGAGGGAAATGAAGTTTGGCTAAAATATAGATTGAGATGTGAGAAAGCAGTATTTTATGAACAGAAGTTAAGACAAAAGAGTTACAACATGTATTAGTTTCCTTTTGCTGCATAACATATACAAATTTAGTGGCTTAAAACCACCCTCATTTATTATCTCACAGTTTCCATGGATCAGTAAATCCAGGAACAGCTTAACTAGGCCATCTGCTTAGGATCTTCCCAGGCTGAAATTAAAGCACAAACAGGGCTATGCTATCATGAGAGGTTCTTCCAAGCTCATTCTCTTTGTTGGCAGAATTCACTTTCTTGGGATTGTAAGAGTGAGGTCCCAAGTCTTTAAATTAATTAATTTATTTATTTATTTATTTATTTTCCTGACTGTATGCTCTCAGCTTTAGAAGCCACCCTCAGTTCCTAGCCATGTGGCACTCTTCACAACATGGGAGCTTACTTCTTCAAAACCAGCAGGAAACTCTCTCTACTCAACACCTGGAGTCTTACATAACATAATGCAATCAGTGCAGTTACTAATCTATTACCTTTCCCATATAATGGAGCCTCATCAGGGAGCTACCATCCTATAATATTCACAAGATCTATCCACACTCAAAGGGATTGTATTTTACAAGCCTGCATACTGTGCAGTGGGAGACTTGAGGTCTATTTTAGAATTCTGGCTACCACAGATTACCAGAAGTGTTTTAGCAGTTTGAAATTCTTGAATAGAACTGAAAGTGATTACAGATGCTCAGTCAATGGGGTGATATGCTTATATTTATTTGGAAATATCCCTTTAACTGTTATGCATAAAATTGTTTGGACTGCAACAAGACAAAGGAGTGAAACCATCTTATAGTTGTAAGATGATGATGGTGAGGCTCAGGCTAGGGTGATACTAGACAAAACAAAGAAAATCATATGGATTTGAGAAGTAGTTATTTGTAAAATAGGAATGGAAAACCACTTACTGGTTTGAGAAAACAAAATAAGGGAAAATTAAGAGCCAAAGATGTGCCCAGCTTTCTGATTCAGCTGTGGGGATACTGGAAGACAACAGAAGAATAGATAGAGGTATAATGAGTAAAAGTTTAAAAAAAAATAATATTTGTTTATTTTTATTGAAATTCACATTCTGTGTAAGTAATGGACTATTCTGAACAATTTGGCTGTTTAGAAGTTGTTTGCTTCTCACCTCCCACCCCTGCCCCTTAGGGAAATTGGCTTCAGGGTATAATACCATAGATTTCTAGTGTTCTTGCCTAGGATTTTTTTAATAAACACATCTCAATTTGTTGTATGCCTTTAGTCAATTTTCAGTGTCCTGAAATAGTTGTTTTTGACAATCTGTCCAATTTTGGTGTTGCTTTTTTTTTTTTTTTAAGATTTTATTTATTTATTTGACAGAGAGAGATCACAAGCAGGCAGAGAGAGAGAGGTGAGGAAGCAGGCTCCTCGCCGAGCAGAGAGCCTGATGCGGGGCTCGATTCCAGGACCCTGAGATCATGACCTGAGCCGAAGGCAGAGGCTTAACCCACTGAGCCACCCAGGTGCCCCTGGTGTTGCTTTTTTTTTTTTTAAGATTTTATTTATTTACCCGGCAGACAGAGATCACAAGTAGGCAGAGCAGCAGGCAGAGAGAGGAGGAAGCAGGCTCCCTGCTGAGCAGAGAGCCCGATGTGGGGCTCGATCCCAGAACCCTGGGATCATGACCTGAGCTGAAAGCAGAGGCTTTAACCCACTGAGCCACCCAGGTGCCCCTTAGTGTTGCTTTTTATAAGAAAATTTGTTGAGCTTCACATTTCATCATTCCTGAAATTGATGAATAAGGTTTTTAGAATGACTTTGAGGGACTGTTTTAACTCAGCATCCAAATCTATTGAAATAGATACTGAAGTCTGGTGTTCAGGGTTGGTCTAGATGTCAAGTTACTCTACTTTAAAAAGTAAGATGAGTGGGCTTAACTAAGTAAAAATCATAAGAAACATTAATATTTATGAGTGAATTAAGAAAGAGAAGTCTGTAAGAGCAACTGTAAGCAAGTAGTCAGATCATTAGAGAAAAATCAGAAGTGGGCATTTTCCAAGTAACCAAGAGAAAATAGTTTCCTATTTTCAATATTGATTAATATCAATATTGCACAGTTGTCCATCAATCTGTGAAAGACTGAAACAATATATTAAAATTATTGTAGAATGTACTGTTGTGGAGGGGGTATAGGAGTGTGTAAGAAGGGACATAAAACATTATCAACACATCATAAAACTTGACTATGAAAAGAGAAGAGAGCTATTGGTAGAAAGGCATGTAAGATATATTATTAGTTTACTTTTCAGAGGGGAGAGAAGGAAACATATCAATTCTGATGGGGGAAAAAAGCAAAAAAAAAAAAAAATAGAGAGTTGGGATTAATGACATAAAAGAAGGTTTAACTTCCTTTGTTTCTAGCTGAAAACACTGTTAAACTCTCCTTCTTCTTCCTATTACTTATTCAGAGAAACAAATGGCTTTATACTCTACAGAGCTGTTCAAACCCCTAAACAAGTGATCCAGTTAATTTCCATGGTTTAGTAGCACTTGCTCCATAACCTATCTCCTTTGTTTCCTGTATTTTTTTTTCTTTATTTTTCTCACTTCCCACTTCTTGTTTGGCTGATGATGCTAACACTTAAGAAAAAACACACAAACAAACAAAAAACAGACAAATGATATTTCCTCTTCAAAGTTTATTGAATGAAGTAAAAATTCCAGAGACAGCCATTCAATTATCTCCACTCTCATATTTAACTACTTTTTTTAAACTACTTTTCTAACTTTATATTTTCAACATTGACAGAGATATTCTAAAACTAGGTAAACCATCATTAAATAGACAAACATTTCTTCATCTTTACTTATCCTATTCCATCTGGCACAAATGTTCTCTTACTGTTATTTCTGCCATTTCCACTGACCAGAATCTATTTTCTTAAGATTTAGTGCTGATGGGATCTCCTTTTTGAAATCTTCCTTGATATCCCTCTCATTTTTTACTGACAAAGACAGAAGTGATTTTACTTTTTCTTAATTTCTTCAGAAGACTGGAAGTCCAGTGTTTTGTTGTTGTTGTTGTTGTTCTTTTTTTTTAGATACTGATTTTTCCCCCTTTTTCAAGTTTTTGTTCAAATTCCAGGTAGCTGCCATACAGTGTAACATTAGATTCAGGTGTATAATTTAGTGATTCATCACTTATATATAACACCAGTGCTCATCGCAAGTGTCTTCTTTAATACCAATCACCCATTTACCCCATCTCCCTGCCCACCTCCCCTCCAGCAACCCTTTGTTCTCTAGACTTAGGAGTCTGTTTTCTAGTTTGCCTCCCTCTCTCTCTCTCTCTTTTTTTCTTCCATGTTCATCCATTTTGTTTCTTAAATTCCACATGTGAGTATGATCAAATGGTATTTGTCTTTCTCTGAATGACTTATTTTGCTTAGCATGGTACACCATAGCTCCAATCACATCATTGCAAATGGCAAGATTTCATTTTTTATGATGGCTGAGTAATATTGCATTATGTGTGTGTGGGATATATATATCTGTATATCTATACTCTGTATATCTATACATACAGATATAGAAATATCTCACATCTTCTTTATCTATTCATCAGTCAGTGGGCATATAAGATCTTTCCATAATTTGGCAATTGTTGATAATGTGATAATGTTGCTATAAACACGAGGGTGCAAGTCTCCCTTCAAATCATTATTTTTGTATCCTTTGGGTATACACTCATCTTGCTTTTTAGAGTACTAAACTTGACATCTAGACCAAATACCTAGTAGGGCAATTGTTGAATCAAGGGGTAGTTCTGTTTTAATATTTTGAAGAACTTTCATACTGCATGAGTGAGTACATGAGTTTGCATTCCTGCCAACAGTGTAAGAGGGTTCCCTTTCTCTGCATCCTTGCCAGAATCTGTTGATTCCCATGTTATTAATTTTAGCCATTTCGACATGTGTGAGGTAGTCTCTTATAGTTTTGTTTTGTTTTGATTTTAGAGAGGGAGAGAGAGGCAGGGAGAGAGGGAATGGAGTAGAGAGAATCCCAAGCAGGCTCCACACCCAGTACAGAAGTACAGAGCCCCACATGGGTCTCAGTCTCATAATCCTGAGAATATGACCTGAGCCAAAAGTCAAGAGTGAGATGCTTAATCAGATGAGCCACCCAGCACTCTTCATTGTAATTTTGATTTGTATTTTGCTGGTGATGCGTGATGTTCAGCATCTTTTTATGTTCTGTTAGCCATCTGTATGTCTTCTTTGGAAAATTGTCTCTTCATGTCTTCTATGCATTTTTAAACTGGATTATTTGGATTTTGAGTGTTATGTTTCATAAATTCTTTATTTATTTTGGATACTAACCCTTTGTCATACATGTCACTTGCAAATATCTTTTCTAATTCTGAAGGTTGCCTTTTAGTTTTATTGTTTCCTTCACTGTGAAGACTTTTATCTTTTGATGAAGTCCCAATAGTTCATTTTTGTCTTTGTTTCCCTTGCCTCAGGAGATGTACCTAGTAAGAAATGCTACACCCAATGTCAGAGAGGTTAGTGCCTGTGTTCTCCTCTAGGAATTTGATGGTTTCCTGTCTCAAATCTAGATTTTTAATCCATTTTTAATTTATGTTTTTGTATGGTGTAAGAAAGAGGTTTAATTTCATTTTTCTGCGTGTTGCTGTCCAGGTTTCCCAATACCGTTTGAAGAGACTGCCTTTTTTCCATCGATATCCTTTCTTGTTTGGTTGAAGATTAGCTGACCATATACTTGTGGGTTTTGGTTTCTGGGTTTTCTATTCTGTTCGATTGATGTATGTTCTGTTGTTCTATATGTCTGTTTTTGTGCCTGTACCATCCTGTCTTGATCACTACAGCTTTGTAATAAAACTTGAAGTCTGGAATTGTGATGTCTCTAGCTTTTCTTTTCTTTTTCAGGGTTGCTTGGGCTATTCAGAGTCTTTTGTGGCTCCATACAAATTTTAGGATTGTTTGTTCTAGCTCTGTGAAAAGTGCTGGTTGTATTTTGAAAGCAATTGCATTAAATCTGTGTAGATTGCTTTGGATAATATGGACATTTTAAACAATATTTGTTCTTCTAATCCGCAAATTTCTTTGTGTCATCTTCAGTTGCTTTCATAAATATGTTATAAGTGTCAGAGAACAGATATTTTACCTCTTTGATTAGGTTTATTACTAGGTATCTTATAGTTTTTGGTTCAATAGTAAATGGAATTGATTCCTTGATTTTTCTTTCTGCTGCTTCATTATTGATGTATAGAAATGCAACAAATTTCTCTACGTTTTGTATCCTGCAACTTTACTGAATTCTTGTATCAGTTCTAGCAATTTTTTGATGGAGTCTTACAGGTTTTCCACCTAGAGTATAATGTCATCTGCAAATAGTGAAAGTTTGACTTCTTTCTTGCTGATTTAGATGTCCTATAGTTATGTTGTCTGATTGCTGAGGCTAAGACTTTGAGTACTGTGTTAAATAATATTGGTGACAAGGGGGTATCCCTGTCTTGTTCCTGACCATATAGGAAAAGCTCACAGTTTTTCACCATTGAGCATGATATTTGCTGTGAGTCTTTCATATATGAGCTTTATGTTGTTGAAGTATGTTCCATTTAAACCTACTTTATTGAAGGTTTTTATCAAGAATGGATGCTGCATTTTGTCGAATGCTTTTTCTGCATCTATTGAGAGGATATTGTGGCTTTTGTCTTTTCTTGTATTAATGTGGTGTATCACCTCAATTGATTTGCAAATCCTGAAACCACCCTTGCAACCCAGGAATAAATCCCAGTTGATCTTGGTGAATGATTCTTTCAGTCTACTGTTGGATATGATTTTCTAGTATTTTGTTGAGAATTTTTGCATCCGTGTTTATCAGGGATATTGGCCTGTCATTCTCTATTTTAGTAGAGTCTTTGTCTGGTTTTGGAATCAGGGTCATGCTGGCCTTATAAAATGAGTTTGTAAGTTTTCATTCCATTTCCATTTTGTGGAATAGTTTGAGAAGAATAGGAATTAACTCTTCTTTAAATGTTTGCTAGAATTCCCCTGTGAAGCCATCTGCCCTGGACTTTTGTTTGTTGGGACTTTTTGATTACTGATTCAATTTCATTGCTAGTAATTGGTCTGCTCAAATTTTCTGTCTTTTCCTGATTCGGTTTTGGGAGTTTACATGCTTCTAAAAATTTATCCATTTCTTCTAGGTTATCAAGCTTGTTGGCATATAATTTTTCATAATATTCTCTTTTATTTCTTTGTATTTCTGTGGTGTTGGTTGTTATTTTTCCTCTTTTCATTTATGATTTTAGTTATTTGTGTCCTCCAAATATGACAAAATATTAACAAAGGTTAAATATAGATTATGGGGGCACCTGGGTGGCTCAGTCAGTGGGTTAAGCCTCTGACTTCAGCTCAGGTCATGATCTCAGGGTCCTGGGATTGAGCCCCGCATTGGGCTCTCTGCTCTACAGGGAGCCTGCTTCCCCCTCCCCCTCTGCCTGCCTCTCTGCCTACTTATGATCTCTCTCTCTTTTAAATACATAAATAAAATCTTAAAAAAAAACACTTAAAAAATAAATAAATATAGATTATGGGTTTACTGGGGATTATTAACTTGGCTTTTTTTCAGCCTTTCTACAAATATAACTTTTTATACAAAAATTTTGAAAAAATAGTTTTTAACTTACTTATATTTTAACATTATCCAACTGGGAGAAGGACTACAGAATAATGAATTATTGAGTGAATAATAATGATGAGTTTCTACTTTTGATAGGTAACCTTGGTAATAACAGTTTACTATAATTACAAACAACTAACAATGATTCAAATCATTACTGAGAAATTTTGCAGTGTGTTAGTTAATGTGGGGAAAAAGCAAACCCTACTTTCTCATAGATTACATGCTAGAGGTTACATATACAGTAACAATGTAGCCTTTCAAATGCTACTTCTAATTTATTTTCTTTCTTTGTCAGAAGCCAAAATATACACCTAACCTGTCACTTTTTCTTTGCTTCTCTTTTTTTTATACTATTTAAAGTATATTCTTTTTCAGTATCATATAGAGTTGTTTGGATCAGACTACATTCATTTCAACCTCACAACTGAGTGAAAATTTCTTTCAAGATAATTTTATTTTTATTTTACTGTAGTAAGCATACTTAATATGAAATCTACTCTCTTAACACTTTTAAGTATAACATACAGTATTGTTAATTTTAGGTACAATGTTGTACAGCAAATCTCAAGGACTTACTCATCTTGCATAACTGTATATTTATAGCTATTGATTAACAATTCCCTTTTTATCCCTTCTCTTAACCACTGCCAAACACTATTCTACTCTCTGCTTCTAAGAATTTGGCTATTTTAAATGGCTCATTTAAGTGAAATCATGTAGTATTTATTCTGTGACTGGTTTATATCTCTTAGCATAAGGTCATCAAATTTCATCCATGTTATTGCACATTTCAGCATTTCTTCCTTTTTAAAGGTTGCGTAGTATCCCATTGCATGTAATACTATATTTTCTTTATCTATTCATTGATCCATGAATGTGTAGGTTGTTTCTACATCTTGGCTATTGTGAGTAGTGCTGCAATGGACATGGGAGGGCTAATATCTCTTTGAGATCCTGATTTCAATCTTTTGCAAAATATCCAGAATTAGGACTGCTGGGTTGAAACAATTATAAAATTACATGGAACCACAAGGGACCCCAGATAACCAAAACAATCTTGAGAAAGAAGAATAAAACTGAATGCATCATACTCTCTAATTTCAAAATGTATTAAAAAACTAAAATAATCGAACCAGGATGGTACTGGCATAAAAACAGACACATTAAAAAATTTTAGTAGATTAGAGAGCCCAGAAATAAACCCACACGTATACTGCCAGCTGACCTACATTCAACAAGAGTTCCAAGAAAACTCAATGGCAAAAGGATGATCTCTTCAATAAATGTGTATTGGGAAAACTGGATAATTACATGCAAAAAATGAAATTTGATCCCTATCTTATTCCACTAAAAAAATAACTTGAAATTGATTAAAGAATAATTGTAAGAGCTGAAACCATAAAAATCCTACACAGTACTAGAGGAGAAAATTTCCTCGAGATTGGTATTGGCAAAGGTTTTTTGAATGTAACACCAAAAGCACATGAAACGAAGGCAAAATTTGTTAAGTGGGATTTCATAAAAACTAAAAAGCTTCTATACAGAAAGGGAAAAAAAGAATAAAAAATGAAGACAATCAAAAAAATTGGAGAAGATATTGCAAACCATATTCTGATAAGGGGTTACTATTCAAAATAGGTAAGGAGTTCATAAAACTCAAAGGGAAAAAAAAAAAGAAAAGCAAATTATCTAATTTAAAAATGGGCAAGGGACCAGAATAGACATCTCTAAAGTTTAGGCCTGTTAGAACAGCTATTATAAAAAATACAGAGATAACAAGTGCTAGTAAGAATGGATAAAATGATATGTTTGTACATTGTTGCTGGGAATGTAAACTGGTTACAGACATTAAGGAAACAATATGGAGTTCCCTTAATAAAATAAAAGTAGAACTACCATATATGATCGATCTAGCATTTCCACTTCTAGGTATATAGAAGAAATGAAATCACTATTCCAAGAGATATCTGGAATGCTCATTGCAGCATTATTCACAATATCCAAGACATGGAAATAATATATTATGTATGTAATATATAATAATGCATATAATATAAAATATTATATGCAGTAGAATATCATTCAGCCATAAAAAATAACTAGATCCTGCAACTTGTGAGAACACGAATGAACCTTGAGGGCATTATGCTAAGTGAAATAAATCAGAGTCTAAAATTATTGTATGATCTCACTTATATGTGGATTCCAAAAATGCTATACCCACAGAAATGGAGTGGGGTAGATAAATTCCCACTTATCTGAATAAGTGTTGATGATCTAATGTATACTATTGTGACTGTAGTCAATAATACTATCTTTTATAGTTGGAAAACTACTAACAGAACAGATCTTAAATGTTCTTACAATATACAAACAAAAAAAGTAGTTATGTGAAGTGATGGATATGTTTACTCATATGATTGTGGTAATCAGTTCACTATATATGTGTATCAAATAGTGACATTGTACACTTTAATCTTATACATGTTATATGTCAATTATATCTCAATAAAGCTGGCAAAAAAATGAACTAAGGATCTGAACAGATGTTTCTCCAAAGAAGAGATACAAATGGCAAGCAGGTATATTAAAAAGGTGCTTGATGCCACTAATCACCGGGAAATGCAAACCAAAACTACAATGAGATACCACTTTCACACCTGTCTTGATGGCTATTATAAAAAGAAAAGTCAGTAAGTGTTAGCAATAATGTAGAGGAAAGGGAATCTTGTACGCTGTTGGTGGAAATGTAAATTGGTACAACTACTATAAAAGCAATATGGAAATTCCTCAAAACATTAAAATAGAACCACCATATAATCATATTCTCTTTTTTGTTGCTGATAAAATATCTCTTCTAATGTGCACTTGCTAACATTGTAATTATTATTATTAAGATTTAATTATTATTATTTTCTATATTGAAAACACATTTTTTAAATTGGCCAATTAAAAATATGCCTTGGCTTAATAAGCAAATACAATGATTAGTTATTATTTTACTAACTATAGTCAGGATCTAAAAAAATAATAATTTGCTATTTTTAGACAGAGATACCTCTGATCTTAAGTCAGAACACTGTGTGAGATTTTGGTATCAGGAATTTTGAGCCAAACTTAGACTTTTCAAGTGAGTCTTTACAACAAGATATCTTGTCTAAAATGACAACTCTTTCGGGGCACTGGGGTGACTCAGTTGGTTAAACATCAGATTTCAACTCAGGTCTTGATCTCAGTTGTTAGATTGAGTCCCCTGTCAGGCTTTGTGCTCAAAGGAGTCAGCTTGAGATTCTCTCCTTCTCGCTTTGACCTGCCCCCCAGTCTTGCGTGCATGCTCTCTATCTAAAAGAAATAAATGTTATAAAAAATAAAATAAAATAAAATAATAACTCCATCATTGGTAATATAGTTACTGGTTCCTCACTTGGTATGCTTCCTTCTATAATTATAGGTGTTATTATATGAAAACATTAACTAAGCTTAACTTTCATATATGTTTGTAAAATACACGTATTGTAAAGGGATTCTTATTTAATCAAAACCAATATGTGCAATAATATGTTATAGTAACAATCAAAACATACATTCATTGAATTTTCTACAGATATTCATAAACATTATGGAATTGATGATCAAATCACAGCCAATTGGTGGTCATCAGGAAAATGTCATATTCTAATTAGGATTACAATTAAAACAGAAGTATACTTGACATGAAGGAAATAGAAGACATTTCAAGAAGCAGAAATAGCAACCAACTATTCAGAACTTTGAGTTCAATTTAAGGATATGTTTAAGAGGTGCCTGACTGGCAGTTAATAGAGCATGTGACTCTTGATGTCCAAGTCGTGAGTTCAAGCCTCACGTTGGCCTGAATGCTAACTAAAAACAAAAGAAAACAGAGGCACCTGGGTAGCTCAGTTGGTTAAGCCTCTGACTATTGATTTCAGCTCAGGTCATGATCTCAGCATCATGAGATCGAGCCCAACATAGGACTCCGTGCTCAGCAGGGAGTCTGCTTTAAAGATTCTCTCTCTGCTCCTCTCTCTATTTGCTCTATCTCTTAAATAAATAAATATATCTTTAAAAACAAAAACAAGCATTAAAAAAAATGAAAAGATGGGAAATCCACTCATTTACTGGAATATTCACAAGTTCTCATCTTCTACAATGTAAATATATTTTTCTCTATTATGTGGAAAAAAAAATTGGAGATATTACCGTGCTTGGTTCAGATTGCCAAGAAAAGATTCTTGGAATTGTTGGAATACAATTACATTCAGAGTTTGATGTGCAATATGTTTCACATGGTTTATGAATGCTTTTAAACACCATTGTTTTGTGATTGAATAAGGTGCTGAAATCAAAGCTGAGTTTTCACATCTCACCAAAAGCTTTGCTTGACCAAATTACCTCCCCCAAGTTATATCTTCCCCAAGTTGGCCCATGTGATTCTCCTTTTGTTTCCGTAATAAAATATATACTACCATAAATCAGAATATTATGTATAAACTATAATATCTGTCTCTGCCCACTGTCCCCTGTGTAAACTCATCCAAGGAGTGCTTACTTATATCTCTATCCCTAGGGTTGACCTAAAGGGTTGAATTGTGTCTGGCATGAATTATCCTTTCTCATGAGGTAGTGTAACTTATTCATTCACCCAATCAAAAAACCTTTATTTTGTGACTAACACTGGAGTACTAGCTAGGAGAATAGTATAGTTGGCCTTTGAATTTTAATATTTTAAGGTTTTTACATTACTAATATCTAACTCAAAAATCAGAAGACCCAACATAAAAAAACTTAAAAACTCTTGCCCTTAATAATAGTAGAAATGCGGGCAAGTTAATTAAGTATCAGTCTGAGCTTGAATTTCCCTGCCTGTAATATGAGGTAATAATTCCCATGTGAAAATGTTATCCTGATAACTAAACCAGTTAACATAAAATTAAAATGCAAAACAGCAATAATAATAGAAGTACTAGGGACTTTATGGACTGAATTTTTGTATCCTCCTAAGTGCTCACATTGAAGGCTTAACTCAGGAATGTGATGCTGTTTGGAGGTGGGGGTTTTGGGAGGTAATCAGGTTTAGATGAATTCATGGGTATGGGATCCTCATGAGGGGCTTACTGCCTTTAAAAGAAGAGACCAGAGAGCTAGATCTTCCTCTCCACACTGTGAAAACTCAGAGAGAGGATGTCCTTCTGGAAGCCAAGAAGAATGCCCTCTCCAAAGGTCCACTCAGCCAGCACTCAGATCTAGTACTTCCATCCTCCAGAACTGTGAGAAATAAATGTCTATTGTTTAAGCCACCAGTGTATGGTACTTTGTTATGGCAGCCAAAGACGGGTGCTGTTATTTGGCATATTATTGTGCATCTCTGCAGTACCCTTCAGCATTACAAAGTGTTTATATTGAAGTATCTGTTTAATTGCTTTACTTTATTCCTTTGCTTACTCTTGCTACACGACTTTTATCATTTTGATTTTTAATCTCTGCTACCAGGGAAGGACAGTCTTACATATATCTGTTAGAATACTTACTTTTTAATATGTACAGAATTTACCATCTTAATTCCTTTAAAGTTGCTTTAAAAGAGGGTATCTTTCTTAGAACATAAAGTTAATAGTAGCACATAGTATTTACCTTGAGTGATTTTTTTTTCTTAATTTAAAGCTCAGATTTAGAAATATCCTATAACAAAATGGGCAATGCAAACAAACAAGTAAACAACAAACAAACAAAAACAAAAACAAAAACAAAACAAAACAAAAAACCCTGACTGACAGTCAAAAACATGTATTTTATTCAGAGGGAAGAAAATCTTCCAAAGTCTCCATTTTTTTTCTTTCATTTTGTTGTTGTGGTTGCTTAGAAACCAGTACTAAGATCATGGTTTAAGGGAATGGAATTTAATATTTCTTTTCCCCCCTAATGCAGAAAGATGAATGCACTGAATATCACTCAAAATGAACAGCATCTCATTAGAACTTTGTGACACTTTCCTCTGGGTGGCCACACAGGCAGACCCACTACTGACTGTCTTTAAAACTAAGGAAAGGGACTTTGTTAATTGACCAGCAGGGGGGGAGCCAATTTTCCTGCCCACTTCCAAACTGGGATTGACCCTCATACCTTTCAGGCCTCCAGCACCAGAAGTTTTGAGCACAATAGACCTGGGAGTTCTGTAGTTTTGTAGAGTCTTTTTTTTACAACCGCAACCTATGTGTTGAACTGTTGCAAATGATTTTTAAAATGTTTTCTTTAGTAACAAAGAAGAATGTTATAAGCATTCGAGGTCAATGCAGTGAAAGGTGTATATCATTTCATTTATTCTTTGCTATATAACTGGCTTCTTATCAAAGTAGAACTAAGACTGCATTGCTCAGAAGACCCTGAGTCCAAATGTGATATTTGTGAAGAACTAAACATAATAACATTGATAACAATTCTATAGAGGATGTACTATCCAGAGTTGTGTGAAGCACGTGTGATCTGCCATTTAGTTCTATTGTGTGTGAGTACTTTTTCTTCCCATTTCAGATGATACCAGAGATGAAGTTTAACCAGGTTTTAGGTCTCTCCCGAAGGAAAGAACAATTTGTATTTGAAATGAACTGCGGGTGCTAAGGGACTGAAATAGTCCAGTCCTGATTTGCTAGTTAGGAAGGTGTGTTTCTAATCAAATAGGACTTGATAAAGCCATTTGACAAAGAGAGATTAGCATTAAGTCCAAATGTAAACAGCTTGGCTAGGAGTAAGAGTGAGTGTGGGGGCAGAAGGAAGCTGATTAGTAATTCAGATTTTATCTTGGCTGAAAGGGACTGATAGCCCAGTCCTGGCAATCTTCACCTTTTGTTGACCATCTGTACTGTGAGTTCCCCAGCAGAGAGCCAGCTCATCTGGGGACAAGAGAGCAGAAGGGCATAGCTTCTCATATGCGAGAAAAACCAAAAGCCACGCTAAACACCATCAATTAAAATGCATTAGTCCTGTAGGAGCTGCCCATTAGAGTGTTGAGTGTGCACAGATGTCGCTGTTACAAGCATGACACCAGTAATTAGGTATCACAAGTAGGAGGACTTCACACACTATTTAGCAAAAATATTGCACTCTTTTTGCATAAACTTTTGCCATAACTTTAATTGCAGTGGGTTTCAACAATATTGGTCAAAAGAAATATTGCCATTTTATCACAGCCAGGACTGTTGCTTTCTAATTAGGTTTAAGACACATAACAAAATAGATGAGATTGCCAAATAGAAGGGGGTTGGGGGGAAGAATACTACGCCATTGTAAGTGCATTAGTTATGATAGATGTCTATAGTTAGTCAAGAAAAATTAAAGCCCAATTTATTCTTATACATTTTCATGTTCTGTGTCATTGCTGACTGATGGCTTGTCTTCAAGTGCATCTGTAATGCTTTAAAATAAATAAAACAGGACTTGAATCTGCATCTCAAATGCTGCAGCATATTTTCAATAGTACTGTAACTTGTGTTAAAGGAATTTTCTTTTCCACTTAAGAAACTGTCCCTCCTTTTCTCACTCTTAGTGTCTCCCTCGGTTTATCTCTTTTTCTCCCCAATTCAGTATTCTTTTCACAAAAGTTGGGGGGGAAACAATAAAATGGCTTTAACTGATGTGGAATCTATGGAATGTTATGTGGGCTCCCCCAAATGGGATATTGTGACTCCACGCCCTGTGGACGATGTGTCACTTTTCTGGGAAGCGTCATACATGCACAACACCGTTTTCTCCCTTCTGTCTTGATGTTCCAGGGAAAAGGGAATGAAAGGGTATAGTCTTCCCTTCACCCCTGAAACCAGGATTCTATAAATACAAATCTGCCAGTCCCAAACACTGACAACATGTCGCTGTAAACCTCTCAAGGGAATGGGGCATACAGCATGTAGTTGAATAGAAAAAGCAGATTAAACAAATCACTTGGGCATCCCTGATGCTTCCTCCCTGGTCACCACACATCTTGGTAAGAGCTCTGTGCATTACCCTCATTAGAACAATCTGTACAAGCCTCTCCATCTCTCACGAAGAGCATCACAGTAAGGAAACAGGAATCAATGGCAAAAGCTTCAAGAGGACAATCAGGCAGTCCCTAGGACAGTGAAGAGGCAAGGAAAATAACAGCTTGTAAAGCTTGACAAGCTTGAGTCAGATGCAGCTTCAGGACTCCTGTTGCTTGGCGTCTGTGTTCTGAAATGAGAACATTGTTCTTAGGGGATGGCCGCAGCCCTGCTGTCTTTATTTAGGATGCATAAAACTGCCCAAGGTAGAGGTCCAGAGTGATTTAGAGAGTACATTTCATATAGAAATGAGTACCAGACCACTGGGAAGACGAAAACTAAAATAAAATGAAATACATCAGAATCTGTGACTGTGTGTGCATGTACATGTGAGTGTGTGTCTATGTCTGTGTATGGGGACCCATTGATGAGATTTGTGTAATCAATAATCCAGCAGCCTTGCACAGACCTATTTAACTACTAGTCCAGAAAAAGAAAAAGAAAATAGGATATACAGTCAAGAGATAAATATGGTTTGTCATTTTATTTTTGTTATCTCTTATGTTCCTAAATAAAATGACATTTTTAAAAAAAATAGTAATTTAAAATTCTGTGTATTGAGTCCATTCTCAGAAGTTAAAGTATCAAGAAACTAAGATATTAAGCTTTATAACTTTTCTAAAATAGACTATAATATATAGCCCTATGTATGTTGTATGTCATATATATTCTTGTAAAATCTTCAAAAATATTCTAAATGTATTCTACTAATTAGAAGTCCAATGAAAAAGATCGCAAGTGACGTTTCAGGGTTTCTTTTGGAATTTATGAGTACAGAACAGAAATTAAAATGGCAACCTAATTGCTTTGAATACAGACATCGTATTATTTCATTGGCTTGGTATTTGCATAAGATGATTAGTCCTCTTACCAGCTGAAAGAAGCTATCAGCACTAGAGAAACAATTAAAAGTATTTCTGATCCTATGAGGCACAGGCTAGTAAAACTACTCCCTCATGGGAGGAAAGTGCTTGTCCATATGAGGTAAATTATCTCTCCAAGGGAGCCAAATGATGGTAATGATTTTCAGAGGCCAAGTAATAATTCAGCGACAAGTAAAATTTTTCCATGGCAAGTATGAATTTAGAGTATTTATAGATTCCCTTGAGCCTTTCACATTAGAAATATAGCAAATGGCCCCATAATTTGATATTTCTAAACCTAAATGCATTTACCCAACATGTAGTTGATTATTAGAGATCATAGTAATATTTATGACATGATTTTGCTGTCTCTGTAGGTGTGCACCACATAGAGGCTGGCTGCGTCATTTAAAACTTTAAGACATAATATATTAGGATATGAACTATTCAGTATTCACACACACACACATATACACACACACACTGATAATTGAGTAATTACACATATGTCATTCACATCTATTCTCTCCAAGGGCATAGCTAAAATGTCTAACAACTTTCAGTCTGAAATGTTGCCTCTTGTCCTAAAATTGTTTCCTTTGTTTTCTATCTTGGAGCTAACTACAGTAGATGCTGATAATAGAAGTATATCTGTTGCCAGTATTTTCCCCAACTTCTTCCCTATTTATTTATATATTTACTTATTATGGGATTAATCAAAATGATATTTATTATTGAATCCACCTTGTCTGTAGGCCTTCCCCATACATTTACAGATTAAAGATCCCTTTAGTTGATAAACGATTATACTTATGGACAGTAGGTACCTAAAATGGTCACAAGCAGTGAGTTTTCTCTGCCAGGATATTTAGTTCTGGTGAAGTCAGTGCAAAATAAAACATAGCTGAGTCTTCAATAAAACTTAAAGACACAGTCTTCCTCCAGAATTACACTTTGAAGTGCAAAGGTTCAAAGTCAAAACAGCTAAATACATAGGAGAGAAAATCATCCACGTTTCCAAGTAATAAAAAACATATCAGTTTATCACACACTTTATATTCTTCTAGTTTAACTTCCATTTTTTTACAAAAGGAGAAAGAAATTGTAGATATCTTTCAAGGCAAACTGAGAAACTTTGAAACTCATCTCAGGGACAGGTCCTGCACATAGAATAGAAGAGAAATAAGGGAATCATATTTAAATAGTAGTAACCAGCAAAAGTATCACTTTTATATTAAAACCATAGAAATGCCATAACCTCATTATGAATTATTGTTAAGTCTTTTGTTTCTTACTATTTTCTTTTTTCTTTTTAATTAATCCCTTCCTCATTATCCACTTTTGTGAGTCCTTTACTTAGAGGATGAAAACCTAAAAAAGTTATCTTCTTGGGGCGCCTGGGTGGCTCAGCGGGTTAAAGCCTCTGCCTTCGGCTCAGGTCATGATCTCAGGGTCCTGGGGTCGAGCCCCGCATCGGGCTCTCTGCTCAGCGGAGAGCATGCTTCCTTCTCTCTCTCTCTCTGCCTGCCTCTCTGCCTACTTGTGATCTCTCTGTCAAATAAAGAAATAAAAATCTAAAAAAAAAAAAAAAAAAAAAAAAAAAAAAAAAAAGTTATCTTCTTTCTTGTCCCAACAGTTAAAATCTATACTAGAAAGTTCAATCAATTCTAGAATATTGAAAAGATTCTGATATGTCTCCTTAAAAGTTCTCAGCAGAACCTCTTATAATTCCCCTTTGCTCATTTCTTCTTGCTTGACTATGATATGCTTCCATTAATTTGGGGAATATGAACTCCATCACCTTCATTTTATTTTCTAATTCTCTCCAAATAGCATTCTCCTGTGATGCAAAAATTATCTTAAATGAAGATGAGATGATATTACCAAGTATTTTATAAATATTGTAAAACTAGAAAAATTGAAAGAGTGTGGTATTGTGACACATACAAATATAAAATTAATACAAGACAGCTCAGGTGTTTAAACAAATGAGACAATAGTAGCAACTCAACAAATTATGTAAGGGCAGTTGGTTAACCATTTAGAAAAACAAGTCAGTTTCCTCATCTCGTTTTGCATGGGTTTATAAAACTACATGTGACTCAGTGATAAAGAAGTAAAACAAAGGCAAAAAATAACCCATAAAATTCACAAAGGAAAACATGAAAGATATATAATATATATTATTTATTATTAAGGGGGGAAAAAAGCAAGATGCAGAATGTATGTAAGAGGGTGCTTTCATTACAATAATATATGTGAGTACGTGTTTGGACACACACTGGATGTTTCCAGAAAGACCTCAGATTTTTATATGGTCGACAAGACTGTTGGCAAAAACAAAAACAAACCAACACTGGGAAAAAAAAATAGGCTTCAGAAATGACTTGCTTTTTCCTGGTGTGTTGATTTGAAATCATTGAAATTCTTATCTTTTTTTTTTTTTTAAATATAATGTATGATTTTCCCCAGGAGTACAGGTCTGTGAATTATCAAGCTTACATATTTCACAGCACTCACCATTGCACATACCCTCCCCAATGTCAATAACCCAGCCACCCTACCTCTCCTCCCAACCCCCAGCAACCCTCAGTTTGTTTCATGAGATTAAGAGTCTCTTATGTTTTGTTTCTCTCCCAATCCATTCTTGTTAAATTTTTTTCCCTCCCTACCCCCTGCGATCCCCCACCCTGCCTCTCCAATTCCTCACATTACAGAAATCATGTAATTGTCTTTCTCTGATTGACCTATGTCGCTTAGAATAATACCCTCTAGTCCCATCCATATGGTTGCAAATGGCAAGATTTCATGTCTTTTTGATGGCTGCATAGTATTTCATTGTATAAATATATGCCACCTCTTCTTTATCCATTCATCTGTTGATAAACATCTAGGTTCTTTCCATAATTTAGCTATTAAGGACATTACTGCTGTAAGCATTTGGGTGCACGTACCCATTTCAATAACTACATTTGTATCTTTAGAGTAAATATGCAGTAGTGTGAATACTGGGTTTTAGGGTACGTCTATTTTCAACTTTTTGAAGAACCACCATACTGTTTTCTAGAGTGGCTGCACCAGCTTACATTCCCACCAACAGTATAGGAGGGTTCCCCTTTCTCCGCATCCTTGCCAGCATCTGTCATTTCCTGACTTGTTAATTTTAGCCATTCTGACTGGTGTGAGGTGGTATCTCACTGTGGCTTTGATTTGTATTTCCCTAATGCTGAGTGATGTAGAGCACTTTTTCATGAGTCTGTTGGCCATTCGGAAGTCTTCTTTGCAGAAATGTCTGTTCATGTCTTCTGCCCATTTCTTGACTGGATTATTTGTTCTTTGGGTGTTGAGTTTGGTAAGTTCTTTATAGATTTTGGATACTAACACTTTATCTGATATGTCATTTGTGATTATCTTCTCCCATTCTGTCAGTTGTTTTTTGGTTTTGTTTACTGTTTCCTTTGCTGTGCAAAAGCTTTTGATCTTGATGATCTTGACCTTGTTGCCCAGAAGTTCATTTTTGCCCTCACTTCCCTTGCTTTTGGTGATATTTCTAGGAAGAAGTTGCTGCAGCTAAGGTCAAAGAGGTTCCTGCCTGTGTTCTCCTCAATAATTTTGATGTATTCCTGTCTCACATTGAGGTCTTATATCCATTTTGAGTCTATTTTTTTGTGCAGTATAAGGAAATGGTCATTTCATTCTTCTGCATGTGGTTGTCCAATTTTCCAAACACCATTTATTCAACAGACTGTCTTTTTTCTATTGGACATTCTTTCCTGCTTTGTTGAAGATTAGTTGACCGTAGAGTTCAGGGTCGCTTTCTGGGCTCTCTATTCCTTTCCATTGATCTATGTGTCTGTTTTTGTACTAGTACCATACGGCTTTGATGATTACAGCTTTTTTTTTTTTTAAGATTTTATTTATTTGTTTGACAGAGATCATAAGTAGGCAGAAAGCCAGGCAGAGAGAGAGGAGGAAGCAGGCTCCCTGCTGAGAAGAGAACCCGATGCGGGGCTCGATCCCAGGACTCTGGGACCATGACCCGAGCCGAAAGCAGAGTTTTAACCCACTGAGCCACCCAGGCGCCCCAATTACAGCTTTTTAATAAAGATTTAAGTCTGCAATTGAGATGCTGCCAACTTTGGTTTTCCTTTTCAACATCTGTCTGCTATTCGGGGTCTTTTCTGGTTCCGTACAAATTTTAGGTTTATTTGTTTCATTTCTTTGAAAAAAATTAATGGGGGCACCTGGATGGCTCAGTGGGTTAAGCCTCTGCCTTCAGCTCGGGTCATGATCCCAGGGTCCTGGGATTGAGCCCCGCGTCTGGCTCTCTGCTCGGCGGGGAGCCTGCTTCCCCCTTCTCTCTGCCTGCCTCTCTGCCTACTTGTGATCTCTGTCAAATAAAGAAAAAAAAAATCTTTAAATAAAAAATTAATGGTATTTTGATAGGGATTGCGTTAAATGTGTAGATTGCTTTAGATAGCCTAGACATTTTCACAATATTTGTTCTTCCAATACATGAGCATAGAACATTTTTCTATTTCTTTGTGTCTTCCTCAATTTCTTATATGAGTACTTTATAGTGTTCTGAGTACAAGTTCTTGCCTCTTTGGTTAAGTTTACTCCTAGGTATCTTATGGTTTTGGGTGCAATTGTAAATGGGATCAACTCCTTCATTTCTCTTTCTTCTGTCTTGCTGTTGATGTATAGAAATACAACTGATTTCTGTGCATTAATTTTTATATCCTGACACTTTACTGAATTACTGTATGAGTTCTAGCAGTTTTGGAGTGGAGTCTTTGGGTTTTCCACATGAAGTATCCTATCATCTGCAAAGAATAAGAGTTTGACTTCTTTGTCAATTCAAATGCCTTTTATTTCTTTTGTTGTCTGATTGCTGAGGCTAGGACTAGTACTATGTTGAATAGCAGTGGTGACAGTGGACATCCTTGCTGTGTTTCTGACCTTAGGGGAAAAGCTCTCAGTTTTTCCTCATTGAGAATGATATTTACTATGGGTTTTTCATAGATGGCTTTGATGGTATTGAGGTATGTACCCTCTATCTGTACACTTAGAAGAGTTTTGATCAAGAAAGGATGCTGTCCTTTGTCAAATGCTTTTTCAGCATCCATTGAGAGTATTATATGGTTCTTGTTCTTTCTTTTATTAATGTATTTTATCACATTGATTGATTTGCAGATGTTGAACCAATCTTGCAGCCCAGAAATAAATCCAACTTGGTGGTGGTGAATAATCCTTTTAATGTACTGTTGGATCCTATTAGATAGAATTTTGGTGAGAATTTTTGCATCTGTGTTCATCAAGGATATTGGTCTGTAATTCTCCTTTCTGGGGGGTCTTTGTCTGGTTTTGGAATCAAGGCAATGTTGGCCTCATAAAATGAGTTTGGAAGTTTTCCTTCCATTTCAATTTTTTTGAGCAGTTTCAGGAGAATAGGTAATATTTCTTCCTTAAATATTTGGTAGAATTCCCCTGGCAAGCCATCTGGCCCTGAGCTCTGGTTTGTTGGGAGATTTTTGATGACTGCTTCAATCTTCTTACTGGTTATGGTTCTGTTCAGGTTTTCTATTTCTTCCTGGTTCAGTTTTGGTAGTTTATATGTCTCTAGGAATGTATCCATTTCTTCCAGATTGTCAAATTTGCTGGCATATAGTTGCTCATAGTATATTCTTATAATTGTTTGTATTTTTTGGTGTTGATTGTGATCTCTCTTCTTCTATTTATGATTTTATTAATTTGGATCCTTTCTCTTTTCTTTTTGATAAGTCTGGCCAGGGGCTTATCAATCTTATTAATTCTTTCCAAGAACCAGCTCCTAGTTTTGTTGATTTGTTCTACTGTTCTTTTGGTTTCCATTTCATGATTTCTGCTCTGATCTTTATTATTTCTCTCCTCCTGCTGGGTTTAGGTTTTCTTTTCTGTTCATTCTCCAGCTTCTTTAGGTGTAGGGTTAGGTGGAGGGTAGGGTTAGGTTAGGTTGTACTTGAGACCTTTCTTGTTTCCTGAAAAAGGCTTGTTTGCTATATACTTTCCTCTCAGGACTGCCTTTGCTGTGTCCCAAAGATTTGGAACAGTTGTGTTTTCATTTTCATTTGTTTCCATTAATTATTTTAATTCTTATTCGATTTCCTGGTTGACCCATTCATTCTGTAGTAGGATGCTCTTTAGCCTCCATGTATTGGAATTCTTTCCAACATTCCTCTTGTGATTGAGTTCTAGTTTCAAAGCATTGTGGTATGAAAATATGCAGGAATGATCCCAGTCTTTTGGTACCAGTTGAAACCTGATTTGTGACCCAGGATGTGATCTATTCTGGAGAATGTTCCATGTGCACTAGAGAAGAATGTGTATTCTGTTGCTTTGGTTTGGAATGTTCTGAATATATGTGTGATGTCCATCTAGTCCAGTGTGTCTTTTAAAGCCTTTATTTCCTTCTTGATCTTTTGCTTAGATGGTTTGTCCATTTCAGTGAGAGGGGTATTAAAAGTCCCCTACTATTATTGTATTATTGTTGATGTGTTTCTTTGATGTCGTTATTAATTGGCTTATGTAATTGGCTGCTCCCATGTTAGGAGCACAGATATTTAAAATTGTTAGATCTTCTTCCTGGACAGACCCTTTAAATATGATATAGTGTCCTTCCTCATCTCTTATTATAGTCTTCAGCTTAAAAACTAATTTATCTGATATAAGGATTGCCATTCCAGCTTTCTTTTGATGTCCATTAGCATGGCAAATGGTTTTGCACCCTCTCTCTTTAAATCTGGAGGTTTCTTTGGGTCTAAAATGAGTATCTTGTAGACAGCATATTTATGGGTCTTGTTTTTTCATCCATTCTGATACCCTGTGTCTTTTGATTGGGACATTTAGCCCATTTGCATTCAGGGTAACTATTGAAAGATATAAATTTAATGCCACTATATTGCCTGTAAGGTGACTGTTACTGAGTATTGTCTCTGTTCCTTTCTGGTCTACTAGTTTTAGGCTCTGTCTTTGCTTAAAGGACCCCTTTCAATATTTCCTATAGGGCTGGTTTGGTGTTTGCCAATTCTTTTAGTTTTTGTTTGTCCTGGAAGTTTTTATCTCTCCTTCTATTTTCAATGATAGCCTAGCTGGATATATTATTCTTGGCTGCACATTTTTCTCATTTAGTGCTCTGAATATATCATGCCAGTCCTTTCTGGCCTGCCAGGTCTCTGTGGATAGGTCTGCTGCCAATTTAATACTTCTACCATTGTATGTTACAGATCTCTTGACCCAAACTGGACGAGATTTTTAGGATTTCTCTGTTTTAGGATTTTCTCTTTGTCACTAAGACTTGTAAGTCTGACAATTAGATGATGTGGTGTGGACCTATTTGTATTGATTTTGATGGGGGATTCTCTGTGCCTCCTGGATTTTGATAATTTTCCCCTTCACCAAATTAGGCAAATTCTTTGCTATAATTTGCTCCAATACAGTTTGCCTCCCTCTCTCTTTCTTCTTCTTCTGGGATCCCAATTATTTTAATATTGTTTCATCTTATGGTATCATTTATCTCTCGAATTCTCCCTTCATGGTACAGTAGTTATTTGACTCTCTTTGCTCAGCTTCTTTATTCACCATCATTTGGTCTTCTATATCACTAATTCTCTCATTTCTGCCTCTTTTATTCTAGCAGTAAGAGCCTCCATTTTTTTATTACAGTTCATTAATAGCTTTTTTTTTTTTTTAATTTCAACTTGGTTAGATTTTAGTTCTTTTATTCCACCAGAAAGGGATTTTATTTCTCCAGAAATGACTCTCTAATATCTTCCATGCTTTTTTTGAGCCCAGCTAGCACCTTGATAATCATCATTCTGAACTCTAATGCTGACATATTATTAATGTGTGTATTGATTATGTCCCTAGGCATTAGTACTTCTTCTTATTCTTTTTTCTGTGGTGAGTTTTTCTGTCTTGTTGTTTTATCCAGATAAGAATAGATGAATGAGAGAACAAAATACTAAAGGGTAACAACGACTCCAGAAAAATATACACTAACCAAATCAGAAAAGACTGGAATGGGGGGGGGGACGAGATGAAGGGGGAAAAGAAATATATATATATTAGACTGGTGAGTAGAACAGAGCCACACACTTGATTTTGGCTCTATTCTGGTCTCTTAGAAGAAATTACCTCCCAAAATTTTAAAGAAAGAAGAACATTATATACAAAAATAGGGGTAAACACGATGAAGGGATGGAATATGACTATAAAGATGAAAATTAAAGAAGGTTCTAAAAAACGAATTGGTAAGGTAAGAAGTTGGTTGAAAACAGAAAGGGGGGGGGAAAGAAAGAATGTGATTAGGCTGGAGACTAGAACAAAGCCATACCCTAGATTTAGGGTATATTTTGATGTATTAGACAAAATTGTATCTCAAAGTTTTAAAGAAAAAAAAAAACCTATATGTATACAAAAAATAAGGTTAAATACAATGAAGGAATAAAATATGACTATAAGAATGAAAATTTTAAAAGATTTTTAAAAAGGTATTAATAAGATAAAACAGTTAAAAAACATTAAAATAGGAAAGGAAAAATTTAAAAAAATAGAATAAGAAAAAAATAAAATAAAAAAAAATTAACTTTGAAAGACTAAAGGATCATGGGGAAAAAGCCATGAATTTTATTTGTTCCTTACCCCCAACTCTGGAGTTCTACAGCTCTCATTGATCAGTGAACTTGGTCTTGGCTAACTGTTCTTGCTGATCTTCTGGGGGAGGGATCTGTTGGAGTGATTCTCAAATGTCTTTGCCCAAGGTGGAATTGCACCACCATTACCAGGGCCAGGCTAAATAATCTGCTTGGTTTTGCTCTTGGAATCTTTTGTTCCCTGAATACATTCTGTACAGCTTTGAAGGATGGGAATGAAAATGGCAGCTTCCCAATCTCCAGCCCCAAAGGGCCAAGAGCTCAGGACCCCACTCTTCAGTCCATTCTCAGAGAAAAGCACTCAATCACTCCTGTCTCCCTGATCTCCTGCCACACTTCAAGCTCACCCAGCCTGTGACTGAAGTTTTCTGTCTCTAGTGTTCTGCCCCATTTGGAGTCTCCAAGCCCAGCTGATTCCTCCAGCATGCTCCCACACCACTCCTCCCAGAGGAGGAAGGTGAGTCTCCCCAGATCTGCTGCTTATTGGATCCCTGCCTGAAAAGCAGTGGCCTAACTGTGCAGTGGATAATGCTTTAAGGTAAACCTGAGCTGAGAGCTCACTCCTTGGCTCCATTTCTGTAGCCAGCTTCCCCACTCTGATACCTGGGAGCTCTGCCACACTCAGACACACCTGGTCTTTTTTGACCCCATGGGTCCTGAGATCACACTGTCCCCACAAGGGCTCCACCCCCAGCTAAGCCTCTGGAGCAACATCCCTCACTGAAGCAGACTTCTAAAAGTTCCAATTTTGTGCTCTACTGCTCTCTCACTTGCTAGGAGCCAGCCGCTCCCCCTGTGTCTATCTTCCCTAATGTTGCCTCAGGTTCACTTTTCTTCACATCTTACCTTCCAGAAAGTGGTCAATTTTCTGTTCCTAGAATTGCTGCTCTTCTCTTCTGTCTCCTGTTGAGTTTGTAGCTGCTCAGAATGGTTTGATAACTATCCATCCGAACTCCTGGGACCTGATGATATTTAGGTCTCCTATTCGTCTGCCATCTTGCTTCTCTGATCTGAAATTCTTATTCTTAACATGTAGATTTTTATTCTACAACTTTAACACCAGTTAATAAAACAAGAAAATTTATTCCAGTTTCAGATTTCCCTCATGATATTTTCCTTTTGCATGTAACTTTTTCTACTCTCTATATAATTATAATTATACTAATATTCTCCCTGCCTTTATTTTATATGTACTGAACAATATATTTTTGTTAGTTCAGTGTATTCCTTAAAAACATATACCAACCTCAGAGGAAACTGCCAAATCTTATACACATGATACAATGAATTTTTATTTTTGAAAATGCAATATCCAGAAACAAAACAGCATCAATTTTACTTAGTCTTTCAAAAATGTTTACCCTACCAAGATTATCACTGATGACCTCTTCATATATCTTCAAGCGTCCAGGTCATTTCCCTGCCTACAAATAGGTGCTTAGTCTTAACCTCATTGTAATTACATCCCTTCTTAAAGAAGGAGTCGAAAGAGAGCCAAGGATTCTCAATGTAAGAGTCTCCTTTCCCAGCACAATTGTTCACTGGCAGGTGTGAAGTGAGCTTGTTGGCCATCCTCTTTTACATGTTTATTTATTTAACTGAATAAACTCATCACCATCATCATCTGCCATAAAACGCTTAGGCTCATTAATATGTTCTTCCAACAGCATCATACAGCTCTTCAGTTTGCTGTGGACACTGACTGAGTATCTTACAATAGAACTCAATTCTGACACTATCTACCTGGAGATAACATCAGCTCCAACAGGTTAATGGCTCAGTTACACAAGATTGCCACACAAATCCAAATTGTCAGCTGTTCTTCTGACCATGGGCCACAGAGGAGACCTTCCCATGACACCTTCCTTAGGTTTGATTAATTTGCTACAGCAGATTGCAGAACTCAGAGAAACATTTGTTTATAGTTATCAGTTTATTACAAAGGATATTATAAAGGATACAGATGAAGAGGCATATAGGATGAGTCTAGACAGGTCCTGAATGCGGGAGTTTCTTTCTTTCTCTGTCCTACTGGGGTGTACCACCCTCTGGCATGTAGTGTTCAGCCAAATTGGAAGTTCCCCAAATCTTGTTTTTCAAGAGTTTTTGTATATCTTACTCTGTAACCCCTTCTTCCTGAGGGGGACGGTCACTGGGTGGACTGAAAGTTCTAACCCTCTTATCACTTGGTCTTTCTCATGACTAGCCCCATTCTGAGTCCATCCAGGTGCAGCACCCTAACACCTCTTGGAGCATAAGCTCAAAGAGTCTCCTTATGAATGATGAAAAGACATTCTTATCCCTCAGGAAATTCTAAGAGTTTGAGGAGCTCTGTACCAGGAACCAGAGGCAAAAACAAAATATATATCTTATTTTACCACTCCCACATTCCAGGAGTTCTAAATTGATCATCACAAGAAGCCTTAAACTCTCAATTCAGTACCTCACATCACTTCTCCTATTCCGTCCCCCTCTTCCTTCCCTCTTCATCTTAAACCTTTCCCTTTGTCCTCTAGGATGGGTAGTTCATTGTATATCCTCTTTGTGCCCTATATTTTTAACCTTTCCCCCGAAAGTTTGCCATCTTTCTTTAATCGAAACCTGTTTATTCTGTGAGACCCTTATTTCTTCTATGCACTTCCCAACTGGTTGGAGTTTCTCTCTATATAATTAATATTACTGGATGTAGTAGTAGGGTAGATGTCTCCATTACTTATAACCCCATCCAGATCCTCTGTCTTTCTTCCCTAAAGTGTCCAAGCTTTGAATTTCATATCATTAGGCAAGCCAATAACCTATCCTTGTAACAGACCTTGAGTTTTGACACCAATATTTTTCAAGTATTTCAAGGTTTTGGCTTACTCTTTCCAATCCCTACTCCTAACTTAGTTCTTTATAATTTCATTATTCACACAAACAATCCCATATCAACACTGTAAGAGGTTCTCAGGTGGTTGAACAACTATCCTCCAATGACTCTGTCCTCCACATGGTTAGGCTACTTATGGTTGTACCTAGACTATATCATTATAAATAAGCATAACACTTTCTTAATCTCAATTTATTCATCCTTAGAATCCCAGCCTTTTTTTTCTTTCACTTTCTCTCATCTTCAACCTCTAAAAATTTCTGTCTTTTTTTTTTTTTTTTTTTTGCCATAGTCAAACTACATCATGAGTTAAATCCATTATTTGTATTAACGCAGAGTCTGTACTCACAAAGCCAAATGTGGCTGGAGAAAATACACACTGTATTGCTTACTGTACTCACATTAAATGTATGATCATTAATCTCAAGTGGGCCCTTAACCTTCAAAGAAAAAACTAGTACATCCTCTTCTCCATGTAGGCTCTCACTATCCTAAGGATTGCTTCATAGCTTCTATTCTGTTCTCCAAGCTCTACCTTCCTACCACCCTTCTAATGCTCAGCTGATGAGTCTGCTTATTTATTGAGAAAATAAAGGAATCAAAAGAGAACTTCTACAGACTTCTCTCTCTAACATCTAATCATCTGCCACTATCTGTCCTCTGCCTTCCCTCCAGTTTCTATAGGTGAATGAAGAACCTAGTAATAAATTTTAGCTCTTTCTACACAATGAAGAATTTAGTTCCTTCAATCTTTTTCTTTATTATATCAATGTTTTCTCCCTTTTTTTTTCAAGATAACTCCATTAAACAACAACAGGATGTTTTTCTCCTCATTTAGACAATAAAAAACAATGCAAAAGACCCTGCTTTGATGCCATTATCCCTATCCCCATTCACTGCTTTAGTCTCCATATGGTAAAACTTTCTTAAAAAGTTAGCTATCTATAATTCCTCTCACCACATTCTCACATTCTTTCATAAACCCAATTGAAAAAAGTTCTTCAGCACATCTCCATAAAAATTTACTTTATCAAGGTTATCAGTTATCTCCATGTACTAAATCCCAGTCTTCATCTTGACTTCTCAAGAGCATTTGGCAAAGTTGATCATTCCTTCCTTCTGAAACTTTTTATTCATATGGTTTTCGCATTATCCTTTTGGTTGCCTGATTCATTGGGTCCTCCTCCTAATCACTCTGACTGTAATCCCTTCTACCACACTTCCTGCTGTGCACTCAGTTTACTTTTTTTTTTTCTTTTCCCCCAGTTTACTTTTGTTGCAGACTTTTCCATGTTGTCTTTTCTATCTGGAAATTTATTTCCCTGGGTATTCACATGGTTCATTGATCATCTCCTTTTAACTTTTTGCTGAGGATCACATTCTTTAAGTGATGCCTCCCCTGACAAATCTATCTAAAATTTCAAAACATCACCCTCCTGACAGCTCTTACTTCAGGCCCCCGTTGTTTCTTTCTTCAAATCACCATATCTATATATAATACACCTTCTAAATTTTGAAGTGTCTGTGCCACTTCCCATAGTATATAGTAAGATATATGAAAGTGGAATAATTTTTTATCTCTGTATCTCTTGTTGGTGAGGTGGATGCCACTTTTTAAAAAAAAAAATTGAATGTCATGTCTATGTGTATATTATTTTTTGTGGCTTACTAGATAGAAGAAGCAAATATTTAATTGTGGACATTTAAGCAATATGAGACAAATTTGAGAGGAGTTGGACAAGGTTATACCAAATTCTACATTACGTTGTAAATTGAGCTATAGTTTTAAGCATGGAGTTTAGATGAGGCACCTTAATCCTTGTGTTCTAGAAGATGTAAGCTCTCACATTTAAAGAAAATAATTACAGTCTTGTAAATTTGACACTTAGCTCCTCAAGGGGTAAGACTGAATCTTTGTAAATTTAGTTACAACTACCTAACATCTATTCACTCAATTAATGGCTTTTATGCATCTCTTTTGAATATACTGATGCCCATGGATGCTCTGAAAGTATGCCTTGGAAAGTCCACTGAGTCTCTTAAAGAAAAGGAACAAAAGGGTCCAATACATAAAAATTATCCTACTTCAAATATGCAATGTAATCTAAAGACTGTTTCATTTATTTTATTTTAAATTATATTTCCATATTTGATTTTTTAAAAATTATTTGTGCTTTTTTTTAAAAGATTTTATTTATTCATTTGACAGAGAGAACACAAGCAGAGACAGCAACAGGCAGAAGGAGCCAACAGGGAGGGAGAAGCTGGCTCTCTGTGTTGCAGGGAGCCTGTTGAGGGGTCCAGGATCATGTCCTGAGCCAAAGGCAGATGCTTAACTGACTGAGCCACAGAGGTGCCCTTATTTATGCTTTTTAACCAAACACTTAACTGCTATGTGTTAGAATGTCTCAAATGACACTCATTCATTGAAAAGGGTCAACTGTTCTGAATTTGTAACACATGTTATTTAATAATCTCTTTAATTAATTTTGGTTTATTAATCCCTATGCTTTCAAATGAATGTCTGAAATCAAATTTAAAGAAAGCTTTTAAATGATACTGTATTTGTCAAATAATCTCAAGCAATTTGTAAAATTTATGTACAGATAACACTTTTATATATCCATAGAAGTTTAATAATCCTACAAATAACTGAGTTTAGACAATGTATGGCTATTTTTAGCCAATACAATGACTTAATTAAATCACCCTGTAGTCAATGTAATTGATTGACTTACTGTAGAACATAAATGATTGAAAATAATGAACAGATTAGGGCTAAAATTAATGTAGGGTTGTATAAGTGTATGTGTGCATGTGTCTGCATGCATATGTGTGGTCTGCATAGACACAGTTATGCAAAGACTTCTATGAAAAGATACATGTACTTGTATTGATTTATCTCAATATTCTACCCTACGATTAGTCATGTATTTTCTCAGTGATTCATGATAAAATGAATGATTGATATTTATTCTCTCAGTTATTTTTCAGATATGTTATGCACTAATATAAAGTGGATTGTCACCTATCAAACGAGGTTTGAATATCACCTCACGTATTCCTCCCTGAAAAATACTACTTAAAATCCCACTATCAGTGATTTATTACTTAACACTTTTCCCCTGTTAAAATAGGAACACCCCTTGTGGGGAAGAGAAACATGTTATGCAATATCCCGCTATTAATAAAATGAGTAAAAAAATCTTATATTTCTGTATAATATCTCAATTTAGCAGAGGTCACTTTATCAGTATTCTGAGCACCTAGAAAGTTGTAATGGGAGGCAGAATTTGTAGTTTTTGTAAGAGAGAGGCTAGAAACTCACAACTGGGTCGCTGTCTGTGGAAAATTGACACGGATGGGACATAGAGGTAAGAGGGTGAAAGTACCCAGAGGCCCGTTTATGGGTACAAAGGTTCAGGGATGGTGGGTGGCAGTCAGGTGTTCAGTACTGACAGCTAGAAAAGCAGGTTATAAGGGTGGAGGAGAGGAGGCCAAAAGCCACTGTAACATATTTAATTATTTAATCTGGTGCTATCTCTACACCACTGCAGACCCTGACACTTATGGAAGTAATAAACAATTATTAATATTATTTATGTTCTGCTACTCTCCCTGAGAAATTGGTAGATTTGCAAATGTCTTCTAGCAGGAAAACATAACCATTAGAAAAGCTAATTAAAATCTGAGATTTTTATTTGGCTTGAAACCTTCACAGGTGTCAATCTTTCTTAATTAAGAATACAGTGAAAAAAACATCCATATTACTCTAAGCCATTTTGTGCACTGTGAAATTGCTTTTTCTTCTCAAGGAACTATAAAGTCATTTCTTGTTCCTAACACACATTCCAGGCATTTTAAGTGGATATTTCCTGGAAGAGTTGCAAAATCCGCAAAAGACTTACTTTCTTGAAATATTTTCACTTTTATAACTAAGCAAATAGACAAAAGAGCAAATGTGTTGGTAAGGAAAAAATTAAATATATGTATAAATATAAATTTAATATACATGCACATATAAATAGAAATCAAATATATATTAATACATTTAATATATGTATATAATGTGCATATTCATTTTTTCTGTTGAAATATCATTTATTATTGCTGTTTTCCCAAAGAGCTCAGATTACTTCATGTACATCTAATTAATCCTCAATATTTCTTGAGGTAAGTAATAAAGCACCATTAGTTCCTTTTTTTGTTGTTGTTAGGTTAAAGGTAAAGAAAATGCGTAACAACATAACAAGTTTTTTCTTGTCTGGTAGGAATTTAACAAATGTCATTTCTTCCTTCTCTTCTGTTCATTCATCTTTATAAATTGCCAACTCACTGATTAAGCGTAGGTATAAAAAAAGTTGCATTTTTACACAGCAAACATACAAAGTTCACCAAAAAATAGTGATAAATATATTTGTTGCGTGTGTGTGTATATAGTTGGACTGACTTTTTGTACTCAAATGTGTTCGCATTGTCAAATATAAATTGTTCTAGCTCTTTCAAATTACTATTAGAGATAAAATATTTATTTCAGTGATACCACTTTTATTTTCTATTATTTACACAACTATCTCTTGGAATTTTCTTCAGAGCCAGAATCATGTTCTTTGCTTTTCATCAATCTCTCGGTATCAAAGGGAAAAAATCAAATTGACTAGTGAAAAATTCTCAGTGGGTAATAAGAGCTTACAGCACTTATCTGGAGGCTTGCAAAAGTGGTTTGTAATCCAGTAAGCTCATGGTTATGGAAGAAGCCAGTCAATGGTTTAGAATTAAATACAGTACAATCGGAAAAGATAGCCTTAGGCCAGAATTCTTGCAAAAGCAAGGAGAACTCCTCATAAGCCTCGTGTTCCCCTACAGCCTGCACCAACTGTTTCTCACTGCTCCCTGGTGGGTTTTACCTGGAAATGGGACTTTCTAAGCCATTACAAAGAAGAAAATTAGAGTCTGGGGTAACATTGGTCAAAAGTACATACATTTTGTAATGGTAAACAGAATTTGAATTCTTTTCATACTGTCTGCCAGGGAGGGAAATTACACAAATTATTTGGACCTTAGTGTTCTTGCCTGCAAAACTAGGATGGTAATATCTACTTCATATGACCCATATGTGAATTTGATACTGTAATTCATGTGAAACACTTAATACAGAAGAAGTTCTGAATAGGTATTATTTTTCCTCCCCGATTCCTCCAAAGAGCAGGAAGAAAACCAGTTTTTCATCAGATGAATTGAACACTAGAGTGGGGACAGAGGCAAATGAACAAGCTGTAGACATACCTAATAAGAGAAACATGTTAAGTAAAAGTATAAGACTGGGTAAGTACTCTGCCTTTTCGGCCACAGTTCTGGGGTTTACACTGAACTGAACCTACCCCTAATCAGTGAGTTGGCAATTTGAAAAGATGAATGAGCACAAGAGAAGAAGGAAATGACATTTGTTAAATTCCTACCAGACAAGAAGCAAAGCACTAGCTACTCTCTTTATAATAATCATTCATATATTTAATGACTGCTTTTCAAATACATTCAATGGCTTGTGAAATCACATGTCTGCAAAGTATGGAGGCTGAGATTATAACCCGTGACTCCAAAGCTCATCGTTTTCTTCTAAGATAGTTTTTCCTAGGGGCACATGGCAAAGTCATCAGAGGAGGTTTTTAAAATGGGTACTAAGGAGATCACAGATTACATGGAGCACTGGGTGTTATACGTAAACAATGGATCATGGGACACTACATCAAAAACTAATGATGTACTGTATGGTGACTAACATAACATAATAAGAATAATAATAAAAAATCTAAGAAACCCAACAAAAATTAATATGATAGTGTTCTATCCAAAATGTTTTATTTTTTCATCTACATATTTTTCATGTTTTATTTTTTCTACAGAAGTGGAAGAATGATATAAAAATGTATTTAAAGGTACTTTCTTCTCTTTCTGATGCCTCATTATTTCTGCAAGACAAGTAAACCAATATAATTAATAATAAATAGAAATACTGGGTGGCAATCTGGGAGGTCAGAAGGACTGATTTGGATTGGTCCTGAGTTGGTGGCCAGGAGGTGGCAGAGAATAGAGTATTCCTAAGATATGTGACATAAAAATATATTGATCAAAGTATTTTAAATGTTTTATATATGTAATCATGAATATCAGTCAGGTGTTCCTACGTTAAAAATAAGGTCAACAACCAACAGTTCAGGAGAAACTATAAAATTCAATTTAGGTGTTTATCACATGATTTTTATTAAGCAGAATAAAATTAAAATTGAAAATGAATCCTTCTTTAAAATCTTTAGACAGAGCCCCCTGGGTGGCTCAGTCACTTAAACCTCTGACTGGTGATTTGGCTCAGTCCTGATCTCAGAGTTGCTGGGCATGGAGCCTGCCCAGGATTCTCTTTCTCCCTCTCCATCTTAACCCCTCTCCAACTCACACTCTCTTTCTCTATGAAAAAAAAAAAAAAAAAAAAAAAAAGAAAATCTCCAAACTGGAGATCGCTGATTGGTTAGTAATGTCTATTCTAGCTAGTGAAAGGATGGTGGTTTTGTTTTGTTTAAAAATTTGGTTTAGGGGTGCCTGGGTGGCTCAGTGGATTAAGTCTCTACCTTGGGCTCAGGTCACCATCTCAGGGTCCTGGGATCGAGCCCCACATCGGGCTCTCTGCTCAGTGGGGAGCCTTCTTCCCCCTCTCTCTCTGCCTGCTGCTCTGCCTACTTGTGATCTCTCTCTCTCTGTCAAATTAAAGAATAAAAATATTTAAAAAATGAAAGAAATATTTGGTTTAAATCCCTATGTTTTACAGCTTGACTTACCAATTACTTTTGTATATGTAAGTAAAGTTTCCTTTGTCAAACAACGCACTGATAAAACAGATGTAGTGTCCCTGGCCCTTCATTTTCCAGAGAAGGAAAAGATAGCTAATAATACTTAACCAAAATCACGTATAATAAGTGATGAAACAAAGACTTTGGTCAGGTATGAAAAAGTATAATTAAGGGAATAACAACAAGCAACAACATAACAGAGTTTGACACCTGCACTGAGGCGGGGAAATGATGAAGGTGATGGTGATGAATACATTAACATGGACTGAGCTAGCCACCATGCTAACATGCATATCATTTTATTTAATAATTACAGAATTGTATTTAGTTATTTATGATGGTGCTCATTTTTCAGATGAAGAAACTGAGATTTTGAAAGTTTAGTTGCCTAAGGTTCACCTTATATTCAAATATGCTCACATCTGAAACCAGAGCCTGACTCCAAATCTCTTATTTATTTAGAATTCTGCTCAGATGTTCAAAGATTTAAGATATCATTTAGATAAAATATTGCTTTGTTTGTACATACTGTAGCTCTGTGATTGTGAGAGAGTTAGTCCACTTCTCAGACCCTCGATGCAATAATGTTCAGGTGGGGGATGGGCTAGCTGGGGGATGAGCATTAAGGAGGCCACTTGTGATGAGCACTGGGTGTTGTATATAAGGGATGAATCACTAAATTCTACTCCTGAAACCAATATTACACTTTATGTTGACTAAGTAGAATTTAAATAAAAATTTGGGGAAAAAAAGCGACAACAACAAAAATGATAGCCATGAGGTTTCTATAAAAATGCTATAAAATAAAGGTGTGTAAAATACACAGCACAATACTTGGTATTTAATAAACACTGACAAAAGTAATACATACTGTTAGTATAATTCTACAACAGATTAAGTATAACTTAAGGTGCCAAGTGAAACTAACAATACCAGGGGCCCCTGAGTAGCTCAGTCAGTTAAGCATCTGCCTTTGGCTCAGGTCATGATTCCAGGGTGCGGGAATCGAGTCCCACATCAGGCTCTCTGCTTAGTGGGGAGTCTGCTTCTCCCTCTGCAGCTTCTTGTGCTTGTGCGTGCACTCTCTCTGTCAAACAGACAAATAAAATCTTAAAAAAAAAAAAAAGTAACAATAATTTTTCTCTATATGCCCCTCCTTTTTGTTTTTACCCTTAAATGGCTTTAACTTGCATGCATAAAGACCTTTAAACCATGTTGTCTGTCTCCTGATCCCAGATTTTAAGCCTGTTTAAAAGTGGGCATTACAGAAAATTCCTGAGAATTTTGATGCGAAGTTTCAAATAACCTATGTGACATTACTTATTTTTTATAAATAATAAACAACATTTGTCACCATATTAATGGTTGACATGGTTATCCTGCCTATTGTTATATAGTTGATCAAATCACAACTTTCAAAAAACAGCCCTGAGTAATCTGCTAAAAATCTGTTCAGGTATATATAGTGTTGAGAATTAGAGATACTATCATTTATACTAACCTTCCCTCTGAAGATATGGCACAACCAGGTGTTCCTGGCAGACTGGGTCAAATATTTCTTTGCTAGTTCCTGTGACTTTCAAATTCTTGTGCATATTTATGAATACTCCTTGGACTGGCATGTCTTCTGATGTCTCTGCTACAAAATGGCACTCTATTTCTGCTTTGTAACTGTTTTAGTGCCCTAAAACACTTGGTTTTTATCAATAACTGAATTACAAATTGATTCTTCACCTAAACCTTGGTAATAAATGGGTGTCCTTCTGCAGCCCCTTTAATGAAAGATTTCCAATGAGCAATTAGCAATGTGATTTTCAAGAAGATAAGTGACTGTACTCTGGCAGATGGAATTTACAGTTTTTTCTCTCTCATTTGTGATTGACTTGGCTGGACATCTTTGTTAGTAAAATTTCTCAGCGCTTTTAAAATGTTGTTATTAATGTCTTAAATATGAATTTTTTTTGAGAGTGCCAGTAAATAGCAAGAGTGAATACTAGAACCTATGGTAGCAACAACAAATGCTACCTATGTAAACAACTTACTCAGCTTTGCTGATATGTTTGGGCCTGTAGCTTATGTGTTGTAAAATCTAAGAGCATGTGTGCACTTAAACACTCCAAGAATAATTAGAAAATATCATTTGGATACATTGAGAAATAACTATAATGACAGAAATGTGCAGAGTGGTAACCTCTTCTCACTCTCTAAAATGTCCTTGCATATGCATGAAGGTTTAACAAAAAAAATGGTGCAAATACATGATTACATGAAAAGAGTATGAAAATAAAGGTAGGGAAATAAAACTTTTCATACACGTGTTTTGGCCAGAGCTGTGTGATCAAGGAACTGGAAAAGAGAATGAGTGAAAATGCAAGGAGATTAACTACTTTATACAGGAGAGCACAGACACCAGCAAATCACATCAGTTTTGGTACTATGTTATGTGACAGGATTTTCTGAACTAAAACACAAATTTCATTAGCACGTTCAAATTCTTCCCCTAGGCATCCTAACCCCCAAAGGGCTGGAGGGCCCCTAACCATCCTTCCTTGTTGAGCTCTGACAGGCAATTGTCTAAGATGTTGATATTCCTCTTGTCAGAATTTCTGGTTCCCTACTCTGTGCCAAAGCACCTTTTTCACACACATATTATTGTGTTTTTAGTGTAAATGTCTTATTAAATTATAAAATGAAGAATTTGGTTGTAACAATTTTCAGTGTATTTTTCCCCTTTATACCTGAGTAAACTGGTGTCCTTGACTTAGAATTTATTCCAAAAATACTGAATGAAACAGGTTTCAAAAAACTATGTGAATATTCTAAATATTCTCTTTGAGAAAAACTACATCTCTGGTGGTTTTTTGTTTTGTTGTTTCTCAGTTTTCATTTTCAGGCAGGAATTGCTGCCCTGGTCAGATACAACACAATTCTCACTTGCCTCATGATGTTATAGGGTATTTGCAAAGTGAACATTTCCCTCTAAACTTTTAATGGGAAAATCCTAAGAAAGACAAGGCAACTTAGTAACATTATTACAATCAAACAAAAGTTTGCTCCTGATTTAATATTTTAAACTTTCAGTTGAACCTCCTTATGTTACTTTTTATAATGACTATCTCATTTACTAATATTTTAGCTTATTTCAAAGGATTTTAAATGCATTTGGTCTCGAGACTCCTAATTTTATAAACCAAAAATTAAAGAAATGTTTTCTTTCTTAAAAAATAAATATTCTTTCTTAGAATATCTGGAATAAAAGAGAAAATGAAAGGGACACTCCTGTAATTGAATAGTTCTATTTTTTGCCCTCCCTCTCATGGCTACAGCTCCTTTTTTTTTTTTTTTTTTAATTTGAGATTTACTTATTTATTTTAGAGAGAGAGAGTGTGTGAGCAGGGGAGGGGACAGAGAGAGAGAGAGAGAATCTTCAAGCAGACTCTTCGCTGAACATGGAGCCCAATGTGGGGTTTGAACTCACCACCCTGAGATCATGACCTGGCTCATGGCTACAGATCTTAAACAGGGCCCTCAAGTCACAGAGCCACCCAAAGAGGTGAACTACTCTGAGGAGAAACAAACATAGTCTCTTCTGTATATGTTAGAAACCCAAGAAAGCCTCCCAGACCCATAGGAATTATGACTTCTGAAGATGTCAGTATGATAACCATGGATAACACAGAAACTGTTTACTAACTTTGAAGAATGGCTTGAGAGAAGGAAAAAAATAATAGTATGATAACCTTAATTTTCATAGGAGGAAAAATTATTTATTGTTCACGGGGCACTTGGATGGCTCATTCTTTTAAGCAACCAACTCTTGGTTTAGGCTGAGGTTGTGATCTCTGGGTCCTGGCATCCAGCCCTATGTAGGGCTCTGTGCTTAATGGGGAGTGTGCTTCTCTCTCTTAGCCCCCTCCCCCTTCATGTTCACTCTCTCTGTCTCTCTAAATTAAAATAAATAAACCTTTGTTTATAATTATAATTCAAAGCTGAGAATTCAAATAATAAAGCTACATTAAAGTTATAAACACATGATATTACTCATACTAGTTAGCTAGTAAGTGCGGCCTACAGAAATAGAGGATTAAATATATGATCTTCCCTATTTGTGTTAGACTTCAAAGTTCAATAATTTGATGTCGTATGTACCTTGTTGTGAACTATATACTCAAAGCCCAGTCTTGCCCCTTGGCGTACAGCTAGTTCTCACCAATCGTTGTCCAATGGATTATTAACACATTCCTTTACCTACTTTCTCTCCTTATTCTCTCTCTCTCTCTTTTTTAATCTTTTTTATTTGTTTGTTTTGTTTTTACCTAACTGCCAGGAGCCCATTTTTAAAATTGTCCAATACTCTTCCTCCTCAGTACCTTTTCTCTGACTTGCAAGAGATTGCTGGAAATCATTCCAAAGAAGTATCATTTGAGGTCACCAATTCTTGGTCTTTCACCTCCACTGGAAAGACTGCAGCATCCTTAGTGTACTTTGATTCCACAGAGGTTTTTACAAGTTTCACTATTTTCTTTCCCCTAGCCTTTTAGATTCCCAACAGCCCTCACTCTCAAGAGATGATTTCTCCATCCATCTTCTTCATAGGACAAAATAGACATCAACATATGAGAACTACTCAACATCTCGACAATCACCATAAACGCCTATTTGGTTCCATACCATCTAAATCCATTCTCTCATGTTACAATTCTGAAGCAAAACAAAACAAAATAAAAAACAAAGAAACATCATCTGGGCAATTTTACCGTATACCATTTTTTTCCCTGCCCTACTATTTTGTCACAGATAAGCTTCTCAAAATAATTGCTAAATTATTTTTCTTCACTTACTTCTCATTTACTCCCTGGTCTTTGAAAGTTCTCTTCGTAGCCTTCCAGTGAAATTCCAGTCAAGGAGAATTTTTAAACTTTATCTTGAACTTTATTGACCTCTCTGTTGTCTTTGCCACCATTGATAGAGATTTTTGCCTTGAGACAATTTCATCGTGAATTTGGTGACTAAATACATCACTACTTGTCTTCCTAGTCTCTTGATGTCGTACATTAAACCTTTATATGTTTTGCTTTCTTTACATTTGTACTTGGCTTTCCCTTATCACTTGATATACTTAATGTAAACATTCTTACCCATCCATGTCTTCATCTACTTATACACTGATCATCTGCAGCTACAAGCAAACATCTTTTTCACCCAAAAAGATTCATTCAGGGGCCTTACAAGCACCTTATTCCAAAATGTTTAAAAAACAAACTCATCTTCCCATTCTAAATCTGCTTCTCTTTGTCTCTGGCTATTTTCAGTTGGTACCAGTGCAAAATCAAAAACCAGGGATAGGGCGCCTTGGTGGCTCAGTGGGTTAAAGCCTCTGCCTTTGGCTCAGGTCATGATCCCAGGATCCTGGGATCGATCCTTGCATCAGGCTCTCTCCTCAGCGGGGAGCCTGCTTCCTTTCCTCTCTCTCTGCCTGCCTCTCTGCCTACTTGTGATCTCTGTCTGTCAAATAAATAAATAAAATCTTTAAAAAAAAAAAAAAACAGGGATAATCTTGCATTTTTTAAATTTCCTTTGTCCAGCCAACAAATCATCATGTTGATTCTACCTACAAACTACATCTTGAGTTATGAATCTTTTTTAATATCCTCACTATTGCCACCTTTACTTAGGCCCTCACCCTGTCTTGTTTGGATTCCTGTAACAGCTTTCTGGCTGGATTGTGTCCTTCTAGTTTTACTTTCCTCTAATCCATTATTTACATTGCTGCCAGAGTAGCTTTCTAAAATGCAAATCTAATCATATCTTTTTCTTGCTTTGGAATCTTATAATGACTCCCTTAGCTTTCATGATAAAGTCCAAAGTCCTTAGCACGGCATATTAGGTATTTTATGACCTGGCATCTGCTTACTTCTCTACTTGTACTTCTTTCCATGTTCTGAATTTCTGATATTGAGCAAAAAGCCATTCACCAAAACGGTCCTGCCCACTCTAGCCTTTGGGTATATATGACTTGATATTTTCCCACCCTTCCATTTCTGGGGTAACTTTCACTCATCTTTTAGAACCCAATTCAGGGGATCTCTCATCCAGAAATGCAGGATGTCTTGATTCTAGTCCACTTTAGAATACTCCCTTTCTGGCCTTTCACTATATAATGCCATTAATAATAGCATTAAATCATAACATATTTGTGGTATGTTTTCCTTACTTGAATATGTTATAGAAGATATACATTGTGGCTTATGTTTCTCTTATATTCAATGAATGTTTAATGAAGAAATGAAAGAATGGAAGACTAAAGATAGGCATGGTGGCTCTATTTACATACCTGTCAGAGAGCTATAGGAGGCGTTTTAAATCCTAGCTCTGACAGTTACTACTTCTGGGACCATAGTTACTCAATCTCCTGAAGCTCCAGTTATTTCATAAGGATAACCCATATTTCCTACTACATAATGGAAGAAAAAAATGAAGTAATTCAGAGAAAACACATCTTTCACCGCTATAAGAAATGCTAGCTCGTATTGTCCTCACTGTCAGATGGTTACATGGATGGATATATTTGACCACAGAGAAGTAGATTAATAGTTGGCATGTATAAGGAGACATATTTTTCCTGATATAAGGAAAAATTTGGTAAAATCGAGTAACTGTCTTAGGCAACCAATATGAATGTACAGGAAGGAAGAGACACAACTTGGTATCACAGTCTATTAAATATTAGACAAAGATTTCAGCTGGCAGAAAATTTACTGTGATTCAAAAAGTGATATGACTACTAGAAAATTAATCTGAATTGTGACTTAAAGGCAATATGTATCTACAAAGAACAATGGTGGTTCAATTTACACCATCCTTGTTAATCTATACCTAGAGTTTGCAATCAGTTCTCACTGTTTAAATGAGAAGAGGAAGAAACACAAGCATGGTGACAATTATAAAAGCCAATGAAATGAAGAATGGTAAAGGGGAACTAGAAAGCTCAGTACAGACAGAGGTAGACTACAGGTGGATATTTTACCTGTTTTCAAACTCTATGATGTGTTATGTAGCCTTAGAGGATTGGGTTTCACTTCTGGCTTAATGATTCTAAGCAATGTGAACCTGAAGAGATACCAACATCTTTGAATATCTGTTTTCTCATTTGTAAAGAGGCAAATACTCTCTCTAGAGTTGTTGGGGAGATGAAATTGTTCATTTATTTAAAGTTATCAGCTTGGCGACTGACATTTAAAGGATTAATAAAGGATAGAAATTATTTTTAACAAGAAGTTTAAGCTTTCTTTCATTTAACTATAAAGTCATAATTAAAAGAGTAACACCAATTTGACATGGGTAGTATTTTCCGGTTGCTAGAAAGGATGGAGGGAATGAATTTCTTGTTTTTGGATCTCAAAAATCACATCTTCAAGGAAGCCTTCTTTAAAATATTAGTCACTTGGACTTATCCTTCATAGCCTATTAACTCAGTTACAGTTTTGTATTTACAAAATATGTCTCTGTTGTTTAGGTATAATATTCCATGAGAGAAAGGATCATTCCTACTTTATTTTACTATTATATTCCCAGAATTTAACACTTGAATGCTTAAAGCAGATTAATTTTTACTTACTATTTCTCAAAGTCACGAGCAAAGGGCATATGAAGAAATTAATGTAGTCATATTCAAATAATATTTTTTGAATTAATGAATGAAGGTCAGTGTCAAAGCTATTGAGGAGAGGATTTAAAAATTTGAGAGTGGTTAGACAAATTACTTACTCAATTCTTTCTAACATCAAGATTCATTTAATCTTGAGTGAACTCTTTCCTTAGAAATTTCCAATAAGAGTTGTTCTATATCATACATCAGAAATCATTTAGAAAAAATCCTTCACTACTTAAAAGGTTGGATTAAGTGCTCTTCAAGCTCCCTTCCAATGCCAAGATCCAGTGAATTATTTCATGATTACATTTAGCAATGAATTAAAAAAGGCTGTATCCAAAATGTAAGAATAGCTACTATCAAAGAGTACACATATTCACTGGTTTAAATTAGGTTCTAAAATAAGTGACTTGACTATTTTTAGTTCATACACACAATAATTATTGAAACAGCCTTTGCTTTATGCAGCATGGTTTCTAAGTAAGTAAATCACCTAAGTAAGTTATCATTTCACAAATAATAAATTAAATCTACTAAAAATTTCTTATTATATCAGAAATGGGAAGTACCTGAATCTGTTTGCTTTTCCACTTATACTTACTTCATCTATTTTCTGTCTTATCTAGAGAGTGGGTAATATTGCAGGACAAGTTTAGGATAGCTGTTGATTCAAACTCCTTTAGCCACACTACAGTTCTATAATAATCCCATATATAGATCACATTTGTTCCCAGTGTCTTCAGTCACCAACCCCAAACCTCTACTCCCATGCCTCAGGACACTGGTATTTCTAAATAAATAACTTCATGTTATTAAGAAGGATTACGTATGCTAATCCATAACTCTAGTGTACTGTACCTGTACCTCTAGGCTCAAATCTGCGTTGCTAGTAAGGAAAGAAAGAGGTAGTACATGCAAATTAGTTGTAAGGAGACAATTTGGCTGCCATAGGACCAGTGCATGTATGATTGCAGAGATATCCTGGGAAATCCAACATCAGAAAAACACCTCACATTCAAGAGTTAGATTATGTACAGTTTCTCGAACTTGACACTTTTGACATTAGGCCTGGATAATTTAATTTTGTGTGTGCATGCCCTGGACACTGTAGGAAATTCAGCAGTGTTCCTGGCCTCTACCCACTAGATACCAGTAGCACCATTTCCCCAGTTATGAGAACCGAAAGTATCTCTAGTTGTTATCAAATGCTTTCTAGGGAGAATGTCAGTCCCAGTTGAGAACCACTTATTTAGAGTGATGGAAGAAATTTCCCAGGATTAAGGTAATTTTCCAATGTTAAAGCTATAAGAGCATGAAGCAGAGTCTCAGGGATAGGCAGGAAAAGTGTCCCAAGTTTAGTTTCCTACCCTGGGACCAAGTAGTTGAGGATAATTCCATTTAATATCTGGAAGGTATCAGATCTATGGATTCATACCCCAAAATTAAATTCTAGGCAAACTTGATGATATTTGATCATGATTCTCTCTTCTGATACCATCTTCCTCACCAAAGGCAAAATAAGCATGTTTGTATTTAAATATTTTATGCTTTCTAATTTTCAAGTCAGAAAATTTATAAAAATCTTAATAAAATGATTTTTTTCTTCATACCAACAGGAAAATGTGGAATGTAATAGAATACAATAACCCAGTTTCTTTCTTACTAGGATTCTCTAAAGTGGTGTGTGTGTGTGTGTGTGTGTGTGTGTGTGTGTGTACCTATGCCTGTGTGTATGTCACATACTTTTGAAAATGAGAATGATGCCTGTTAACTTCAAGATTTTTATCTGCAGTGTATTACAACTATGGATTTGCTTCTGGGTTTCTCTCATGAGGTGGTAAGTGGATTGGAGGAAGCATGTGACTAATACATTTAACATATAGCACTTGTATTTGCTGATGTCCGATAACAAAAGGAACTTTCCTAAAGGTAGTGGGTAAATGTCCCATATCAGAAAAGCTCCACCATAAGCATTTTGCAATTTAATTCCACATGCTACACTATTCCATATGTGCTTTATTACTCTCTCAAGGAGTTCAGCACCAGACATGAATTCTCTGCAAAAGGCTAACCAGTAAGGAAAATAAAACTGACAAACAAAGGCACTGAAGCATTAAACAATCAGAAGAGCTTAGAGTCTTCTTTTCTTTTAGTGTTATTTGTAAACGACTTGAGATTTTTCCATATCCAGCTTCCTCCTGGGTTTGTGTCTTTCTTATACAGTCATTGTCACAAAATTCTTGTTTAAAGTATTCTTTTATATATCCAAGATGACCTTGCGTAATACAAAAAAAGAAATCTCCTTTAATAGATTTCTGTTATGGTTACAACCACAACAAGAGGAGGAGAAAGGTGAGGAGGAGAAAATCACCAGAGACAGAATTAGACCACAATAACTGTGATTATAAATGTGTAGGTGACTTGGTACATGAAATATGTGATTCATATTTTATAATTCACTGCCTAACAATAAACGTCTTTTATTGTTATAAAAGAGGGGCATATTTAAATCATATTTTTCTTTTGATCCATTCACCCATTTGACCACTCGGGAGGAGAATCAGAAGGTAAATTGCCACAGTACTTCTCTATTATGACCTGCAGTGGCACAAGCAATTGACCCTCTTGAAAGTAAGAGGCACTGCAGCACATTTTGTGAATTCTTTCTTTCTTCTATTATTGGTTCAGCATTTCTCTGCAAAGTTCAATGAGGTTCATTAGCTTATCTGAAGAGAATGGGACCAGTACTTTTGAGACAGCTTCTCTCTGTGACTTTTCTAATTAAACTCCTTCCATCAGATGAAGAGCTGCCCTTTTTACTTGACAAACATTTGTTCTAATTTGGCCTTGCTTGATTTTTCAATGCTTTTACGTCCCTCTCCCCCTCTCTATACCCACTAGCATCTGTTAGTCAGAAGATCGCTCTGGCTGACATTTACTCTGAATGTGCTTGCTTATTAAAATATTTCAATGTTAGACAAGCTTATCAGTTGAAGAATACAATATAGTTTCAGAGCACTCATGGAACTCATCTTAAAGGAAGATTTTGTCATACAGATGCATCTTTCTTATTTTTATGAGATAAGATTGAAGATACTCAGAGACATAGAGAGTCTATGGGAAGCACAAAACATACATGTTTTGTAGTAGAAACTCAGACCTCTCACCTATTTGCCCTTAAGTATAAGTATTAGATGTTGCCTAGGTAAGCAGGGAGTCAACTGATGAATAAAAGGAATAGAACATAAAGCAGTAGGACTGGCCTTATGTGAAACTGACACTGAATTGTCAATGATGACATTGGCCTCACTTAGAATGCAACTGTAGAAGTTGACAACTTCAAAAACATTTAAATTCTAAGCATTTTCGCAGGCTTTGTAAACACTAGCAAAAACTCCCAGATACCTGGCTGATTGGTGACTAATCCTTCAAGAAGGCTCTTCTTCATAGACACGACAATATGTAAGGTTAAGTGCTCACTAGGAGCAAGTAAACCAGTCGAGGCTTTGAATGTTCACCCAAGACTTCAGAACGGCATGCTCTGTCAGTGACAAGCCTTGCTACATTCAGTTTATTCTCCTATTTTCTTTAATACTATCCAGTGCTATTAGCTTGCCAGCCATGTAGTCTGTAAGTAATAGGTTGCAATAGCAGCTGAAATTGACAAGTGCTTAGCCCAGAGCATGGGTTGAATGTAATTCATAGGGTTCCTGAGTTAATTTCCAATACCTATTTCATCAAGGCAGACTGATAGATGGCTGCCAGCATCTTTTGGCTTTATCTGTAAATCCCTATGTCTTTTACTGCCATCATTTGGTTTTTTATACATTCCATCCCTTGCATTTGCTCGTCTCCATTTCCATAACTTCAAATGGAGCTTCTCTCTAGGCACATCAGTCATTTAGGTTAGAGGCCCTTGCAGCTAAATGCAAGACCTTCAAATGTTATTGAAGTGTATTTTTCCATGTGGCCCTGTTTAAAGTGATGTTTCTTTAGGGACTGCAGGGTGAAATATGAAGTTATCTGGGAGAGTAAATCTGAGATGTTGGACAGATGGTGAAGCGTCAGTGCATCCACAGAAATGCATTTCATTTTTATACAGGGGACGCTCTCAATCAATTTTGGCTTGAGAAAACAGTTGCTTGTATTGCATCAGTGGCTTTTTTTTTTTCTTTAACAGATCAATAGTGAAGCTTGAAATTCCCAGGAGATTTCAAATACATTTATTAATTAAATACATGTGGAAAAAATAAATTTCAAAGTGGAAACTTTCTTTAAGATTAAGAGTTTATTGAAAATGGAACAAAGGTTACCACTAAAAGATCAAATGGAATGACTCTTGGCAAAACATAAAACTCCCTTACTCTATAGGATGGAAAGTTTCATTTCTCACCCGAAGTGTGCTTTGGGAACGACATCTCTTTACTAAAGTTCTTATTTAAATTTTGGAAAATGACTTTTTTCATTGAAGGTCCAAACTTCCATTTATACTGCATGTATTTAACAGCCTTCCAAATCACCCATCTCAACCCAGCTCAATCCTCCTATGTGGTGTTGAGGCCTGTTCCAGCTGTCACTGTCCTTAGATTGCTTGGGTTTCATCTAGTATTCGGAAAAGAACATTTGGAATATTGTATATTTTATCTACTGTGAAATCACTATTTGAAAAATATCAAATGAGAATCTGAGAATATTTTGATGTATATTATCCATTCATCAGCAATATCCTAGACAATGTCTTCTACACTATAGTTATGACTTACCATTTAACAAGTGCTAAATAGATTATGTTTAAACTGATTTCCTTGGTCCCTAATATGAAGTATAATGAGACTTGGAAAAACATACCAAAGAAAAACAAACTAAATCATTTCTCTCATGCAAAGATGCACTCATATCTTCAAAATTATGTACTTTCCAGAATCATATGGAGATTGTCCCACAGTTGTTTCTTTATTTAAAGAATGAATGATGCTGGTTACTCAGCACTGTTGGAATTCCAGTAAACGTGTCTATAAGGGAAACATTGTTTGAGGATAATACTGAGGATAGAGAGGGAATGACTTAATGATACAGATGCTAGAACAGCGATTGGCACTTTTTAAATTTTTTTGTAAAAGGCCAGATAGTAAACATTTTCAGTTTTGTGTGTTATATGTTCTCTGCTGTAGCTACTCAACTCTGTAGTTAATGGTGCAAAAGCAGCCATAAACAAAAAATAAACAAGTGGGCATGGTGCCTTTCCAATAAAACTTTATAAAAACAAGTAGAGGAACGGATGCTATGGTCTGAATGTTTATGTTCCCCTTAAATTTATATGTTGAAATTCAAATACCCAATGTGATGGTATGACAGGGTTGGACCTTTGGGAGATGTTTTGATCATGAGGATGGAGCCTTCATGTTGGGATTAATATTATTATAAAAGAAACCCCACGTAGGGGGCAACTGGGTGACTTAGTGAGTTAAGCATCTGCCTTTGGCTTGGGTCCTGATGCTAGGGCCCTGGGATTGAGCCCCACATCAGGCTCGTTGCTCAGAAGGGAGCCTGCTTCTCCCTCTGCCTGCTGCTCTCCCTGCTTGTGCTTACTCTCCCCCACCCACCACAGTGTCAAATAAATAAATAAAATCTTTAAAAAAAAATTAAAGAAACCCCACCTTGCTCCCTGGCCCTGTGAGGACACAACATGAAGCAAGCAGTTTGCAGTCTGGAAGAGGTCTTCACCAGAGCACAACCATGCTGGTGCGATGATCTTGGACTTCCAGTCTCCAGAACTGTGAGAAATAAATTTCTGTTGTTCATAAATCAGCTAGCCTGAAATATTCTATGGCAGTATTTTATGGCAACAGCTGAAACAGACTAAGATCATGGAATTGCTACCCCCTGACACTCTAGAGTCTAGTTTCAGAGTCACATAGATTTGGATTTGAATCCTAACTTTCCCATTTACTAATTACATGACTTAGGGGGAGTTACTTTACCCTTCTGCATGCCAGCTTCTTCCTCTGTAATATGAGGATAAGAATAACACCCAGTGGGGGCACCTAGGTGGCTCAGTCAGTTAAGCCATCGACTCTTGATTTTGGCTCAGGTCATGACCTCAGCGTCTTGGCATCAGACTAAGTTGGGTTCCACACTCAGCTTGGAGTCTGCTTGAGATTCTTTCTCCCTCCACCCCTCCATGCTTGTGCTTGTGCTCTCTCTCTCTTAAATAAATAAGTAAAATCTTAAAAAAGAAAGAAAGAAAGAAAGAAAGAAAAGAATAACACCCAGTGCATATTGTTAAATGAGACAGTATCTTAAGGTCTGTGATATGCTGTTAGTGCTTAATGAATGTGTATTATTGATGCTAGAAGAAAGCAGAGGCCATCTACCTCAGGTTCCAGAAAAGGAGGAACGACTCAGAAGGACACGTGCAGAGAGAACCATTTGGATTTGTCAAGGATGGTTCTGGGAGACAAGAGAAGAAGTCTTTGCAAAATTCAGCAGCCCCAATTTAATTTTTTTAGAATTCTTTCCTGAGACAAGAGTGGGACTCTTCTTTTCCACTTATGTGGAAAGAATACAGTAAAATTTGACTCATTCAGAGTAATTGATGTGGAATCCCCTCTGGATCATTGAAAAGTTTGAATTATATAATGCTTTTTGTAGAAAGCAGTTTTGTTGTTTTCAAGTACATACAGCAATTGGCAAAACATCCAAGAAAGTATTGCCAAGTAGAATTCCTGCTGGCATGTTTTAGTAAAAAACTGAAACTCATTTAATCTGATGTGTGTATATGAAAATAGCCCAAATAAAGTTCTTGAAAAGATTTTTTTTTTCCTCCCCAGGTAGGTTAGATATTTTCCTTAATTTGTTACATGAAAAAAAAAAAAACCACAACAAACCCAAAAAAAACAAAAACAAAAAACAAAACCCAGACAGTTGTTTGTCATTGTGCTTCCTCAATAGGATTTTTTCTCTACATCTGTACATCTAACTTTCTTAGATGAGTTAAACTAATGATTAGACTGTGTCTTTGGAATCTCAAATTTCTCTGACCTTCTCACTGGCACCTGGAATTCCCTCACATAATTTCAAATAGTCTGAATTTTGAATAAAGAACTAATTCATTCTTTAGTGTGAGTGTTCATAATAAAAATCACACATGCACATAGGATAGTATGTTAGGGATTTAGCTGAGCATACGTTTAAAGTATTACATAAATCCTTACAGATAGCTGCTCTTGCCACTGCTCTTCCTACTTTGTAATCCCTTTCTATGGGTGTTCATTGTTAGCATGTTTGTTCTAGGTAAAATGTCACCTTCTTAGGCCCAGATTAGATGCTAGAGTCTTTCCTTTAAAAGTTGCAAATAAATGGCGGCTTCCATTCATTCAACATTTATTCATTTAATCAGTAAAATTTTGCTGAGTCAGTCTTTTGCCACAATAAATTTGGCAAAATACTGAGACTACAAGGATGACTATACCATTTTATTCTCAGTTGGATTTTTCCTTGGGGACATAGCTTTGTCACTGTAAGCCTTGGGGACCCCTCTATGGCTACTTTAACTTGAAGCTTGGAATAGTCCTCTTACTAGCCTTTTCCTTAGTTGTCTCCAGTTTGCTCACTGCATACCATGGAAATGAGACTGTAGTTTAACTATCTCTTGTGTAAGGATGGAACTGTCCTTCTAGTAGCCACTTCCAACTGCAAATAAACCAGTTTCTTGCAAATTTTGACTCTATAATATTTGACTATTAATTTTCTCCTTTATCAAACTTCCTTCTCAATGTATTCATCTTGAGAAACTTAGCTGCTTGTTTCTTCTTTTGTCTTCGCATTTAAAAATAATTCCAATTGTAATTTTTATGTCTAATTTTAGACTATACTATCTTGCATTTAGCCATTTCTCTTTTATGGTGACCACATTTTATTTAATGTGTCCTGCTTAAGCAAGCAGTTTGTTTTTTTTTTAACCCAGATTTGAGATGCTAACCCTATATTCATGGTTATGAACTGCTATATCAACTTCATATGGAGACTCATTACTTGAACACATATTCATAGATTAATACAGCTGTTGGTCTAGAAGTTGCCTTTCAGACAGTTGTTTTAGAGGAAAACTTGTTCAGTTAGGATTTCAGATTGTGATGAATATGAATATCAACTCAAACTGGCTTGACCAAGAAAGACAAAATTTGTTGATTCACATGAATAAAAATGGTCCAGGTGATACAGTGACACATTCCAGAGTAACACACTTCAGGTACAGATGCCTTCATTGGTCAAATGATGTCTTAGGATGATTTTTCTGTCCCTCTACCTGGCTTGCCTTTCCTCCCTACTTTGATTTTATTTTCATGCTGCACATAGTGATGAGTGGATTCCATGGGTCTCATTTTATTCCCTCTTGGTTTAAGCATAGAGGAAGAGAACAATCACTTCCTCAAGATACTCTAACAGAAACCCTGGGTTTAGCAATATATGGACATCATGTGGCCATTTTTAACTGATCTCTATTGCTGAAGTAAAGGAATGCAGTGACTGACCTAAGCCCAGGCTGCCTTCCATCTGGAACACACAAGCTGAGAACTGGAGATAGGTGTTGCCAAATGGAGATTGTAGGCTCTGATTAGAAATAGGGTATGTGAATGGATGCTGACTGTTAGCTCCCAAAGAGTAAATACCCATTGATCCATCCATCCAAAAAATTAACATTAAATTTAGTAATTAGTTATTTCATGTCGTGGTCACCAAACATAATAACCAAGTAATTTTAGCCAATCACCTAACCTCTCTCAACTTTTTCCCCCCTATTTGAAATCTGATTAAGGACATTTGTGTGATAACATTGTTTTAGGTAATAAATACAACAACATACATGAAAAATGTATGTACTATACATATAAATTTGTCATTAGTAGTACTAATGTTGGTACTATTTGTGCCAAAATGATTGGAATAATTTATTTCCATAAATCAAGAGAATACCCAAGTAGCACTGTTTCACTGGAAGTATAGGTAAGAGGCAGAGCAGTACTTGGAAATTCAATATTTAAACTGCTGGGAAGTTTAGGTCTAAAGAAATAGTTTTAGTTTGAAAGACATTGACAGTTGTGGAGAAAGGTATGAGCTAAAATCAGAATAAAACTGATAAGAAAGGACAAGGCAGGATTGTTTGTTACAACTTTTGGGAATTACTTATTTTCAGAAGAACGTAAAATTATAAGAGAAAGTATTGTACTAAGCAGACTTCCTAATTTATCCTTAAGACTTAATTCAAGTGTTTGCTCCTCTCCACAGCTTTCTGCCATATCTGTAGAAAGAACTTTCTCTATGCTCTATTTTTTTCATATCTAGCTGTCTATCCTTTCTTCATCTATCTACGTATCTATCATTAGTCAATTTTGGTTGCCATAATAGAATACCACATTAAGGGTGGCTTAAACAACAGAAATCTATTTTCTCTAAATACTGAAGGCTTAGAAGTCCAAGATCAGGTGCTTTTGGTGTTGGTTTCTGGTTAAGTCTCTCTTCCTGGTTTGCAAATAGCCACCTAATCGCTGTGTCCTCGAAAGCCTTTCTTTACTCCTTATGAGGAAAGAGATCTTTGGTGTCTCTTCCTTTTCTGTAAAGACACCAGCCCTATCAGATTAGAGCTTACACTTACAACCTCATTTAATCTGAATTACATCCTGAAATACCCTTTCTCCAAATGAAGTCACATTGTTGGGTGTAGGCTTCAACATACAAATTTTGCACAGAGGTGGATGGGCCCAATTCAGTACATGTTACTATTATTTCTTTTCTCATTATAATACTTAAGACTATATTGTAATTAATTACATGTTTTTCTGTTTATTTGCGTTGTGAGCACTGATCTTGTCTAATTTTGTGTGTCTGTGTGTGTGTGTGTTTAACTTTTATTTCCTGGCTTATTGTGGTGCTCAATTAAAAAAAAAAGTTAGTTTCTTGATTTAAATTGATAATAGGCTAGCAACAGGAATTCTTTTATTTTTGCCTTTTATTTTTGGGAAGGAACCATTATTGGCTTCACTGCCACATCTGACCACTGTTCCCTGTTATAAGGTTCTTTCAATATCTTACTCAATAAACTTGATGGATTATAATATTTCCCCTGGGAAATCACAAACTTTCTTCTATTAAAGTTTGAAAGATATTTAAAAATATGACCTGTAATTTAGTCTTTTTCTGGCATAATTCTTCATATTTTGTGGGAGGTAGAGAGGAGTGGGGTTGTAAATAAATGTACGCAATAAATGTATTTAATAAAATTTCTCATTTCAAGGATATCTCTCTCACACACACACACACACACACACACACACACACACATGCTTCACCCTGGCTAGAATTATTCAAACAGGAATTCCAAATTAAAGACATCAGCTTTAAATAAACGTAGCTATGAAACATCAAAGTAGTAAACACATTCTCGTAATCTTTGAAGCAATTGGTAATTTGAAATTTATGCACTCATCAAGTATGCTACTAATTGTTTTTCACATTGTGGATTGCTTTTTTTGTTCAGTAGCACATTTAGAGACCCTTTTCCCCCAGTGCTCAAAATATTTTGAATTTCTTACAAGGGAGAAATGAAAGTACTTAAAAACCTATACTAATATTTGGTTTGTAACATTGAGTTAAGTCACTGGATATTCTAACCCTTCAGACTTCTCATTTTGAAAAGTGTTATGATAGTACTTCTAACCAGCTTTTAAATATACCTAACAGGAATAATCTGGAGGTTAATTACATTAAAAAATGCACAAATTGCTTGGCGTTTCTTGGGGTTGGAGGCTGTATAAATATAGCTGTCATTCTTTTCTTAGGACTTGACCAAATTTCTTTTAAAAGCAAAAGGTTTTCATCTTGTTTTCCTGAAACATGACCTATGTTAGCAGTCATGATGCTTTATAGCATTGATGCAGCTGCCTACTGAACCATTTAAAGCACCTTTCGATCTAGAAACTTTGATTACATTTTATGATCACTCTCCTAAGGTCAAGGAATTTGATTTGCATCCATCAGGCAAGTAGAAAGAGGAAAGGCTTTCTGAAGCATTAGCACCAGCTTATTTTAGGTGAATCCTTCCCAACATTTTCTTCATACACACTCAATTTTTCATAGTTACCTCAAATATAGATATTTTGTGCTTTTATGCTACTATTTTTAGGTCTTAAAAACATAAAATCAGGAGCTTTGTAGAACCTGGAATGAATGTGGAATTTCATTTTATTAGGTGGTTTTAGGTCCCAGAGATCCATTGCCATTTTGAAAGGTTCCAGAAAGCAGAAGTACTTATTTGATAAAACGAAGTAACCACACATCAGACAATCATTTTGTAAAGGGCAGGGAACTTGGTGGAGCCAACATAATTCAGGCTGCAGATGCTGCACTAACTTCCTCCTGGGATTTGGAGAATCAGCTCTGGAGCTGCCATTTCAGAAGCCGTCTACTAAGCCACATGTGGGAAAAAGTCAAACAAATTAAGTCTTGGAAACATTTAACCCTAATGCTCATCACTAACTTTATTAGACTTAAATAGGGAAATATTTGTTATCTGAGGAATACCATAGATATAATACAATTTGGAGTACTGTGAAAGCCAAAGGGGATCAATCCCCACTTTGCAACCTGGAAAAAAAAAAAACAAACAAACCCTATAAACAGTAGGGAGAAGGCAGCTATTTGATGCCCATGACAGTAGGAGAAGAGGTGGAATTTAGTGTTTGGAAGATGGTTGTTCACATAGTTTCATTTGACTTGATGCAACTCCATGTCATGTTGTGGCAAGAGGAAAGAACATCAGAAAACCCAAGTTTTATCGAATGGTTTATGTAGGCTCTTTACAAGGTCACCTTAAGTTTCACTACAGAACTACTAAGATTTTCTGTTTTGTCAGAATACTGTTACCACCTCAGGTGGCATCCAAAACATTTTTCAAAAGCAATTTTTTGCAGTATTTATATCACAGACTTCTATATTTAATAAAGATGTCTCTGTAAACTTCAAGGCATTTCCCAACCCTTCGTTTTTGTTGACTTATTCTACAGTTAATTGTTAATCAATCTCTGTCAAAATGAACAATTTGGGATCTATCTTAATGGAGTAAAGAGTTCAGTTGGGAAGTGATAAAAACTCATTTCATTTTAATATAACCTACACTGCACGTATTGAATGGGTTAGCGCAGACATTCTGTTTGTTTCTGTGTTATAGAGAAAGAACTGTCCAGATTTATCGTAAATGTACCAATAGCACCATTACATATGAAAATACACATTAGACTATGTCTGATTACATATTAATTACAAATCATTGGCCAAACAATTATTAATGCCTAGCACTAGGCTATGATGTAACAACTGTTTGGAATTTTAAGAAATGAGAAAGGCTATGTTTACTTGTCTTCAAAACACTAGTTAGTCAGTTCAGAAGTCTCCATAGAAAAATAAATGAGTTGACTCTGAGATTGGTAACACAGACAAAACAACTTGAGAGTCTGGTTGTATATTTTAACTAGCTGCCATAGCACTGTATATAACCCCTAGGATGTAATTAAACATGTCACCTTTCTTCATATTGCAACTAAATTGATTTCATTACAGGAACCAGAGCTTCTTCATTTAGCATGAGACCAAAGTGTTGAGGTGATGATCAAAAGCAGATAAACATAACCCAGATGTTGGTCTAAAAAGATAAGAAAAGAACGATGATTATAGAAAGTTTCATCTCTGACACAATTGATGCAAAATCAGAGTAGTGATAGGCAAAGGACACAAAGAAATGGACTAGTATGAAATATGTATCCAGAACTAGAGCAAACCCTATTGTGACACACTTTTAGTTAAATTACCAGGCATTTAAAAGGCATAGATCTAGGGCGCCTGGGTGGCTCAGTCCTTAAGTGTCTGCCTTCGGCCCACGTCATGATCCCAGGGTCCTGGGATTGAGTTCTGTATCGGGTTCCCTGCTCAGTGGAGAGCCTGCTTCTCCCTCTCCCACTCCCCCTGCTTGTGTTTCCTCTCTTATTGTGTCTCTCTGTAAAATCAGTAAAATCCTTTTTCCCCCAAAGATTTTATTTATTTATTTGACAGAGAGAGATCACATGTAGGCAAAGAGGCAGGCAGAGAGAGAGGAGAAGCACGCTCCCCGCTGAGCAGAGAGCCCGTTGTGGGGCTCCATACCGGGACCCCGAGACGATGACCTGAGCTGCAGGCAGAGGCTTAACCCACCGAGCCACCCAGGCACCCCAATAAATAAAATCCTTAAAAATAAAGTAAAATAAAAAGTAAAAAGCATAGATCTAATAAAACTAGGCTATGGATGCCATGTAGAATCTAATGACTTTTTTTTAATGTTTTTGTGTATGTGTGTACTTCATAGCCAGGAATATCTGTATTTAGTGATTTATATAGTGCCAGAGTTTATAGTTGTGCTTTTGTTCTCATGTTATACTCTTGGTAATTACTGTGATGGTTTTAATGTGGCATACATGATCAGGAATATAGTCTACACTGAAATTGATTTATTTCTTAGAAAATATGTTAGTTAAATTGTCAATTTTGTTTTTAAGATTTTATTTATTTATTTGACAGACAGAGATCACAAGTAGGCAGAGAGGCAGGCAGAGAGAGAGAGGAGGAAGCAGCTCCCTGCTAAGCAGAGAGCCTGATGCGAGGCTCGGTCCCAGGACCCTGGGACCATGACCTAAGCTGAAGGCAGAGGCTTTAACCCACCTAGCCACCCAGGCGCCCCTAAATTGTTAAATTTAAATGACTCTTAGGAAAAGACAGAGTCCCAGGAAAGACTTTATAGTTTGGTTATACCTGGGGTGTGTGTGTGGCAGTGAAAGAAGAGGAGAGAGAGATTGCAGGAGAGTTTGTATCTGGGTTCATGTGTTTGTATTCATATTATCTGAGGTTAATAGCAGTTAACAATCCCAAGTGTTTGCACATGTATAATTTCAGAATATTTAGGATCAGACCAAGCAATCAAATTAAATTACCTTCTGTCAGAACAGCCAATACACAAGCCTGAAGACTTTGAGTTTTGAATTAACTATATTGAAATAATAGGTCCAGCCCTGTGACTTTCTCCACTCTCGACTTCATGGGCTGGCTTAGCAAATCGATGGCACAAATGGTTAATTTACAATTCTTCCCGTCAGTTCATGAATTTGTATCTGTGCAATTATTACATATAAATATCAACAAATTATTGAATTGTTGAATTCTGGTACACAGGAATTCTGTCAAGTACATAAGGTTCAGGTAACTAGCTGTTGTCAATGTATATTGAGTTTAAAGACTTTTGTGTTCTTGAAATACTCTATAGGAAAACACATTTTCCTCCCTCTTATCTATTTCAGAAAAAAAAGTAATTTATTTTCTGAAGTTTTTATATTCTATAACTTAAAATTATTTTATGTTAAATTATATATGAAAGTACAAAGCATATTGCATATATTCATTTTTTATTTTTCTGTTTTTTATATGATTTTTCTATTTTAATTACTGCATTTCAGTATCATCAATAATTAAATTATCCTCCTGATTTTGCCCATTCACAAATAAAAATTAGTCCTGACTTACCGTTTTTATTCATATCTACATTGTTTTTTGTCAGCAAATCTTACTAATATTTGGAACATTTTTCCCCTTTCCTATCACTTTTATTATCAAAATAAGTGGTTAAACTCTAACCAGCTACGACAGTTGTATTATATTTTTCCCTAACCTTTTGGAATAATTATGCAGAGGCTTTATAACTTTTACTCTGTATTAGGTAGAGTTCTCCAGAGAAACAGAACCTGATGGAGACTGAGAATTCCCACAATCTGCTATCTTCAAACTGGAGACCCAGGAGAGCCAGTGGTATAAGTCAGTCCAAGTGTGAATGTTTGAGAACTGGGGAGTCAAAGTTTAAATTTGTTTGAGGACCTGGGAAGATAAGAGAAGGTATCCCAGCTCAGTCAGTAAGGCAGGAAAAGCACGATCAATTCTTCCTTCTTCCACATACTGTTTTGTTCAGACCCTTGGTGGATGGGATGTTGCTTAACCACAATGGGAAGCTCAGTCTACTTTACTAAACCCACTGATTCAAATGCTAATCTCATTCAGAAATACCTTCAAGGACAATATCTAAAAACGATGTTTATTCTAGGCATCTGGGGCCCACTTAAGATGATGTATAAAATTAACCATCACAATCCTGCATCTTCTTTTTAAATATTTTCCCAGCTTTCCCCTTATGCATGGATTCTTTTTTTCACCTCTCATGATTTTTGTCAAATAGCCTGCCTACTTCCTAATCCATAAATTATATATGACTTGTTTTTTTGTGTGTGTGTGAAGTTTTTCATGCCTTGAATGCAGGTTGATGATGCCTACTTGCTCCCCAAATATATATAGATAGATAGATAGATAGAGATAAAGATAGAGATATATAGAGAGAGACAGAGAAAAGGAGCAAGAGGGAGGGAGAGGGAATGGGAGAAGGAAAACATTTTTCTTTTAATCTAAGCAGTTGTAGTTCATCTTTGGATTCTCTAGGCTGGCATATCTAAGGCTATTTTCCTGTCTCCCATATACTACCTGCATAAGGCAGCCGTTCACTCATTCAACAACCCTACATCACGTTCCTCCTGTGTGCCATACATTACCACACTGTCTGGGATACTGTGCTAAGAACACATGTGTGTTCCTCATAATGTTGGAGTTTTCATTCTCATGAGGGAAGTATTTAGTCATTTAGATAATCAGTATTAGACAATAACTTATGAATAAATTCAAAAGATAATTTGAGATTATGGTAAATGCTATGAAGGAAATACACAAGGTAATGTGTAGATGGAGAGCTCCTTCAGAATGTATGTCTAGGTGGGGAAACTTCTCTAAGGAACTGAATTGGAGCTGACATGTATAAGAGGGTAGAAGCCTTAGAGAAAAATTCTAGGAAGAGGACATAGTGAGGGCAAAAGCCCTAAGGTAGGGATAACTTTTGAAATTTAGATGGCCTGTATATTATGGGATATTAGTAAGAATGAAGAGAGAGGTGCTAAATCATATCAGAGATGGGAAGAGTCCAGTTATGCAGAACCTTGTAGGCCATGGTGAAGATTTTGAATTTTATTCTAGTGCAATAGTAAGGAGGGAGTGATAACTGAGTGTGTATTTCCAAAAGATTATGTTGCCTACTTCTTAAAGAAAATAACTCTGTGTGGCAATAATTCAAGGAAACCATTTAGGCATCCACTTCATTAGTTTAAACAATGATAAAAATTAGCACCATGCAAACAATGTCACCTGACTTTTTCTATATAAAAAGAAAGAAATAGAGAGATAGAAGGGGGAGCAGCAGGAGGTTTTTTTCCTAAAATAGAATAAGTATGTGGCGTACTTTAAAGGAATTTTATATCTTTCATATAAGATAAACACAAATTGTAAAGAAAGAAAGAACATCAATCTTGCTAATATTCAGCACTATTTTTAGTCACTTACTAGTCAATTGGCAGCATCCTTTGGCTAAGAAAGTAACTGTACTCCCTGGCTTTTCTAGAGCAACACCTGTGTGGCATATACTATCTTGCCATCAAAATCTAGTATTATGGTGTTCATACATATCCTTTGATGTTGTGATATAACTTCTTTTTTCAAACCAGGGTTCTGTATTTGAGGTCAAGGAATGATCAGTCTACTTCTCCTTGGGTAATTGTGGCTACCAAGAAGATGAAAGGTAATCATGTGTCTTCTGTGTTAGATGTGTATAGAACCTCACAGCCCTTCTGTTCAATATTAACATAATCCTAGAAGCAGCTGAATAATTCACCTGTACTATATCTAATGATTAATTTTCTCAGTTTAAAACATTTTGTTCATGACAGACTCAACACATCTATTATTTCTTAGCTACTTTCTGTGGGCCAGGAATCATGCTAAATATGTCTATATATGTTATCTCACTTAATTCTCAAAACAGTCTGTGATACGGATATTACTAGTACAGTTTAAAAAAATAATAAAGGAAGAAATAAACTTAAGCAGAAGGAGATGAAAATTACTTGCCCAAGGTGACAGATTGTAAATAGCACAGCTAGGATTAAAATCTAGCTTTTCCTGCTTAAGCAGAGAGCTTCCTGTATAAGATGGTACCCATCCTCTTAAATAATATATTATCTTCCTATCTTAGCTAAAACATTCTATTATAATTGTATTATATAATGGTGCATATGTATGCAGGTATATATACATATATGTATATACATATATATCATACTTAAATAATAGTATTTATACGTAAAATTACATGTACATATAAATAAATACATTGAAAATCCATATGTGAATTTAAACATTGAAACTATTTTAATAACTATTTAATAGTTACTAAAATAACTATTGTTATTTTAAAAATCTTAATAAAACTTCCTTCACACAGACTTCTAGGATAGTTGTTAAAAGTTAAATTTAAATAAGCTTAATATTTTAGGCTATTATTAGGTAAAATTAATTGTGAATAGAATTTATGATAGTTATGTGTGCATTGGTATTGGGTCTTTACATACATCTTAAATATTGCCTTGGGTGTGCCTTACCCCACTTTGAGAATTCTGCCCTAGAAGATTGTGTGTATTCCTTCTGTCGTTGGTCCCATAGAATTTTAGTCTCCAATACATTCAGTTAATTGACTGACCATTATAAACTTAGAAAACTATATGATTCAGAAAACTGAATTCAAATCACAATGGAACCCCTGTATCACCTGAACATAGAAAACAAAAACTTAAGTCTTGCATCATAGGCTTTGGGTGGTTATGAGCTGGAGACCAAAGCCCTTTCTGAGTCATTGCTTAAGCACTCCATTCTCTAATTATGACCTTTGCACTTCTCTGCCAATACTTCCTGGCCCATCTGTGTAAATGGCACACAAAGCCCCTTCCTTTCTTTTTGTCTCTGACCTCATACAAGTCAGCATCCTTTTTCTGTGTGTGTTTACTTTCATCCACATTCAGGTGAAAAATAGGAAGTTAAAGTGAAATGCCCCTTTTCAACTATACTAGCTCCCATGAGGCAGACATCTTTCCAGCAATTTTCATCCAATGGGTAATGTTGATAAAGTACAATATAAAGCAATAAAGGGGACTTTCTCTAGGCATCTCTGTGGGCAATATTTCTTTGAAAAATCATTCACTTCTTGCACTTCTAAGAGGAAAGGCAAAGTTTTTCCCTAAGACAGGTGAGCAAGTTAATGAGGACTAAGGCAGTAGCTGAAGAGGAAGATGGACAATCTGACACCTGATGGTTTTGTCTTCCTGTAATCTCAAGTTTGTACTAGCCCATTGGGAAATTAGAAGGAAATAGCAATAAACCACTGCTTGCTGACAAAGCACACTGCTTTGTGAAGGCATTCCAACCTATTGACAAATACATGGCAAAGTGTTTAATTTATCAGAGTAAATGGTAGTTCATTTTCTATTCTAGGGTCAGTCTGATTATATGTCTGTGTCTGAAGATGCACATCCAGATCAAAGTTAGGAAACCGTGTAAAGGCAAACAGAGTTTATAAGTGATGATTACATATTCGTATCAATATCGTACCTATACACATATTTTACATATTATTTATAGAAAATATATGATTTTATTATGTTCATTTTATTTATTTTTTTGTCATAATTAAAATCCAGACTGCAGTTTATATAACTTCACCTGCAGGGAGCAAGGATAGGAATGAGAATTTAGAAGAGACACAGATGGTTGAGCGTATGCAAGTATTTTCTTTGCCTAGTCTTGCTTTTCTGTAGGTTGAGCACAACCTCAAGCTTAGAACCATCTCAAGAAAAGTCTTAAAATAAGTTTACTCAGCCACTCTTCCTATTGTGTTCCCTCTGTGCCATAATTCTAAAATATTTAGCTGATGTGGAATACAAGAAAGGCAGGGAAGCAGCTACTTATCAGTTGCAACTGTGTAACAGCTCTTTATTTTACTTTCATATATTCTGATTTATGAATATATTTGGATCCAAGAGAATTCAATTAGAGCATGTTCTGAGAGTAAGACGTCTCCTGTTATTTTAAGAGCCTCTTCCTCTTTCTGCCCAGTTCTTTGGATTACAGGAGGTCAACAAGAGTATCTCATCTTTCTTAATAATAGTGCTAGGTTCTTCTCAGTTTTTATATAGTTATTTGAATAGAGGTATCCTTTCTAACCTGCAGGTATAGAAAAATATTTGCTTTCTATGTGCTTAATTTTATGAAGTAAATAAAAACTTCAGTTCAATTAACTATTTTACAGACCAAGTTATTTTTCAGGAAATATACTATATTCTGGAAATACTAAGATGAATGGGAAATCTCGTGCTGATGAGGAACTTAAAATCCAATAAGGAAGCTAGACATAGAAATATGAATTGAAAAAATGAGGTTTATTGAGACACAAAAATTTATTTATAATCTAGGAGATGTCAGAAAAGTTTGTAGAGAAAAGGTGATGTTCGACCTAAGTGAGTAACTGTTCACTAGGTGATTTGGATAGACTGTGAGTGTATGTGTGTGCTTGTGTGTGTTGGGATTAAGTGTGAAGTATGCAGAGAGTAACCGAAGAGTGAAACAAACTCAGGCACAAGTGCCTGAAACAGTCTTTCATAACAGGGGAACTATAAGGGACCTGGCATGGGCAGAAACAAGGATGTGATGAAAGAGGAATCTGGAGTTACAGGATAGGAGCTAGATCAAGGAGAGAGCCTCACGTATCATACCAAGTTTTTATTTATCCTGTGGTAAACAGGGAGCCATTAAAAGGTTTTAATCAGGAGTAAACGTGATTAGATTTGCATTTTAGAAAAATCAATCTGGCAGTAAAAGCCAGATGTGTTGTGCAAGACTGGAAGCAAAAACTATTTAAGAGCTTATTACCATAAATCAAGCTGTGGCTAGGGTCTACACCAGGGTAATAGCAGTAGGAATTAGAGAAGAAAGATCAGATACAAGAAATGTTAAGGAGGTACAGTTGAGAGAATCTGACAATTGATTCATTTGTGAAATGGTGTTAAGAATGGTAGACAAAACTGAGGAGTTAATTATGTTGTATCAGTTGAGTTTATGGGCTTGAAGACAGGGTTGGACTTACGATGGAAATTTGGAAACCAAACATCTAGTATAAAGAGTTGGAGACATGAAAGTGGTTGAGATTGCCAGAGGGTCTTTTTGAGTAGAGAAAGAAGAAACTCACAGATGAAAATTCCAAGAGGAAAAACAAATACATGAAGGACAAGCAGAGAGAAGAAATTGGAGCCAGCAAAGAAGACTGAGAAAGAATGGTTAGTAAAAATAGATGAGATCTTGGAAAGAAGTGGTGCCATAAATGCCAATAGAGGAAAGGGTTTCACAAAGTAGCTGACAAATGCATTATAGTGGTCAAGTAATATTGGTCAAGAGGAAGAACACAAGGGTCCTTTCAATTAGGTAATTGTAGGTTGTTGTCACTCTTTATGAATAGAGTCAAAGAAGTAAAGGTATGATGATCTAATAGCAATGGAGGGACATGATGAACACAAAATTTGTAGCATATTTTAGTGGAGTGATTTAGTGGGAACTGACTAATATAATTAGGAAAGGATGTGGAAAAAGAGGCAGTATATGAAGGTGATGTAAAACAATGACACTTAAAAATATTTACTGAGTAAGACAAAGAGTAAGTTGAGAGGAAGAGGCTAAGCAAATACTATTTATTAGAGACTATAGAGTACTTAATAAGTAGTATTATGTTGATATTTCGTTTGTCTTTGTTGATTCCATTTCTAATGAAAAACATCCAGCTGAGAAGTAAATTTGAGATTGTAGATCTTTTTCTCCACCCCCTCCCTTAAATGAAATAATATAGAGAAAATATTCTGGTTAAAACACAGCAATTGCTCTAAAATATCTGGACTATAATTGTATAAATGAAAATACCAGTGTCATGAATGGAACTTTTTTTTTTGGTACTTTTCTAATACACATTGCTCTGTATGTATGATTTCACTTTATCTCCCCATAGCATGTGCATTTATCTATCAAATGTATATGCAAATATTTCACTCTTGATGTGTCATGCCATTTCATGTTCTGGTCATTTATTATTTGAAGGAATAGTCTAAAACCAATTACAGTCTTAAAAAGCATAAATATTTAATTCCCTGTTATTATAAGATTATAGAACAACTGGTCGCCTTACTAGAAAATGTGCACATTGACTTATTTTTTCCTAAAAGTAATTCAATCCATGCTCTTTAATTCCATCCCTTCGGTGAGAAATAATACCCATTTGCAAAATTCCTGATTAGAGATTGTGAAAAAAGGGCAAACTGGGGCAGCAGAACTTAGAAAGATAATTGACCCAGGTGAGGATTAAACCTATGACCTTGGCTTCATTAGCACTTGCCCCAAAGGCCATGCTAAGTAGCCTGCAACACCAAATCTAATATAGTATTTGTGCAAGATAAACAATTTCAAATAAGAATATGCAGATTTATCACGTCTAAAATAAGACTTTAAAACTTAAAAAAAAGAAAACAAATGAAATGAGATCTGGAATTTAGCTTTTCTTCTCCAATGATTACATGAGTTTTAAGGGGTTTGTCTTTAAATATTAACTGAAGTTATTTCTGGTTGCCAATCAGCACATGTATACAGCATTTGAAAACTCATGATAAAGCTGATAATAATAATTTCATTAAGTTCATTACATATGCAAATGAGTCAGAAATCATTTTAAAAGTTGGGCAGGACAATTGTTCTAGATTTAACTCTTATGTGCAAAGAGCTAAGAAATTGTCATTCCATACTTATAAGAACAAACAAACAAACAAAAGAAGTGAAAAACAGCTTTTCTTGGCCTCACCAGAGAAATGAAGTTGAAGGGCACATCTCCATCTGGAAATTTGAAGAAAAAGGTGAATCCAGAGTTACAGAGAAATCTTTTCTTATAGCAGAAACCAGTAGAGCCATAAAATGGTAGGAACACCAAAGTGGTATTTAACATATTGTTGGAGGCTGAGTGAATTAGCATGGGAACCAAATTCCTGGAGGCTGTAATTTTATAGGAGCCCTACATTCTTGTGGGGTTTACGTCCAGGAACACCAAAGGGTTCTCACAGTAAAGATCAAGAAAGATCTCTTTCTGGCTCTGGCAGAGGAAAGAAAAAATAAATATTGTGAAATATGCCCAGAATGTTTTCCACAGAGAAGGCCTATTCTTCAGAGTAAAATATTTTAACAGAGTCTTATCCCATCTGGTGGAGTTCCTCCCAAACCAGTCTCTCTCAACCTTCCCATCTAAGAGTGGGAAAGAAGCTGTATCAATGGAGAAACACTTGTCCAGAAATAGAACACCAAAAGACTGAGAATCATGATATTAAAGATGGGAATACATGGCTCCCAATCTTACTACCATACCACTGGACTCCATTATATAACAAAGGATTATAGATGATAAAGCTGCAAGAATTAGACATTATCTGAGGAGGTTTATTTAGAGAAGCCCAAAGTCAAGAAAGGAAATAAGGGGGAAAAAAAAGAAAAAATTAGAGGAATTTGACACTTTTGGAACACACAGCTATAACAAACATTAACCACAGTCCAGTTCTTAGACAGATTAACATAAATCCTTACACCCTAATTACCTCAGTCCCTATTACCCTACACCATATGTCCAGCTTTCAGCAAAGGATCACAAGCCATGGCAGAAAGGCAAAGAGAAAAACCAGTCCCAAGAGACAAATCAGGCAAGAGAATCAGACTCATATATGACACTGATATTACAGATTTTTTTTTTTAGTAACGATGATTAATATGTAAAGGGTTTAATGGAAAATGTAAAAAACATGTGAGAAAAGATGAGCAATGTAAGCAGAAGAATAGAATTTCTAAGAATCACAAGGATATACTAGAAATCAATACCACTAACAGTACTAAAGAATGCTTTTGATGGAATCTAGTTGAGGAAAGAATCCATGAGCTTAAAGATAGGTTAGTAGAAATTTTCTAAACTGAAATGCAAAGGGAGGTAAAGGGGAGAAAAAGAAATGAACATGCAAGAATGCTGGGATAATTTCAGAGTTGTGACATAATTGTATTTGGAATACCAGAAGGAAGAAGAGAGATAGAAAGAACAGAAAAAATATTTGAAGTAATAATGGTTGAGAACTTTTCAAAACTAATGACAGACAAACACAGAACTAGGAAGCTCAGGGAACACAAACCAATATAAATTCCAAAAAAGAAACAATAAACAAACAAATAGCATCACCTGGTTATATCATATTCTAACTGCAGGAAACCAAAGCCAAAAAGAAAATCTTGAAAAGAAATCTTGAAAGAAGACAAAAAGGGAAAACCATATTATCTATGAGTAAAAAGGATAAGAAGTACAGGGGATTTCTCTCAAAAACCATGCAAAAAAGAAAAAAAGTAGAACGATATATTAAAAGTTTAAAGAAAAAAACACTAACCTGGGATTTTATGTCCATTGAAATCAAAAAGTGAAGGAGAAATACATTCTGGAGAAACAAAAACTGAGGTAATTCATCATCACCAAAATTTATGTCATAACTCTGGCTGCTGTAACAAAATATATACTTGGTGCTTAAGCAACAGAAATTTATTAATCACAAACCTGGAGATGGGAAGTTAAAGATCAAGGTGCCAACAAGGCTGGTGTCAGGTGAGAGCTCTCTCCTTGGATTGTGGATAGTCACCTTCTGGCTATGTGGCAGAAAGAGAGCCCTGGTTTCTCTTCCTCTTGCTATATGGACACTAGTCCCATACAGTCATCCTCAAGGCTTTGCCTAAACCTAATTATCTCTCAAAAGCTCTACCTCCAAATATATCAGAGTGAGAAATAGGGCTAACATTTGAATTTAGGGAGGATACATTCAGCCCATAACACCTTCTTTGCAAGAAATGTTTAAATAAGTTCTTCAAGGAAAAGAAACATGACATAGATGAGAAACTTCGATCTACATTAAGAAGAGTCTTTAGTAGAATAAGTAAAAGAAAAATAAGGTATTTTATTTTTCCTACTCTTGACTAAAAGATAACTGTTTAAATTAATAATAGTGACAATACATTGGGTGATTATAGCATATATGCTAAGTAAAATTAATGAGAGCTATATCGTAATGAAAGAAAGTAAGAAAATAGAAATACTGCTTTAGGTAACTTCACTACACATGAAGTCATATAGTTTTTTGTTTTTGTTTTTTTTTTTAAAGATTTTATTTATTTATTCGATAGAGAGAGATCACAAGTAGGCAGAGAGGCAGGCAGAGAGAGAGAGAGAGGGAAGCAGGCTCCCTGCTGAGCAGAGAGCCCGATGCGGGACTCGATCCCAGGACCCTGAGATCATGACCCGAGCCGAAGGCAGCGCCACCCAGGCGCCCCGAAGTCATATAGTTTTATTTGAAGATGGACTTAGATTGGTTAAAATGTTTATTAGAAACTCTAGGTCAACCACTAAATTTTTAAAATAAGAAGTAGAATTGATACATTAAGTGAGGAAATAAAATAAAACCATAAATAATATTCAGTTTGAAACCCAAAAAGGAAGAAAAAGATGAAAAATAAAGAGCAAGTGAAGTGGATATTAAAGAGTTACAGATATGGTAGATATTAATTTATTTATCTAATAATCACTTTAAATGTTCATGGTGCAAAAGCACAAATTAAAATACAGAAAATGCCAGAATGGATTAAAAAAAGACAACTCTTTCTTGTCTATAATAATTCCACATTAAATATAAAGACATAGATAGGCTAACAATAAAAAGGCAGCAAAAGATAAACCATGCTACAACTAATAAAAAATTTTTGAATAATTATATTAATTTTAGACAAAACAATCTTCAGAACAAGGAAAAGTATCAAGGATAAAGTAAGGCCTTATATAATGAAAAGGGTCAATTCTCAAGGAAGACATAACAATCCTACAATGTATGCACCTAGAAACAGGGCATCAAAAGATATGAAACAAAACATAGAAGTGAAAGGAGAAACAGACACCCCACTTTAATATTCCTTTTTCAGTAATTGATAGATGAAGCAGGCAGAAAAAAATCAATAAAGGTATCAATGACCTCAATAACACTATCAGTCATCTTTATCTAATTGACATATATGGAGTACTCCAGTAACATCAGAATATACATTCTTCTTAAGTTCACATGGAATGTTCACCAAAATAAACCATATTCTAGGCGATAAAAAACATCTTAACAAATTTAAGAGAATAAAATTCATATAAAGTATATTCTAAGATCACAAGGAATTAAATAAAAATTAACAGCAAAATGATAGTTGGAAAATCTCCAAGCATTTGAACACATCAAACAATACACTTTTAAAAGCACAGGTATCTATGAAGAAATCTCAAGAGAAAATGTAAATATTTTGAATTGAATAAAAATAAAAACACAATTATCAAAATTTCTGGGATTAAAAAAAAATGGTGCTTAGTGGGAAATTTCTAGTATTAAGAGAAAATATTAGAAAAGAATAAAGATCTAGGGTCACCTAGGTGGTTCAGTCAGATAAGTGTCTGACTTCATCTCAGGTCGTGATCTCGGGGTCCTGAGTAAAGCCCCATGTCCCACTCCCCTGGGGAGCCTATTTGTCCCTCTACCTCTGCTCCTCTGCTTCTCCCCCAACTTGTACGCTCTCTCTTTCTCTGTGTCAAATGAATAAATAAAAATCTTAAAACAAGAATATAGATCTAAAACCAACTAGGAAACTAGAATAAGAGAGCAATTTAAGTCTAAAGCAAACAGAAGAAAGTAAATAAAAAATAGAAGAAAAAACAAAAGGGTACTGAAAACAACAAAACAATAAGTAAAATCAACAAAAGCAAAAACTAGTTCTTTGAAAAGGTTAATAACATTGGTAAACCTCTAGCCAACCTAACCAAGAAGCGATGAGTAAAAAGATAAATTATTAATATCAAAAATGAAAGAGGAATCATCACTACTGATCTCATGGATGTTAAAAGGATAATAAAAGTATATTATGTCAATTCTGTGTCCCCATAGTAACTTAGATGAATTAGACCAATTTACTGAAAGACATAAAGAGCCAAAACTAATGCAAGAGGAAATCAATAATTTAAATAGAACTACATCTATTGAAGATAAATTGAGTCAATATTTAATAATGTTCCAAGAAAAAAATCACCAGATCCCGCGGTTTCACTGGTGAATTCTACCAATATTTGTGGTAGAAATGATAATTTTCTAACAACCTTTCCCAGGAAATAGAAGCACATGCACACTTCTTAACCCTTTTATGGGATTAGCATTATTCTAATTACACCACCAGATAAAAACATTGTAAGAAAGAAAAACTACAGACCAATGTATCTCCTAAACTTATAGATGCAAAAATTCTCAAAAAATATTAGCATATCAAATCCAACAATGAATGGAAGTTTTATATTCTGTGATAAAATGAGATTCATTCCAGATTTATAAGACTGTTTTTACACATGAAAATCAATCTAATCTACCATATGAACAGGTAAAAGATGAAAAAATATACATCATCAAATGACGGAGAAAAAGCTTTGGACAAAATCAACATTCATTATAATAAAGTTTCAGAAAAATAGGGATGGAGGGAAACTTCTTCAATTTGATAAAGACCATCTACAAAAAAATCTACAGCTGACATGATGCCTAATGATGAGAAACTGGATGTTTTTTCCTACTATGGGGAACAAGGCCAGGATTTCCTTTCTCAAAACTATTTGATCCACATAATGTTGGAAGTCCTCACCAGTACAATAAGACTAGAAAAAGAAACAAAATGTATACTTACTGAAAAGGAAGAAATAAAACTGTCGTTGTTTGCAGATGACAAGATTGGCTACAAAAATCCCAGAGAATCACCAAAAACTTCTTGGGACTAGTAAATGAGTTTAATATACTCATTAAACTTACAGGGCAGAAGTTAAAAACATGACTCAATTGTTTTCCTGTATAAAAGCAATGAATGATTGGAATTTGAAATTTTAAAAATACTATTTTACAATAATGCCATAAAATGAAATACTTAGGTATAAATATAGCATGTTCAGGATTTGCATGTGAAAAACTACAAAACTGGTGAAAGAAATCAGAACTCGTAATTGCTATCTATATATCTTCTTTGCTGAATGTCCCTTTAAGTCTCTTGGTTTTGTTTTTGGGTTTTTTTTTTTTTTTGAGATTTTAGTTTTTTTATTGCTGAGTTGTAAGTTTCCTGTTTTAGTTTTTTTTTATATTTTCCTTACAAGTTTTTTTTAATCAGATACATGTTTTGTAAATACTTTTTCCCACTCTATGACTTGTCTTCATTTTTGCAACAATTTTTTCTCAGAGCAAAAGTTTTTAATTTTAAAAAAGTCTAACATTAATTTTCTCTTTCACTGATTTTTCTTAATGTGTTGTATCCCAAAAATCATCATCAAATCTGAGGTCATCCACATTTTCTCTTATCTTTTCTTCTAGAATATTTATATTTATGCATTTTAAATACTAAAAGGAGGGCAAATCTAAACAATGCTAATGTGGATAGTGGAGAGCATGATGAGAGAGTCATATGAGAAGCAACTGAAGGGATTCAATTTGTTAACTTTTATTTAAAGATAATACGTAAAGAAACATTAAAATGTTTTTGACAGAATTATTTTTTTAACAGAAAAGAGAACAAAGCTGTCTTTAACATAGCATAATTAGTCCAAATAGAGAAATATAGTTTGGGTTATAATAAGAAAGTTTTGTTTTTTTTTTAATTTTAAACATTGGACAAGAATTTAAAAGTAGAACTAGTGGAGTTCATATTTTATGCCTATTAAAGTCAACTTGGTCTATTAAGTTGTCAAGCCATTTCTCAAGGTTGTGACATATAGTTTCTTACCTTTAAAAGATGTTAACAAAACAACTTCTAAATCTTCTTTCAAATCTAATAATAAATGTCTTTCTTGCACATAAAGTGAAATACATATAAAACTCATGCATAACATGTATAATTTGTGCAAATAAAAAAATTAAGTATACTACAACTGAGTTGAACAAAGTGGAAGTGGCTACCTGTGAGGGAATAGGAGGCATAATTTGGTGTGGTTGTGTTTGAAAACAGTGTTGACAATGTAGAGAGAGACCCTGGTGACTAGATTTGACAAGGGAATTCCTCTTAGCCTTTACGCTGGAAAAGCTATGGAGGCAGCTGTGGGATTAGTTAATAAAGAGATAATTAAACAACATAACATTGAATAGTAAAGGAAGGGACAGAATTTAAAATATATCTGTTAAGTTAATTCTTTTTTTTTTTTTTTAAGATTTTGTTTATTTATTTGACGGGCAGAGATCACAAGTAGGCAGAGAGCAGAGAGAGAGGAGGAAGCAGGCTCCCCGCGGAGCAGAGAGCCTGATGTAGGGCTCAATCCCAGGACCCTGGGATCATGACCTGAGCCGAAGTCAGAGGCTTTAACCCACTGAACCACCCAGGTGCCCCAAGTTAATTCTTTTTTCTTTTATATAGAAAATGGGAATAAAAGTCAATGTAAACTCCTTGAGACAATTCGGTAGTTGGGTAACAGTAACTTGAAAATGAAAACAGATTACCTTGCAGCATGAGGATATCTGTGTGTCTTTTTCTTCTTCATACTTTTAAAATAGTTTTCTCATTTCCTACATTATGGATATATTGCTTTATATTCTAAATAAAAATGCTAAAATATTTTGAAAAAAATACAAAAATGAGATTAAATATAGTGCAGATCCTTCCATTGGTGAAAGCCAAGCATTTTGTCCATCTCTAAGTAACTCGTAAGTGATAATGAAGCAGTGAACAATGAGTCTTCTGAAAACAAAACAATTTGTTAATGTGAGGGGCCATGTTGAGCTCTCACCAGTGCTTGGGTCCATTCTATAGCCTCAACTTAGAAGAAAATGTTGAAGTAGCATTTGGCCGGCTGACATTAGTAAGTGCAGTTTGGTCCCTACTGAAGACTATCTAGTCAGTGGCTGACCTTAGTGGAAGGAGAAGCTGTGTGCAGTCTCTATGCTGCTGGATGGAAAACCAACACCCCATGTATTCAAGTCACTTAGCAGCTTCCTATCTTATCAGTTAAAAATAATGCTTCAGAACATTTCCATTTTCATCTCTTTTTTTGGCTTTTTCTTTGTTTTTTTTTGGGGGGGGAGGGGGTCACCACCTTTATTCCAATACGTTTCCTATTGTCTTTCGTGTCTTACTCCTACTCTTCTCCAGGTGTCCCTTTTGCTCCTTCTCCATATCTAATTCTCTCCTCTTCTTTTTTTAAATGGCATTCTGGATAACAATAATGCATAGCAAAATTGCTTTAAATATGCAGTCTCCGATCTCTAATAAGTTACTCTTTTGCTCATTTTAATAATGGTTATAGAACATGTGTTAATCTTTCTAGGGCATCTGATCTTCCAGTGATCTCCAAGGTTGCTATTGTTCACCAGATTAGCTAAGTACTGTGCTTTTTATTCTCATTGCTCCTTGAACACCTGTCCTAAATCTGTGCATTTGTTCCATGGGCATTGCCTTCTGAGATAAAGAAGGACCCTTCTTTAGTAAGATGTATACTGTTGGTTTTAAAGAGAGGAGGGTTTAAAGTTTTTAGCTTTTTCTACTTGTCCTCCAATTATCACAGCACCCATCACCACCACACAGTACTACCACGAGAGAAAAGTGTTAATTGGATGGATCAAAGGACACTAATTAGACGGCTTTTTGTTGTGGTGTATCATTAGCTGGAGGGGTAGTCTATATTGGGGAGTAGGTGGCTTTTTCTCTCTGGAACTTTTTAATAAATGCAAAGTGATAAAGTAGCTTGGGCTCCTCCTTCTCCTTTCTCAAAAACTCTCTTTCATCTTACTCTCGACATCTGTCTCTTTGTCTTTTTCTTTATCTCTTTCTCTGCCATGAGTCTGGAGAAATGTTATCTAGCTGGTCCTCTATGTAAGTGGTCAGGGTAAATTATTTGAGGAAGGTTCCTACCATGTGCATTGTCCCACTTCTAAAAATCTTTAAGTTTTTGGACAAGACACTTTTTCCCTATATATCAAGGCAAGCTCTTTGCTGACCTCTCTCTGCTTGGTGAAGACTAATATGATCTCGGGTTGCCTATCCTTGCTGCTGGGAGCAGATTGTCTGAGCCTGTGTGTGAAACATGAAAGGGTGGACCATTCTAGAACTGTGCTTTTGGACATGCGGCTACCTTGTGTTTCAATAAAAAGAGATAACAGTTTCTCCCAGTGTACCTCATTAAATTTACACACTTGGTTTCAGAGGCCCCATCTAATAGTAACATACCTCCTCATGAGCTACAAGAGAGGATTGACTGATGGGGACAAGAGAGTATTTGGGCTTTTCTGTGTCCGCTGGCCAAAATCCACCTTGGCACCATCCTGTTAACATCTAGGACAAAATCTAGGTTCTCCTGCATTTTCTTCTTCACACCCTCACTAATGTCTCGACACTGTAACTTCTGTTGTATTTGAACTAACTGGAAAACAAACAAACAAGCAAAAACAAAACAGAAATTTCCTTTAAGAAAAAGGATTTGTATTTCTGATGCATTATAAATATTACAATAAATCTGAAACTTCAGTTAACCAAAATTGTTACACCCTCAGCTTTTTTAAGGCAAAAACTCAAATGACCCCCCAAAAAAGAAATAATAAACTAAGTTGATATCAGGGCTTTGGTAAAAAATGCAATTTTCAGAGTTTTACTTATATTCGCTAGAGTTTCAGTCTGATCTATGCCCATAAAATGAGGATTGATGTTTAGAATGATGTCCCTGAGGCATTGCGGATTCTGAATCATGAAAGATTCAATTACCTTCAATAAACTGAACTTAACTATCTCAGGGTAGGTGATGAATACAAATTAGAAATATCATCAACAAGCAATGCTGAAACACAGAAGTTTTTTTGATTAAGTATCAGGTAACTAGCATTTCTGATTTATTAGAAATTCTATTCTCTAAGCATCTCAGAAAACTGAAATTTAGTGTATACTCTTCATTGTGGCTCAGCTTGCTGTGGTACAGCACCAATAATATCTGGGTTGTCTAGATTACCCTAGATAATAAATGACTACCCAAAGGTCCCAGATATTTTGGATTAATCCTATTCCAACTCCTCTGCCACATTGTCTTTTGTTTGAACTCTTCAGTTGGCCTTTTAACATGGATCTTCTTTCTTCTATTGCCTTTCCCCCATATCAACCACCTGCACCACAGACATAATTTTTTTTTAAACTGAATTAACTTCCTTCCAATTTATTTTAGAAGAGTCTACAAGACATGGTGTGATGTGATTTTATCTTCTTATTCAAGTGCAATTAATGCCACTGTCTCCCTTCTCACTATGGTACTGACAAATTGGCTCACTACTCTCCTGAAACTATCCTTCAAAAAGAACCTAGAAATGAATCTTTGTATATATGAGGATTTAATATATAATGATGTCTCCAGTCAGTGGCAATAGGATTCATTATGCAATAAATGATCCTGACACAAATGGATAGGCATCTGGAGAAAAGCAAGGTTTAGGCTCTATTCTATATTATACACAATGTAAATTCCAGGTAAATTAAATATTTAAATGTAAAACTCATAATACTACAAATGTTAAAAAAAACTACCAGTATAAAAATAATAGTTATAATTATAAAGGAAAATGTAGTTGATTAAATGTATAATTAGAAAAGTCCCGAAACTCATATTCATAATGTAAGAATTAGATTTGCATGGAGAAATTCCCATAAATTAAGTCATTAGAGAAACAACAGATATAGGGAACATATTACCTATGGAACATAGAAAATATAAGAAGTATTTAAAGATTGATAAGAAAGGAATAAACAACATGAAAGAAAAAGAATGAAGAAAAGGTTATTAATAGGCATGTCACAGAAGTACAAATCCAAATTGCCAGCAACCACGAAGAGATGCTCAAACTTAGTGGAAACAAGGAAGTAAAATCAAAGCAGTCTTAAAGGATCACATTTATTTATCCAAATATAAAGGCCCATCCCTGTCCCTGTCAGGGATTCAATGAGAGGGTGCTCCCATTCATTGCTGCTAGAAATGCGATCTGTTGCAGCCATCTTAGAAAACTACATGGTAACTATTAATAAAGAATAAAACACATTTGACTAAACAATCAGATAAAAGTATTTTCCCCTCAAGGAGTTTTAAATCAGCTTTAAAATGTATGTACATCTGTGTGATTTCAGAATTGTTTATAGTGACAAAAACCTAGAAAAGGAATATATAACTGTATTTATATAAGATGGAAGGAACAGAAAGAAAATATGGAAGAAAATGTATATTAACAAGACAAATTATGGGGCGCTGGGTGGCTCAGTTGTTAAGCATCTGCCTTGATCCCAGGGTCCTGGGATTGAGTCCGGCATGAGGCTCCCTGCTCAGTGGGAAACCTGCTTCTCCCTCTCCACTCCCCCTGCTTGTGTTCCCTCTCTTGCATCTCTCTCTCTCTCTCAAATAAATAAAATCTTTAAAAAACAAAACAAAACAAACAAACAAAACAAAAACAAAACAGAACCAACAAGACAAGTTATGGCGAAGGCAAGAGATAACAGAAAGAGAAAAGATAAAAATGAAAAAAAAATTGGAACAAAGAAGACTGATTTTAAAATAATTCACATTTATGTGAAAGGGCAAGAGGTTATTTTGATAAACTAAACTAAATTTATTCAGAATCAAAAGAAAAAAAACCTGGAAGTAGTTATAAAAAGTTTATTTTAGGGGTGCCTGGGGGGCTCAATAATTTAAGCCTCTGACTCTTGGTTTCAGTTTAGGTCATAATCTCAGGGATCATGAGCTCAAGCCCCATGTTGGGCTCCACGTTCAGCTTGGAGTCTGCTTGTCCCTCTCCTTTACCATCGCTCTCCCTCTCTCACTCTTTTTCTTCTTCTCTCTTTCAAATAAATATATAAATAAAATAATTTGTAAAAGTCTATTTTAAAAATATATTGTCACTATTATCTAATCATACATGTAAAATAGGTGCATTTTTATGTAAATTTTTTTCTTGAGAAAGTTGATTTTAAAAGAAACAAAATTTGGGTTATCTGCGTGGCTTGCTTTATTAAGGGTCAGGATCCCAGGGTCCTGGGATGGAGCCCCAAGCAGGGATCCTGTTTCTCCCTCTCCCTCTGACTGCCATTCCCCCTGCTCATGCTCTCTCACTCTCTTTCTCTCAAACAGATAAATAAAATACTAATTTAAAAAAAAGGAAACAAGCAAAATTCATCCTTTAGGTAGTTTTTGCCACATGAAATTGTTTTCCTGGCACTCTGTAGCTCAGAACACTCCATTTTGTTTTGCGTGGCTAGCTCCTTTCCTTCCAAATACGCTTTTTCTAAGTGTCACACCATCCCTATTTTCTTTTTGTTTTTCCTTCTTCTTAGCATTTAACACACTAATCATTGACAATTTCTTTGTTTCATTTCTGTCCCCGCCACAAATGTGAGTTCGGTGAGTCTAGTCTGTCTCATTCACCATGCAGTGTCATTTCAGAGCACCAGAGCTGCCCAAAGTAGTTGCTCAGTGCATATTTGTCCAATTAAAGAGTAAACATTTTTCAGCCTTTTTTGCATCTACAGATCTCTTATTACTCGTTCAATGAAACAACACTTTATGTGGCAGGATGTAGGAGTCACTTTGACAGAGAACAGAATTTATTAAGTTTATAATCCATCCCAACCACTGGGCTAGTGCTTATAAATTTTGTCTAATTTAATGTCTCCCATGATCCATATCATGATCCCCACACTGTGATAACAAAAGAGGGTTAATTTCACCAACTGAATTACTAAACAGTGGAGACAAAATTTGGAATAATGTCTGTTTGCTTTCCCAGTCTACCTGGAAACAAAAAGGAAGAGAGGAAGTAAATGGAAATGAAAATTTATTAGCTCCTGCTCTGTGTCATGCACCTTACTCAGTTTTCACATGCACTGATTCATTTAATGCACACAGAAAACCTTATAATATTTATTTTATTTCGAAAATGAGTTTACTGATGATAATTGGGATTAAATAATTTGCCTAACCCCACAGTCAAAGTACTTGCCAGAGTGAGGACTGAAACACATCATATGCACATCAAATGTTCTGTGTAATGTGCCACCCTTTTTTCTTTTTTTTTACTGAAGTTTTATTTATTCACTCAAGAGAGAGGGAGAGAGCATGAACAGGTAGGGCAGAGGGAAAGGGAGAGAAAGGATCTCAAGCAGACTCCACAATGAGTGCACAGCGCACCTCAGGGCTCTATCTCACAACCCTGAGATCAGGACCTGAACTGAAACCAAGAATGAATTCTTAACTGACTGGACCACCAAGGTGCCCCATGTACCACCCTTCTTTAAATCTTATAATCTACTCTAAGTTTATAAATTCATGAAAGTCATTATCTTGAATCTCACTTGAATCTAAACTTTCTTGAAGTGTCATTAGCCTTCTACTGATACGACCGTTGATGATTTACTTACCCCCTATAAGCTTCAGTTTCCTCATAGATAAATGTTGATAATATTATCTACTGTATAAGATTGTTTTGAGGATTATTGGTTAATGCTATGGGAACCATTTCTATGTTGAAGTGCTCGATACATGCTAACAATTAGGTACTGTTCTTAAAACTGTTTTGTGGTACCTGAAACTCAAAAAGTTAAGTGACCTGTATGGAACATAGATTTTTTAAAAAATTAAAAATTAAAAACAACTGATGAAAAAGAACTTGAATTTCTTGTATCTTACTATAAATTCCATGCTCTTTCTCACTACTGCATACAGAGGAGCCCACTGGAAGAAATATATTACTTGATTAGTGTACATAGTATTTGGATGGTTAAAAGTGAGCTTGTCTTTGTTCAGATCATAGCCTCCAAACTCCCTTTTGCTCTACCAGTGAAGAAAAAATAAGAGGGAAGTGCTAATTCTGTGTTTAACAGTATTTGGGGGGTTAAAAAAGTGAAAGCTTCTAATAGTGAGTGTGGCATGCCCTGGGATATTTCACTATTATCAAATCTGTCAGAGCTCATTCTGCTTCACAAAGGTCACTGATGTAGACTCTGTGTTTGTAGTGATTGACAATTGTAGGTATTAAGAACCTGGGGTTATGGACCTCTCTGATCAGGGTTGCTGTAAACAAGTCTTGACAATCTGGGCCGTTTGACAGTGTGCAGGCAGAGGGTCAAGCAGAGCATCTGGGCCTTAATTACTTGTGTTCGCCAAACTTCAAATGACATTTGATACTCATTTTATTCAATCAAGGATCCAAAATATGTTTTTCTTTAAAAAAAAAAACAAAAACAAAAAACAAAACCAAACTTTTCATGGCAAGCTGTGTTTACTAAAACAAAGACACATTGTATTTCCTCTGTTGCACCAACTCATGAGGTTAATATTATTCCCTCCACAGTATAGAAGCTTTTTATAAAATGACAAATGTGGGATTTGTCTTGGTTGGATCTGATCCTTGAGGGACAATAAGAATATTATTAAAATGTGATTCAAGTTGTGCATTCACAAGAGCATACGCAATCCACTGGTATTGATTGATTTAAAATTTGAGAACACTTCATTTACTCCACTTTCTCCAAATCCAGCTTTATTTAAAAATACTAATTGTCAATTAAAAATAAAGAATAACTTGTAGATCATCTTGGATAGGTTCATTAACTTAAATATACCAATTGCCAGAGTTCTCACTCTCCTTCATCTTTCCAAAATTTTTTGTAAAAAAAATCAGAAAGAGAAGCTATTTTGTCACATGAAATGTTGGGAAGATTATGTATTTTGTGTTGTTTGTAGTTGGTCCTCTCTTTGAGTTCATGGTAATGCATAGAAGTCAGAATCTTCTCTGGTTTGTGGAATCTTAGGAAGCCCTACTGATCTAATAAGGTTTTTTAGTATCTTGAAAACATGCCATGTAAAACATCACACTCTGCAGTCCTTCTCCGATACCATAATATTCTACATTTTGTACTGTGGTAGGCTATGTATGACCACCGAATAATTGACGTGGCTCTAAATGATATCCGCATTCTAACGTTCAGAACCTGTCAGCATGTTATTTTGCAAGGGACATTGCACATGGGATTAAGAAAATGAGGTGGGGAGATTGTCCTGAATTATCCTTCCAGGTCCAATATGATCACAAGGGTTCTTGTAAGAGGGAAGTGGGAGGATCTAGGTTAGAAAAAAAAAAAATAGATATAAATGTCAAATCATTGATTCTAATGAGACATTTTGGAGATGGAGGAGATGACAATGACCCTAGTAATGCAGGCCAACTCTAAATACCGGAAAAGGCAAGAAAACAAATTTCTCTCCCAAAGCCTCCAGAAGTAACATAGTCTTCCTGATTCCTTGACTTTCTGACCCCAGAACTGGAATTAAAAATAATTTGCTTTGCTGAAGTCACTAAGTTTGTGGTAATTTGCCACAGCAACAATAGTAAATGAATACACCTAACATGTAATGAAGATATTATTACAAAATATGTGAATCCTGAATCCACCCATGGGCCATCCTTATCATGATGGATCCTTCTCATTTGGGAAGTTTATCTCTTTCATGTAGGGTTTTTTGTTTTTTTGTTGACAGACAGAGATCACAAGTAGGCAGAGAGGCAGGCAGAGATAGAGGGGAGGAAGCAGGCTCCCCGCTGAGCAGGGAGCCTGTTGCGGGCTCAATCCCAGGATGCTGGGATCATGACCTGAGCTGAAGGCAGAGGCTTTAACCCATTAAGTTACCCAGGCACCCCTTTCATGTGGGTTTTTGACGCCTATAAGATCATGGCTATATATGACTAGATATGCTTTTCATTAGAAAACTCTAACTCATTAGATTCAAAGTGAAAATGAACTAGGAAAAAAAAAAAAAAAAGTAAATCTAGGGTTAAGGCAAAACCAGGGCTGCTCCAAGAGATTTTCCAGCATGGATTTATGGTTACACAGCAAGAGTATTCAAGTGAACATGAACTGGGTTCTAATAACTCAGTTTCTATGTCTTTCATATCAAAATGTTTAAACTCTTGATTTACCTAAGTTGGGTCAGATATGCCCCGTCTGGATCTATCAGTCATGGCTGAGAAAAAAAACCCATAGAGAAATAATATGGTGGCTGGAGGTTTTCTCCTTTGTGTACAGACTATTTCCAGAGAAGGGGGATCCATATGAGCCCAACAGTGACCCTAAGAGCTGACTGCTCATGGAGCTTGTAATATCATGGGTATTGTTAAATACATTTGTTTCTTTCCTGAGGAACGGTTTGCAAGGAAAGGCAGGAAAAATCCCAGAATTAGCTCAACTTCAAAAGGAATACAAATTATGACCTGGTAGATAAATAAGAAAACACTGAAAGTCACAATACACTGCCTAAGAAATCAAAAAATTTGGAAATAAATATAAAGGAAATAAAAGAAAAGAAATATGTGAGCTTCAGTTATTCATCACTGAATCTATGTATCCAGAAAAGTTATCTCAATTATGGTCTCCTGTCCTTTTCTCTTTTTAAAGTCAAACCTGGCACACTAGGGTAGGACAACCTGGGTTAGAATTCTCTCTCCACGGTTAACCAGCTGTGTGACTTTGGACAAGTCACTGAATTGATCAATGTCTCAATTTCTTAATATGTAAAATGAGAATAATAATATTATGAAGCATTGTTAGAATTAGAGCCATATGTGAAAGTGCCTGCTACCTAGCAGGGATTCAGTAAACATTGGATATATTTTCCCTTTCTTTGGTGTAAACCAGAACAAGTCAGAGTTTGTACATAGTAAGAAAGCATACATGCTGGATAAAAAGGATGGAAGAGTTTCCTTGAAAGACCAATCTATTTGTAAATTTCTCTGTTTTTGATACAAATCTCTTTCCCTTTCCCAAAAATATATTTAAAATCATGAATAATCTATATACTGAAGAGTATATATGTTTATCTGTAGGGGTTGCCTGTTTTTAAAAATCACACTGGTGATTAACAACCTATTTAAGTATGCCCTTTATAGTTACTCTCTTGCTCTTTCATGTTTTTAAGGAAACTTCATTTACACAAACACATGAAAAACACAGTATCTATGACATTATCCCCGGAAAAATGCATTTAAAATAAGAGAGATGAAGGTGAGAGGATGAAGAGTGACTGAAAGAGGTGTGGTGTTTTAGATAGCTAGTGTTCTCAGCACAGTCAGTTTTGGGTAATTGTACAGATTATCTCAAGAGGGTAACCTTTGAGTGGGAGGTGCCTCAGCCCAGCAGGGGCAGGGCAATGTGGAGGTCACAGACAGTGTCTGGAGTCAGGCTGCCTGGTTGCAGATCTCTGATGCAGTGTTCTCGCTGTATGATCTTAAGGAAGCTTACTAATCTCCTGGTGTCTCTGTTTCCTCTTTGGTGAGAGGTCATAGTTCCTTCTTTGTAGATTTATTTATGCAGATTAAAAAACTAAATATTCTAGGCACTTAGAACATACATAGCATATGTATGTGTTGCATAAGCACTTGCTTTAAAAAGTAACATTTTTTAAAAATGTTGATATTTAGAGTTATAATTATCATTAAGATGCATCCTACTGCAGTAATTTAGCATTCTCAAGTCTATTTTTAGCAACTAATGATCCTACTATAACGTGCATATGAAAAATAATATATGTAGTTCTGGATCCATTTCTTTTTCCCCCATGGCCAGCCCGATCTTTGCAGAATAATAGATGTTCCTTGTGTACTTTCTCGAGCTGAATTCAGAATGTTTGAATCACCAACAAAGGGGAGCATGTGAACTGGCAATTAATAATCTCACCGACTTCAAACACCTATAAAATCCTAGTTTCCTCTTATATAAACAGAAAGCAGTCCAACCTCCTTACAGGGTTTGAATGAGGATTTGCATAATGTCTATGAAAGACTTGGCACTGTCTTCAGTTGCTGTTGTTGTACTAGACTTCCTGTACTAGACTTCCTTCCTGGCGTAAGGCTAGTGGATGGTAGATTAATTCTAATGAGGTAAATAAAAGAGAAACTCAAAACTCTCAAATGATGCCACCAGTTTTGTGATCTGCATGTGGTATACATCTTTGAAAATATGAAAATATGGGGAGATAATCTTGAGATTGTTTAGATGCTGACTGAACGAAGTTCAAAGAAACTCACAAACTGCTCTAAGAGACACATGGGATCTGGAGTGTTAAGTATGTTTTCATCGGCTCTATTTTTCCCTTCGGATTCTTCACTGAGGTCTTTTCCTCACTATCAGAGAGAGTCCCAGTCTTTGTTGTTGCCCTGTGGACCAAACATACCTTGTAATATCAAATGAAACTTAACTGCATACTTCATTTGTGGAAATGAGCTCAGTGAGAAATGTACAGGCTTATCTCCACACTATGGGGGTGTCTGACTAGTATACTCACTCACCCCATTGGCCTGAAACAGACTCTGAAATAAATGTAAAAATTACCTTAAGTCACTAAATTAAGAGTAATTAAAGATAAGTTGGGAAAAATTAAAAAGTGAGATAATTTTTATGATAGAAATCAAGTTAAATATTTATAAAAAGTATTTGATATCCCTTTGTATTTTATCATACAGTGAATAAAATATGTAGAAAGTATTATAAATAATGAAATTTTATGATTTTTACCTTTCATTCATGTGAGTCTATAAAAACAGGTAGATACATTTTATCTTCAAACAGAATGTCAGGAAAAACATCTTACTATTCCCTTTTAGAGAAACAAACCTAGTTTTCAAGGCTCAAGCAACTTATATGCATGTTTAAGTAACAGGTTTCAATAAATTTGAATTCTCAAGGTTCTCAGCAGTCAGCAAACTAGTTGATTAGTGATAGAAGGTAATGCAAATTGACTTAAGTATCCCCATAGCAATTCCAACATACAAATACTTCTGGCATATACATAATCTATAATAATCTCTGGTCCCACTTTTAGAGTTAGTTCTTATAAAGAAGATATTTAATTTTAATGAAAAATTTTAGGGGCACCTGGGTAGCTCAGTCATTAAGCATCTGCCTTTGGTTCAGGTCTTGATCCCAGGGTCCTGGGATCTAGCCCCCTATCAGGCTCCTTGCTCCGTCCGCAGCCTGCTTCTCCCTCTCCCACTCCCCCTGCTTGTGTTCCTTCTCTCACTGTGTCTGTCTCTGTCAAATAAATAAATAAAATCTTTAAAAAAGCTTTATAAATTAATAAAATATAAACACTGATACCATATTTCTTTTGTAATAGTAATTCAAAGTTTAGGAGATACTTGGAGGTGGTTGGGTGATATTTTATTGAGTGGGCTTCTTTAGGGAATGATACATTATTCTTTCCAGTCCTTAAAATTTACTTTCCAATTTTGATGAATTCAATCTAAATTACAGACTAGAAGACTAAAAGCAGTTTATGTTCTGTCCATTCTCTCCACTTTTTCTTTCCCTAGTTATTCCTTACATTCCTCCTTCCTTCCTTTTTCTCCTTCTTTCCTCTCTCCTCTCTACCTCCTTCTTTTTTATCCTTTTCTTCCTTCCTTCCTTCAGTTCTTCCTATTTTCTTTCCCCACTAAACACCTGCTATATACAAACATTGTTTAAGAGCCCAAAGGTATATAATTATCACATAGTTCTTGGCTTTAAAAAGCTCATACACAAGAAATGATAATGTTAGTTAATTGAACTTAAATTTAACTACTTAATTAATTTTAAAAACCTTGGGGTTTCCTTTCAAACATATTCTGAAATGATGATATCATAAATATCAGAATATAACATAATAATATCAGAAATATCATTCTGAAAATGATAACATAACTAAAAGTAGTACACATCTCAACCTAATAAATGGGAGAAAATATTTGCAAATCATATATCCAATAAGAGTTGGTATCCAAAATACATAAAACAAAAACTCCTGCAACTCAGGGCTCCTGGGTGGCTCAGTTGTTTAAACGTGTGACTCTTGATTTTGGCTCTGGCAGTGATCTCACGGTGGGGTCATCAAGCCCTGCCAACTCAGCCCTCATCCCTGCTCCGCTCTGGGCATAGAGCCTGCTTATGATTCTCTCTCTCCCTCATCCTCTGCCCCTCTTCCCCAACTCACATGCTTTCTTTCTCTAAAACAAAAACAAACAAAAAACATCTCAATTAAACAATGGGTAGATGATTTAAATAGACATTTTTGTAAAGAAGTCCAAAAGGGATATAAAGAGATGCTCAACCTCACTTACTATCAGGGAAATGCAAATCAGAACCACAGTGAGATGTCACTTCACATCTGTTAAAATGGCTCCTATCAAAAAGACAAGAATTAGCAGTGTTACCAAGAATATGGAGAAAAGGGAACCCTTGTACACTGTTGGTAGGAATGTAAATTGGTACAGCCACTTTGGAAAACAGTATAAAGTTTCCTCAAAAAACTAAAAATAGAAATGCCAAATGATCCAACAATTCTACTTCTAGGTATTTATCTGAAGAAAACAAAAACACTAATTCAAAAAGATATATGCATCCCTATATTTGTTTCATCATTATTTACAATAGCCAAAAGCCATAAAAAAAGAAGGAAATCTTTTCACTTGCAAGTGAATGGATCTTGAGGGTGTCATGCTAACTAAAATCAGTTAGATAAAGACAAATACCGTATAATGAACAAACAAAACAAAGTACAATATAAAACTCATAGACACAGAAAATTTATTGGTGATTGCCAGAGGGGAGGGGACTAGAAGGTGGGTAAAATGGGTGAAGGGAGTCAACAGATACAAACTTCCAGTCACAAAATAAACAAGTCATTGGGATGTAATGATCACTGTCAGTGATATTGTAGGCATTGTTATAAGTTGCTAATGACCACTGTCAGTAATATTGTAGGCATTGTTATAAGTTGCTAAAGGAGCATATTTTTAAATTTCTTGCCATAAGAAAATAATTTTATAACTTTGGTGACCAATGGTAACCAGATTTAGATTGGTGATGATTTTATGGTGTATATAAATGTCAAATCATTATATTGTACACCTGAAACTAACATAATGTTATATGTTGATTACACCTCCATAAGAAAGAAAAAGAGAAAGATGTGGACAGTACCCTTTTTATCTTCTAAATGGTAAAAATTTATTTAGTTCACTTTAATAAGGATAGTGAGAAAAATCAAGCTTAAATCAGAATTTCTCCCTCTCTCCCATGCTTCTGGAGTAAAAGAGAAAAAGAAAACAATTTCTTTGTTTATTTCTATACCTAATATACCTAATTCAAAAAAAAAAAAAAAACAGGAAAGAGACAAGGTTTCTATATGGCTGTAGGTTCTACTAACAAGGTCTGATTTTTTTTTTAATTTTCCCACCTAATTAATATTCATTTTTGACGAGTAGAAATCAGCTTACTTATTTTAAGTAAAAATAAAGGGCACTGCTATTTGTAACTAATTGCTAATTGAGCAATTACTTTATCATGTGGCACTGGTAAAAACCATTACTTGAGGTTTTCAGCAACTTCTCATTTTAACTTAATAATCATTTGAATCGAAATTATTTAGTAAATTAAGCATTTCTTTACCAGGCGCTCTTTATACTTCAAGTAATTTCTAATTATGCTACCTAATGAAGTAATTATATCATTAGTTAGAAATTTGTCAGAGTAGTAAGTCTTTTTTAAAAGAATAATAAAACGTGGTGATGCTGCTTCCATAAAAAAGTAAAAAATATATATATATATGTATATATATAGGTCATTAAAAATACTGGCCCAAATGTATGTCTACTTTTAGCCCATGGAGATGAAATTCAAAAGAATCTTGCCCCTACCTTTGTCTGGTACTGATTCACAGTAGATTAACCAGAAGGTTAAATAGGATCAAACACTTAGTCCTCTACTCTACTCTCATTTTCAATTTCCCAGCCCTGCACTGCAGGTACCTTGCAGAATCAGAATTGATTGGCCTAGGCACATGGCTTGACCTGTCAGTTCTTTTACCAGGAACCTTTGGAAATCGTTCAATCACTTGTGCAAGGGATCAAAAATCTGCCAGTGCTCACCACACCTGAGTTTAGTGCAGAGAAAGCTATTGCAAGTTTGCTAAGGCTCCTCCTAATTATTAAGAATTTCCAGCAAATAGAAATATGCCATGGCAAACTGCACTTAGGAAGCACTGAACAAAAGGGATCTGAAAATGGAGAGAACTTTCAACCAATTTACTCTGCTAAAGAAAATGTTGTATTAGTCTGCACAGAAAATTGGCTATCGGTACTCCTCTTAGTCCCTGTCCTATAAATGCTGCCAGTTCATTTAGCTCATCAGCCAAAGCTGAATTAAAAGCCACCATCATTTCTGCTCTCACTTGTGCTTTTTCCAATATCATCATTACATAGCCGTGCTTCTGCTAGGGGGTTCACTAAACTTGGCAAATGGATTCTTAGATTGTGCATATTCATTAGCTAAACTGACTCATTTTGTAAATTTCGACGTATTTTTGTCTCTGGACTCATATCTTCTATTCTTTAATAGAATAAAATGTACCTATGAAAATTTTCTATTAAAATGTCAATTAGAATAGAATAGAATGGAATAGAATAGAATAGCAATAGAACATACCATTCATGATATTTCAAAAATATACTAAAATTTCTACTTCTATTAAGAAAAACCTATAGTAATAGATCCCAAAATATGATAGCAACTAACTAATATTATGCAGATCATCTCTAAAATGTAAAGAAAAATCAAGCTATATTCTTTTCCGATTGAGGTAAAGAGATCAAGAAGAGACACGTAATAATGCCGTATTGGCAGAGCACTGTATAAAGAGATTTTGGTACCTCCATATCTGTGATATACATTGGGATGAAGGCTTTAAGAAGCAAATTAAGTAAATTAATTAAGCAAATTAAGACCATGAGCACTGGAGTTTGATAAGCTATCCTATTGAAGAGATCTTTAGATTGCTTTTGTAAAATTATGTTTTATATGATGCTTTTTAGCCACTTATGATTTTATACTTAAAATCATTTGATTCAAGTGATGATGCTCTGTTATTTGGTGATTACTGGTAGTAAGATCCAACTTCGTTTTTTATTTGGCTCTACTATATTTAAGTTAATGAATTAATTCAAAATTATGTATTGGTATGCCTAAACTATCCCAAGCACTGAGTATATTCTGATTTACAATTGGAATACATTTCTCTTCTCATTCTAATGAAGAGAAATAATTAAGAATATAAATACAAAGAGGTACATATTGTGAGATTGTGACCAGAGCCACTAAGAAAATACAACAGAATAATGTGAGTGTCTGTGTAACAGACTAGATCCGCTAATGTGCTCAGGAGAGGTAAATTTTAAGCTCTCACCTGAAATGTAGAAGCAACCAGGCAAAGGTCTGAGAGAAACATTAAAATCAAGGGGGAAAGCCAATGCAACGGTCTTTTTGCAAAAGTAACAAGAACGGACTTGCCATATTCAAGGAACCGATAGAGAACACGGGTAACCGAAACCGAGTGAGTAAAGAACATGGATGGATAAGGGTGGATATGAGGGGGCAGAGGTAGAGAGGGGTCCGTAGAATGGAGAATAAGTAGAAACAAATATCATTCCTGAAGAGATGTCAGTCTGGACCCTACATTCTATTAGTCAACTACACTTGTTTCCATTTAGGCCTGTGAACCACTCCAAACAGTTAGGTTTCATGGAATGTTAATATATGAAAAAGACATTCCTCTCCTTCATTCTTAGGGGTAAACCTGAAGGAAAATAAATAAATAAAATAAGACCTTTCTGAGGGCTGGAAATTGATGTCTGTAATAGCAGGAGAATGATAAGGCCCTCAGAAGGATGGTCTGTTCGGATGGGAGAAGTCGGGGGCCTGCTGTCTCGTTATGTGCCTTAGTTATGTGTTTGGCTAGCAACAAGTCCTTTCTCATGTGTTCTGAAGTTTGAAAAGAATACACAAGTATGTTTAATTTTAGTTGCCCCCCAGAGTGCCAGTAAACATTGTAGCAGAAATTCATTTATTTGGACATTATAAAAGGGACAAGTGAAAAGTTGACTGGATTGAATTTCTGTGCTTTTATTTTTTTTAACCACTTTCTTACATTTTTACTTTTTTCTCCTGTACAATGCCATGACAGTTCAAGCAAACACTAAGAGGAGGAAAAGAAATATTTTTAAGAGGAAACCTTATTTATGCTTTCCTAAGGCCTTTTAAATATTAAGGTCAGGGAGTAATTTAATTCTTCGATATTTCTTAAGAGAAATCATACTTGGAGCATAATAGGAAACAATGACTGCCCCCCAAAAAATTAAAGATATTTTTATTTTGTGTTTTGGGAGAACCACACCAACAGTCCCAGATAAGTCCCCAGATACAGTATAGGCTCATCTCTGTTCTGACTTCAGAGAGGCTTTTTCATCATTAGCTGTCTTTTTTTTTTTTTTCCTTTCTATTATGACTTCACTGTTGTACCACACCAATACTGGGGGAAAAAAAAAAAAAAGAGAGCTGGAACTGCTCTTACCTCTGGAGCAGAGATAAAGGAAAAACTGCCACTTTGCTCCATAGACTCCCTACTCAATCTGCCAATTTGCAGAAGTGGGTTACCAGTTTCATTGCTAATGATGAGATCAGAAGATGCTATAGCTGTTCTCACTCCAGCAAGCAATAGCTATACCCTGTCAAGGATGTGATTTTCTTGAATTTTTCTAAAAGATCAAGCTGTTAGTACTACTGCTAAATGTCAGTATCAGAGAAGTTTGAAAAACTGTAGGGTGCATTCTTCTCCACCACCCAAAAGGGAGCAGTTCCACCCACCTACAATTAAAAAGAAAAATACAGGACTTTGCAAGTCTGTGAAAATACTCTACACAAATGATTTGATTAAATTGTTCCCTTTTGATGCTATCTGAAAGTAGCACTTGCTTTTCATAAGCATTTGCCAGTCTTTCAGTTTAGCTCTTCCATGCTTTCCAAAAAACCCCCTGGTAGCCATCAATTCTGAAAAAAAAAAAAAAAAGAAAGAAAAGAAAAGAAAATTGATATTAGGAATTGACTTGGCCCTCTTTACAATAGACATCTTTTGTTTTTCAGATTTATTAAATTTGCACATCAAGGTGATTTGATACATACATATTCTGAAAAAGATTCCCACAATAGAATTAACACGTCCATTACTACATATATTTACCTTCTGTGTGTGTATATGTGTGAGAACACTGAAGTTCCACTATCTTAGCAAATTTTAATAATAAAATACAGTGCTATCAACTATCATCACCATACTACATATTAGATCTTCAGACTTTATTCATCTAATGACTGAACATTTCTAAACTTTTTCCAAACTCTCCCGATTTTCCCCATTCCCCAATCCCTGACAACCACCATTCTATTCTCTCTTTCTATGAGTCTGATTTTTTTAAATTGTTAAATGCCACATATAAATGATACCATGAACTATTTGTGTTTCTCTGCTGGCTTATTTTGCTTAGTATAGTATCCTCCCATTTCATCCATGTTGTCTCAAATGGCAGGATTTTTTTTCTTTTTCAGGGCTGAATAATATTCAGTGTGTGTGTATGTGTACCACATTTTCTTTATCCATTCTTCCATCAGTGTAATACTAAGTTGTTTCTATGTCATGGCTATTGTGAATAATGCTGTAGTGAATATGGATGTGCAGATATATCTTTTTTTTTAGAGTCGGTTCTTTTTTTTAATAAATTTTCTCTTTTGAGATAAAATTTACACACAATAAAACACAAATGTTAAGTGTGCTTTTGCTACATTTTTGCCAAGGATAGAGCAGTCACCCAAACCCCTATCAAGATGAGAAACATTGCCATCATTCTAGAAAGTTCTTTCTTTCTCCTTCCCAGGCAGTTCTTCCCATCCCACCCCCAGGGGTGACCTTGGTTCTGATTTTTTTTCCTCTATAAATTAGTTTTTGTGGATAGTTTGAATGGAATCATGTAGTATGTTTTTTGTGTGTGTCTGGTTTCTTTTTTGTTCAGCCTAATGTTTTTGACCCCCAAGTTATAATCAGTAACTTCCTTTTCATTAAGTCAAATATTATCCTACTGTATGAAGAGATGACACATGGTCCATTGCCTTGTTCATGAACACCTGAGCTCCTACCATGTTGGGGCTAGGAGGAATAAATTTACTGTGAATATCCTTCCTCACATCTTTTTGGGAACATATATTTTACTTCCATCACATGTCTTTTTTTTTTAATTATTTTTATTAACATATAATGTATTATTAGCCTCAGGTGTACAGGTCTATGAATCATCAGGCTTACACATTTCACAGCACTCACCATAGTATGGACATTGCAGATATCTTTTTGAGATCCTAATTTTGTTCTTTTTGGATACATACCCAGAAATAGGATTGCTGGGTCATATGGTAGTTCTTTTTGTTTTTGTTTTTGTTTTGTTTTATTTGTTGTTGTTGTTTTTGATGGAGTGCCACAATGTTTTCCATAGTGTTTATATCAGTTCACATTCACAATAAGAGCATACGAGGGTTCCTTTTCCTCTACATGCTGGCCAGCATCTATAATCTCTTCTCTTTTTGATTGTAGTTATTCTAACAGGTGTGAGGTGCACCTTGTTGTGGCTGTGATTTACATTTTTCTGACGCTTAGTGATATTGTGCACTTCTTCATGTGCCTGTTGACCATTTGGATGTCTTCTTTGGGAAAATGTCTTATAAGTCCCCCTGCTACATACTGCGCACGTATAGCTACACGCCAAACAATGCACACAGTGATTCTATCTGAAAGAAATGAGGAAACTAGCTGAATGACTCCTACACATGGGGAGACCGAGGAAGTATCCACACTGAAACCAGTAGAAAAGGCTGAGACAGAATCTCAACGTAAACCTCACCCTGGTACAATGCCATACAATATAGTGAGAGGGAAGCCCAAATCCCAGCTTCTCCCTAGAATTCATGTATTTTTAAAGGCATCAGTAAGAAAGAACAATGAATCTGAATCCCTCAGTTTTTTTTTGTTGTTGTTGTTTTGTTTTTATCCAGCTGCCTCCTGAGTGACTCATCTCTATTTGAAAACAACAGGCAAATCAAACTCAACAGATCTAAAACCTAACTCCTAAAATTCTTCTCTTTGTGAATGATTCCACCACCCACACAATCCCTATCTCCCACCAAACATTTGACAGTCACTTTAGATTCTTCCCTCTCTTCCAATCCATATATAGACAATCATTATAGTCTAATTATTTCATCAACATATTCCCTAATTTCCATCCCTTTTGCTAAAACTGTGGGTTAGGACCTCCGCATCTCTTGCCTGAACCTTTTTTTGGGAGGCCTGTCTGGTCTTCCTATTGATAAACATTGTTCTCTTGAGGGCAAACCAGGTGCTGAGGATCCAATAGCAAAGCCGAGTCTTTGCCATCGAGGAGCTACAGCCTGAGAAGTAGTGGCTGTGGTGGAGGAAGGAGAGAGGTCACAATATTTTAAACGTGTAATCACCTAGTGGAGTGATGAGTGCAAAGGATGCATTCACTGCCCAAGAGAGGATCACCCAAACCTGTATATTCTCAATAATTTTTGCTTGCATTCACCAGAGTGGGGAGGGACAAAAAACAAACAAACAAACAAACAAACAAACAAAAAACCACTCTACTTTAAATTGAATTCTCTAATACTTTACCCATTGTTTAAATCTCAGGTTGACACTGCCTATAACTTTCTGAAAGAAGCAGGATTACGTATCAGTTATGAGTATGGACTAAGATGGCCTAGTGCCTCTGTTGCATAGTCCAGCTTTAATGCTTATCATTTGTGTGTCCTTAAACAAAGTACTTAACTGTTCTGTTTCTTCCAGTATAAAATGGAGTGAACAGTGTGCCCTCATGGTGTTAATGAGAAATAAACAATTTCACGTATATAAAGTTTTTAGAACAGGGCTATGTAAGGGCTTGATTTTAGTGTCACCACCACAAATATTGTAAGAGAAATTAACGCTTCTTTTTTATGGGATTATGAAGCAAAAATTGAACAGAATTCAGTGGATTAGAACCTATATTCATTCCTCCCTTACTTTAACTATCAAATGCCTACTCATCTTTCCAGACTCTAATTATCATTGGAAATTAGAGTTAGAGACTAGAATTAGATTGACATTGGTTTGATTCTGAGATATAATATACACTAGGTATGTGGTTCCGAGCAATTTACTTTTCCTGAGTTTGTTACCTTATTTCTGTAGATAATATTACCTAGCTCATATAGGATTGTAGGAAGCAAGATAATTTGATAAAGATACTGGCCTCAGTTAACTTCTACAAAGGTAAAACTAGGCAGACTTTGTGTACATTTCTACCTTATCTATCTTGACTATGTTACTATGTTTAATCATTAAGTTTTTATTCACTAAATGAATCATTAAGCTTTTGTTTGCTTTGTCACTTTCCCTTTACACATGTAGGCTCCTTTTGGATGAATATTTTCTTTTATTTCATCTTCAAAACATAGCTAGTCTTTGCATGTAGTAGGCAGTCAGTTAGTACTTAATGAATGAATGAAGACATACATACGTAAAAATATGGGATAATGTATATTTTTCATTGCTCCCCTGCTATTTCTTTGTAAGAGAAGTCCACTCTCATTATAACCAAATATTGATAAGATTTGAAAGAGTCTCCAGAACCTGATGAGGTTTGAAATCTTATTTTTATAAGGAGCACAGAAGTTACCTCACATGTTTTTTCACATAATAAAGGAAATAAGAACTTGACTTCTTTTATTTATTTATTTATTTATTTATTTATTTATTGAAATAAATACCTGTAAAATAAAGGAGAGAAGCAAATGGAGAAGAAAAATGTATGTTGGTTGATATCATGGCAATAATGTGACTTTGGAGAAAAGGACATGTATTTTATAATTAGGAAAATTTTGAAGTTGAGAATTGTTGCCTCTGTGATGCTAAACCAATTTGAGTAAGTTCTAAATACAAAATCTTGGGTTGCTGTGTAGAAAATGATGCTAGTAGAATGTAATGAATGGGCCAAAGTGTGCATATAGTTTAGCTCCTGAGCCCTATGCGAGATCATCATAAATGACCAATGACTGGCAACTCAGTTAAAAGGAGAAAGAGGATCAGTCACAGAACAGATAGTAATTTCATGGCCCTTCCTAGAGAACATGCCCAGTTAGAAAGAAAAGAAAGAGAAAGTGAATACCAATGGCTTAAGAATCTCTACAAGGAATATGGACCCACTGTCTCCTGGCAGCTGATGGGCCCTCAACAAGTAGCCCTGATAAATTCTTTGTTATGTTATTTAAGGGAGCATCATTAAAAGGTTGTTAAAAAAAAAAGTACTATTAATTCTAGGACCAAATGACTTTGTACATCATTAGAGTCAGTTTATGAATCAAAACCTGAAGCTTGTAAATCTTTACCTTATTGAGATTCTTAATAATTTCTCCTAAACCCTCTCTCTCTCTCTTTTTTTTTTAAGACTTTTTTTATTTATTTGACAGAGATCACAAGTAGGCAGAGAGGCATGCGAGAGAGAGAGAGAGAGAGAGAGAGAGAGAGAGAGAGAGATAAATGTGGGGGAAGCAGGCTTTCTGCCGAGCAGAGAGCCCGATGTGGGGCTTGATCCCAGGACCCAGAGATCAGGGCCCAAGCTGAAGGCAGAGGCTCAACCCACTGAGCCACCCAGGCACCCCCTCCTAATCCCTCTCTTCAGTGGTGCTTAAACACCATTATTTTATTAACAAATATTGACACTTACCTAGAGATGGGAAGCAAGGAGGCCTAGAAGAATGCAAGATAGTCCAAATAAATCTACCTAGAATGATTTTTAGCTGTAAATAATTCCAAATTATTTTTAATAGTGATAATCCATGTTTAGATAACTAAGACTTAATCTTTTTATTTATCTTATTAAAAATTAGGAACTGGGATGCCTGGCTGTCTCAGTCAATAGAGTATGTTATTTTTGATTTTGGGGTTGTGAGCTCAAGCCCCATGTTGAGAATGGAGATTATTTACAAAAAGAAAATCTTTAAAAAAAATAGGAATTATTCTTTTTACAATATAGACAATTACAATTACAATAGCTATTTCAAACTATGATAAAAATAGTTTCTACTTAGTATTTCTATTTTTGTTTTTTTTATTTTGGTTGGAAAAAAAAATCCCCCCAAAGTTTAGTTCATTGACTTGGTCCTTTGGATGATAGGGTAAGCAACCAGTTAAACATGAAGGTGTTAATAAATAAAGGCTAAAGAAAAAATACTCCTTACCAGTTAGGAAAAAAGAAAGATCAAAGGATAAGAATTTGAACACCGTGTGCTTTAAGTGTGAGTTGTAACATCTTAAAATAAAAGGAGAAAGATGCTATGAAAAGAATAGGATTGAAATACATTCATGTCTGTTGCCCACAATGGCCCAGTCACTTCCAAGTAATTGGGTTAATTGGGTAGGCAGCTTTGGGTTCAAGTGATCTAAAAGACTCACAGTGTTTGATAGTCTTTTACTTTTCTTCTCTCAGCCAACTTTCACTCTCACTTATATCACACCTATTTATGTAGAATTAACTATCAGTAAGTAGTTTAGGCATGAGGGAATTACTGCTTTGCTTAATTGCAATTGTTAATGCCAACCAAAGAATAGAGAAACAAAATAAATATGAATTGAAATGAGAAAGCAACACATTGGAGCCTTGTTATACTTAGTATATTTTATTTTGGTTTAAAGCCAGGTTGACTTTTATTATGTACCATATATAAAGTTTACATTATATCCGAAAGTAATGAGATATTATAATTGCAGTAAATTTACCAAATTAGAAAATTAAAAATGTGTTAATCAATAAACCTATAATTATGACCCAATTTAACCCAGTAATTAAGTCATATTGGTATTTTCATTGTGTTTTTAGAAATTTCTCCTAGTTTTTCTTTACATAGCTGTAGGCATAATAATATATAATAGATAATATATTCCTATAAATACATACACATTTTATGTATATCCTGATTTTTAAATTAATACATTTATACACTTCACTGTATTTTTAGATTAATGTATTTATACACTTGTTTTTATTTTTAGAAAGGTCACCATTATTTAAAAAGACCATGATTCTCATGGCCTGTCTCATGTTTTAGGTTTTTATTAAGGTTTCCTTAAATTAGTCCCTTTCTTTTGGACTGTTAGATTACTTTCATTTTTTTTTGCTTTTCATTCATCTCACTTTTATAAATGCCTATATCATATAAGGTTTTACTAATTTCTGGATTTCAAAATTTTACTTGGGTAATTTATAGAATCAAAAATAATGTTCAAGACTGTGAACATTGTTGTTTCTTTCACATTGCCAGTAAGTTTATGTGTGTCATAACATTTTTAACAGAAATGTATGTGAATATGCTTTAAATATGCTCAATTTAAATATATTTTTGTGGCGTATATTGATTAGTAAAGATATTTAAATTATACAGCTTTTGGTAGCAAGAAAAGCATCTTTTGAAAAGAAAAAAGTTATATATTTCCAAAATATCATAAAATTAGGGAATTCAAAACAGTATCTGTTGCTTTCAGCCTATTAGAAATAGCTTAAAGATAATAACTTTTTGATTACCCAAGATACCACAAAATCCTGGTATGTTACTTATACTTTCAGTTAAGGCCTAAAAATACATTTATTTGTTACCTTATTATCAGACATTCTCAAAGGAAAAAGTATATATTAACTAAAATATTTACTTAAAAAGAAAGAATCTATCTTTCTGGATAGGTGCTAATTTCTTTTTGCAATAGAAACTGATTATAATTTCAAAGTTTCTTTAGATCCTAAATGCTTGTTGTTGGTAAATACATTGCCAAACTCCCAATTACACAGAAAAGGAAGCAAAGTAGTGTATAAGAATATCCATTATGAAATTGGGAGAAAATTAAAGATTACCTCTCATAACCAAAGTTCATGATCAATAACTCTTAATTTACTAGAATCAGTTAGCTGAAAATTAGGATAAAGAAGGAAAAATTATTTTTGAAAACTGATTACAGGGTAAATAAAGATATTTCTACCCTGAAAGTTAGCATCTGGCAAAGATGACATGAGGTTTTTACTCCTACTGTCTCTGGTTGCCACAGCATTAGTTCCAAACATCGTGCCAATGTAAGCCACTTACAGTCGAAAATCAATTTCTTTAAGGGGTCTCTGGAACTAATCCAAATTCAATTTGAAAATTAAAGAGTGCATGGTCATGGCAACACTAGACAACTGAAGGGTGGTGGAAGGAATAGCAGTGTTACATTGATTGTCTGACCCATATTGAAAAGGCAACATGCAAGTCATAATTCTACAAGGTACAAACATTGATCTCTAGAAAAAAAGTTCTTCAAGGCAAAGTAAAAGCATGCGATGTAACACGTCGTGATTCTTTTTCTCTGGCTGCTTTTTCTCCATGAGTAGGTCAGTAATGATAACAATTTTCTCTTAGGAAATGGAGACTCAGTCTGTCCCTGGTGGCTGGACTCTTCAAAATAAGAATTCAAGTCAATGAAACATATACAGCTGTAAATTGTCCAGAAGAAAAACATCAACTATTTTAATAGCAGATTAAATGTGTTTTTCTTTCTCCATAAAGCTCAGTACATAGACCATAATAAATTATAGCATTTCTATGACAAAACATTTTATTTTTATATATATACATATATATATCTCTCTCTCTCTTCATGTGTGTTGGTGAATAAATATACATATGTGTATGTATGTTTGTCTATATTTATAGCCATTCATCAACATGTTATTAGTGGTTATCTTTAGCTTGGAAAATTATATATAAACATAATATGATATATATATCTTATATTACATGTAATATATTTGTGTATAAACATATACTTCAGTTCTCCAGTGTGTTAAAATGTACACATATTTTCTTCTATACATGCATATACACACATTTTAAAGAAAGAATGAGATGTGTATGTGATAATATTTGCTTAAATTAAATGTTTCTTTAGATTAAAATTAAAATATGCAACCTATCCGTACCCTGAGGCTCTACCTTTAAAAAGAAGAATGACTTAAGAAAATCACTTTTCTTAAGTACTTGATAAGCAGCTCAGGAAAGCTCAGTAAAAACTCAATAAAATAGTTAAGATTGCATGATTTCAAAAAGGAAACCCTAAATCAATGTTGGCATTTTACGGCTTATATTCTAAATATAACTGAACAAACAAATTCTCCTATTCCATCAGTGTACAAGAAAACAGGATCCTAATTCAATTGTCAAAGAAACTGGAATCTTTGCATGAAATTAGCAGCCATATATTAATCAAGAAATGGTAAAAATATAACAGAAAAGGTAAAAAGAATTGAATGATTACATAGAAATCAGGCTACTAATCAAAATCTTGAATTACACTTACATGGTGTTTTTGCTTCTAACTACAGTTATGCATTAAAAGTAACTCCCATAGTTCTTCACAATTAAACCATAGATCTTGAGGTTAGGATTATTTGTTGATCTGTTCATAAATTGTGTATATGTGTGTGTATGTTGGTATTTCAGATCAGTGGAAAAGACTCTTTCACTTTTGTCTCTGTGCTTGCTTTTGTCTCTTGTACTTACAGAGTACCCGAGAATTCAAAGAATGTTTAAATGAAATAAAATTTTAAAGCTTGAAGTTTCTCAAAAAGGATTATTTCTTAAAATAGCTTTCTTATTCATTTGCCATAATACCTGCCAGTCTATCATTACAGATTCATTACTTTGGAATTGATGTTACCCTCTTCAGATAGATTCTTTTGATAAAATACAACCTAAGTAATGGGGTAGCCTATTTTTGACTAATCATATAATGGGAATTGGGTTTTCAGATATTTTAGTATTTATTATAAGGTACCATAAGAGTATAAAATATTGGAAATAGTGTAGAATTATAGAAAGTTGAAGAAAGGATTCTAGTTTACAAATTTGCATAGAGCCAACTTTATGCACTTGGGTTTAATTAAGAAGACACTTTACATAATTTTCCCACTGTTTTCTGATGATATTCAGTTAAATCTGTCACTGTTGATTTTTAACTTTCTGGGAAGAAGATGGAATGTGCCTAAGATTTGGCACCATAATTCTGTCACTATTGTTCACTTCCTTACTCTTAAAAACTTAGATTATCTCTTTTCCTATTTATATTCTTAATTACTCATTTCTTATCTTTTGGCACATAATTCATCTTCCTGGATAATTCTCCCACCAAGTTAATAGATATTTATCCTTGGTTATTCACCAACTCTGCCTTTCTAAATTATTTTTTTAGCCACCCTCATATGCATAGAAAGTGTAGTATAGTGAATGACAATTCACTAATACTCTGAGAATATTATCATTATATATCTCATATGAACAATAATAGGTAAAATGATGGACTTTCTTGGAAACGTTTTCCTGGTTAATATAATACCAATATTTCAAATGTCAGTAGAAGAATCATCACAGATTTTCTTCAGGCTTTTGAGAACATCACATCAATAGACCGTTTTCTCTCTGAAAATAGAACTCTATCATGACATTGTCCTATTGTCTCATTATACATGCCACTGCTGTGCTTCCATCTGTTGGATCTTAATATAAAGTCAGTGTGAACCATAAGAGATTCAAAAATTTTATAGGAACACATAGGTGATAAATGAATGTAGAGATAAGAAAGAAGATAGGAATATCTAGAAAATATCTAGACTAAAAATGATTGGGATTTATTTATTTATTTATTTATTGAGAGAGGGAGAGAGAGGCAGAGGGAGAGAATCTTAAGCAGGGTCTCTGCTCAGCATGGAGCCTGATGTGGGGCTAGATCTCATGACCCTCAGATCTTGACCTGAGCTGAAATCAAGGGTCAGATGGTTAACCAACAGAGCCATTTGAATGCCCCTGGACTAAAAGTGATTTTATAAACTGACCTGGTAGGTAAACCTTTGCTTAAGTATTAACTAATGTGTTCAAAACTGAGCTAACTTACCATTTGTTAGTAATGAGTCAAACATCTTTTCTTGTTCACCTTCTAAAATGGATTGCTCACACTCCTTGAACAAACATAGATTCAAGTACATAACTTATTTTCTACTTCATCAAAAAGTTCTCTTGTATTTAAAGAGAATAGAGAATTTCTACATGGACTGAAGTAATGTCAGCACAGAAAAAAAAAAGAATATTCAAAACCATCTGTATCATTTAGGCAAAAATATGAGGTGGTTAAGAAAATGAAGTTCAGTATCAAATTGCACTTTCAGGATTGATGCAAATTATTTCAACATTGATTGAGATGTATTTTCTACATGTGCATTACTTATAAAACTGATAACTATATAACACTTTTGATGTTATAAGAAAACTCAAGCTACTTTGTTCAGCCAGGAAATATGCATAACAAATCCTTTGCTCTGGGTACAGTGTGGAGAAGGAATTCCCAGTTCATTATTCTATCAATTCTCCAATCTTATTATTTCTTATTCTTCTCAGTAGTTTCCAATTTAGGTTATATATATTTTTCTGCCTTTTCTTTATATGCTTTCTCTTTGTTCTCTCTGTGTGCGAATTTGTGGAGTGCCCTCAAGGTACATATCCACCTTTAGATATTCAATTCAATTTCATTATGTTTGTAGATTTCACTCCAGAAATAATAAAGTCTGCCGCATGTGGTGGAACAATAAACTTTTCACCTTCTGGTGCACTCAGAGGCATGAATGTGACTATTCCTTTCTCACCTGTCTTAAGCAGCTACAGTTTTCAATTTCGAGGTACCCAATTTAAATTCTAAATGGCTACAAAATGAAGAGGGGGGGTTACCCTGATAAAAACTACGTACTAAGTAACTACAATTAGAAATGACAAAAGTGCATTTATATGTTATTGTGGGGAGAAAAATGCTCCAGGTAAAAATATATTTACTCTTTCATACTTTCATTCCACAACATGCAAATATTTTCTTTCTAGGTACCATACTCAGCCAAACGGCATGGTATTGGCACTAGAGCTGAAAACTTTCTGGAAGACAAGCATCCTTTTCTGAGTACTTCAGGTAGAGAGTAGCAACAATACTTGACATCCGTAATTTCCAGAAGTGACCAATTTTTCTTTACATGTGGAGACCAATAAGAAGGTATGTGTGCATTTTCTGTTGTTAGTGTCATTCATTCAAAAACCATTTATAATCACATGAAGCATTTTGTAAGCTTCAGTGGGAAAATGAGGTTAATAATATGGAATCATGGAGTCTGTCTACTCACTTGCTAATGGGAGGAGAGAAGAATATAGGCATGTGCTTATAAGTATAAAAATAGAAGGAATGGGGTGGGAAGGGGGAATAATGTCATGGCATTTTTTTTTTTTTTTTTTTTCATTTATTTGACAGACAGAGATCGGAAGCAGGCAGAGAGGCAGGCAGAGAGAGAGGGGGAAGCAGGCTTCCTGCCAAGCAGAGAGCCCGATGTGGGGCTCGATCCCAGAACCCTAAGATCATGACCCGAGCCGAAGGCAGAGGCTTAACCCACTGAGCCACCCAGGCGCCCCTAATGTCATGGCATTTTAACAGTTTTCTTTTATTGCAAGCCATAGAGAACTGTAAAGAGCTCTGACTAGAAAATATTTTAAATAGATAACAAGTGGAATTTATTGTAATTTTTTTTTCAAATATCTTCTGGTTCCTCCTTGATTATATATATGAGTGTGTGTAAAATATATATATAATATTACATATAATATGTATTAAAATAAATTTTATTCTTATGCAAGGGCAGTTTTAACTATACGCCAAATATAAATAGGTTCGAAAAGGAAATGGGTTGTACTCTGTTCTACCTTGGTTTCCTATCCTTCACAAAAATTCATCTGGCAGGGGCACCTGGCTGGCTCAGTTGGAGGAGCACGTGACTCTTGGTCTCCGGGTCATGAGTTCAAGCCCCACACTGGATGTAGAGATTACTTAAAAATTCATCTGGCAAATGAGAAAAGTTTGCATAGCATGTAACAGCAAGGAAAATAAATATGCTAATCTTGGTAGAGATTTATTTCTTTGATTTTTGTTTTCCTCTAAAAAGAAATCAATGAGAGTGTAGGGTAATTTTTACTATGATTTTGGGGAAAAGAAACAAAAAATCCTTCCTTTACATGGGAACATGGTTCCCATTCTTAAATCCTTCTCCTTTATTCAGAGCGAAAGTTTAACAATTGGGTATTGAATTCAATTCTGCAGTTCTTTTTTTCTTTTTAATTTATTTATTTGTTAGAGAAAGAGAGCGAGCGAGGCAGACAGAGTGGTAGGCAGAGACAGAGGGAGAAGCAGGCTCCCCGCGGAGCAAGGAGCCCGATGTGGGACTCGATCCCAGGACACGGGGATCATGACCTGAGCCGAAGGCAGCCGCTTAACCAACTGAGCCACCCAGGCGTCCCATTTCTGCAGTTCTTATATGTCTACTCCATCTACTTATGTGGAATTGTAATTGTGTGTTCATAAAGATGCCATGAATCCTGGGACATAATGAAACTAGACCAAAAGGTTCTGCTCAAAACAAGCTATCTCAGAATCCCATCATTTCAAGCATTTCTTCAGAGTAATTTTCATACATAGAGCAACTGGAAAAAAAGAAAAAGTCACTTACTACACCACATAGTATTGCTGATCCAAATGCACACATAACTTTCTCAGTACTTAAGGGGAAACAATATACAGTACTGTGTGCATGGGGAATAAGTATAGGAGCTGATTTTTAAAATTTGTTTGTTACTCCCTAGCCTTCCCTTCCCATCTTATGTATTAATTTAAGGTGAGGCTGATGTATAATACTTCTTTACCCATATGTTGATTTTATCTACATTACCGATTAATAACGTTATAATATACAACTAAATTCTATCCTAAATCATTCATAACATCTTGTTTGCTGATTAACTAAATGTATCTGTAATAAAGCTTTGGACAACACATGCCATATTCACCACCATACAATTTAAACATTAAGCGTAATGATTTCTTTTAACCATTGAATAAATAAAGGTAGATTAATGATATATACTAACTCTCCTGGGCTATATAATATTGAGAATAACATCTAACTCTGAGGAAACTCCAGATGCAGTGGGGAGAAACTATGGAGGAAAACAAGAAAACATGCTGGAGTTATCATCATCATACATAATAATTAGAAAGAAAATTTCGTTGGTTGGCATTTATAATGTTGATATTTTCAACAGGGGTCCACAAGTATTTCTTTTAAAAAGTCCCTCATTTTGGAAAAACATTAGAATTATAGGAAAGTTGCAAAGATTTTAGAGAGATTTTCTGTACACTCCTCACCCACATTCAATTTTCTCTGACGTTGTCAACTTCCATTACCGAAGTTCATTTGTCAAAAATAAAAAAACAATATTGGTATATTCCTCTTAGCTAACCTCCAGAATTTGTTCCAGTTTCACCGGTTTTTCCACTAATGTCCTCTTTCTGTTCCAGGATCCAACACAAGGCACCACATTGCATTTAGTTATCATGTCTTTACCTCCGCTGGTCTGTGAGAGTTTTCAGCCTTTCTTTTTCTTCTTAATGACCTTGACACTTTTGAACAATAGCGGCCAAGTATTTTGCAGACTATCCCTCACATTTGGTTTGATTGATGTTTGTTTTGTTATTCAACTAATGTTTTCAGACTTTAGAAATGATACATCAGAGATGAAGTGCCCTCTTCATCCCATCACACCATATCATGGCATCCACATGACATCATTGATGATATAACTTCGATCATGGCTAAGGTCATGTCTGCCTGATTTCTTCATTGCAAAGGCACTATTTTCCCCTTTCCTACTCTATTATTTGGGACTCGCTAAGGCCCACCAATACTTGAGTAGGGCTGGGGTAGAGAATGTCTAAGCTCCATTTCTTTGAGGAAAGAATGTCTACATAAATTATTTGGGACTGTTCTGTGAGAAAATTTGTAAATTTTTACTCATTTATTTATGTAGTCACATATTTGTGATTTATTTATATCAATATGAATTTGTGGATATTTATTTTATTCTTTGATTTATAAACCAATACTATATTATTATCTTTGTTGATAAAATTGTCTCCACTTTGACCACTAGGAATTCCCTCTTATTGGTTCCTAAGTCCCTTTGACATGTCTTTATTCTTTTTTTTTTTTTTTTTCCTTCTGAATATATCTTTATATTCCAGCACTGCAGTTGCTCCAGAACCATTTATATTCTCCTGTCTGAACCTGAAACTCAGCCATGTACTCTTGGTTTCTTTGGTCAATACATATTTTTTTTTTAATTTAATTTTATTCTTTTCAGTGTTCCAGCATTCATTGTTTATGCACCACACCCAGTGCTCCATGTAATACATGTGTAATAATTAAGTTATTCTCAAACTTATCAAAGTGTAAAGGTATGTCTAAATATATCCAAATTAACACATATTACCTTGTATTTATCTGGCATTGAATCACAAGTGGTTTAACTATTTAACTATTATCTGAAAGTGGTTGCCCTCAGCTATGTTTCTAAATTTATTCTAATCATTTGCTCCCCTTTATGTCTATCTTGGCCCCTATGAACGGGTACAGTTCATAGGCTTCCCTCTGCAGTTCTAAACCTAGGTTTCTTTTTAAATCTAATATTGTGCAAGATTTTACTTTCGAAACATAATTCTCTCAGGTGGCTTATTGAGAAGACATTACTTCTGTAAATATTTTTGTTTCCATAACCTTTTAGAACAAACACCCAATAAAGGCATATAAAATCGTTTTATGATTAATGCATGTTCTGTGGCTTCAGTATTTTATGACAGAGATGAAAATCCTGCCTTATGATTGGATGGCAACGCTCATTATGACTCAGGCTATTTCTCTTACATTTTGTTTCAATATTGTGCAACAGGAAGTCTGAAACAATGCATGTAGATGATTTGTACTGATGAGCTAGAAGAGTTCAGTGAACAGGCTTACACTCTAGAAATTAATGCCCACACTAATATTTAAATTTTTCTTTCTGATGAAAAGAGTAGGGTAACTATACTACATTATTAAATTCACATTTCATGAAATATCAAGAATCCTTTCTGTCAATATTACTAAACCTCTGAGTAGATATACCAATGTCTGCCTCCTAGAAACAGGTATTTCTTTATGTAAGTATTTCTTTATGTCCATAGAAATGACAAGATATTTTAGAAATGATCAAGATAGATTTTAGCTATTATAACTTTTTAAAATCTACTAAATCCACTATATGAAAACATAGACATCTATGACACATGATATGTAATATTTACCTGAAACTATTATATGATTCCTTGTCCAAAAGTACACATATAGCTTTCAGTAAAATGCACTAGTTTCTGTAAGTGACAGTGCAAATATTGGTTTGTGCCATTTGAAAATAATAATTATTTTTATGGAATAGCAAAAGCATACATGGAAAAAAATTCCTTGGAAGAAAAGTGTACACTGTCATACAATTCTGCAAATAGTTTGGGAGGTACAGGCTCATGGATTCTTGAACCTAATCCATTGCCCCCAGTTGAAGAACCCTGATACAAGTGTACTCATTGACACTTCCTTTTCTCCTTCTGAGACTCACGTAAGCAGCACCAATGCAAACTCTTTCCTGATGAGCAATGTTCTCCAAGATGTGTGAGTCCATCAAGCATTGGGAATTTATCTATGATATTCAACAAATTGAAACTAGAGAAGACTGTCTCCATACTAGCTCCCAGAGCCTTTTGAAAACCTGGAGGAACACTATAATTTATATGGATGGCATCACAACTGCTGGGCTGCTAAGAGTCTCCATAGAGCTTTGTCTTGATATTTTTGTCCGTGAAACTGGGATTCCATTAGTTTCTCAGTGAAGAATATTTTCAATATGCAGACCTCAGCGTAAAGTAAACCTGAAAAGAACCTCTCCCTGCCCAAAAGCCAGCTTCCCAGAGCTGGCTTATTTTAGATAAAATGGCATAATACAAAGATGTGAAAGAGAGAGGAGGACATACCAATGCGCCAGGCCTTCTGCATGGTCCATTGTCTTTTCCTTATCTGACGTATGAAACTTGCTAACATAATTTAATTACCCCTGGAAGGCATATAAGTGGCTTTTATTTTTTAATGTTGTCTCTTTTCCTCCACACTCAATTGGGATGATAATAACAATAAATAAACAATCTATGGCCAATTAAGACAAAAAGACCTCTTGTGTAAACATACTGAGCAGATTAGCTGATTTGTAGGAAGTTCTGTAAAATAAGCATCCAGTACGTGTTGTGTGCGATCTTTGCCGATGACAGGTCAAGGTTTAGAAAGAAAGTTTTCCTCTCTGTCCCCCAGTACAAACTCTAGAGAATTGAATTAATGGAGCTAATAAGCCTCAATCACTGTTAGTAGGACAAGCACTCCTCGGGTCTAAGACAGGGAGCTGGTTCCTAGGCAACCAGTCCCAGTTGTAATGTAAGTAGTATCCTTGGGATAAAGTTCACTTGTCCGGGTATCACTGCCCACAAAGTCTGTGGTGTATGTCTATGTGTGTTTGTGTGTTTCAGAATAATGAAGGTATGTTGGAACCACTTTCACTTTTCCAGCAACAAAATAGTTTGTAAATATTCCTTTCATTTGAGTTGCCTAAACAGTCTATGTTTTACTGTTACCTAAAACAGCTGGAAAAACAAAGTTAAATATTAAAGTAAAAAGTTATTTTTTTAAAGGAGAGAGAGAAATAGAAGTAATGAGGATTTTCAAAGTAACCAGACATACTTTCAAAATAGGAAATGTAAAAAATAAAGTCTGAACAAGAAAAACATTTCAAGACTTAAAGAATAGCCACTATTTTAGGAGGAGGAAAACCAGAGTGAACCTAGAACTCCTTTCAAACTTCAGTTCACCCCAGGGAAGTGGTGGGTGAAGTAAAAATCCCTGGCCTCCTACCAGGATTCCCATTGTGCAGTTTAATTTCCATATGAAAGGATCCTTTGTGCTCTGACTTCAAGTTTTGGGTGAACACACTCTTTATGTCATTCTTAATATTAGCTGACATGTTCTTCATGTACCTAACAGCTACTGCATTAACAGAAACCTTGATTGAACTGTAAATGATCTTTATAGCTTTTTACTCCACAAGTTATAACTACTGCAGAAACTCCATAGAATATGAGCACATAATTTGCAATAGCCTCTTTCATAGAAAATTCTAGAATAAAAAAGCCAGCAGCTGCTTTAGGCACACAAAGAGGGAATATGCAGCCTGCAGGTCAGAGGGTAAAATGAACTTCAAAGTCAAAGTTGGTCATCTTGAACCATGTCATATTGAATTACCATTTTTATCCCTTTTCCTGAGAAGTAAGCATTGGAAAAGATATAAATGTCTATTTTAGAATATTCTTATTGCTGCAGTGGTCAAAGTATTTATATATCTTATAAAATAATATGAGAGATTTGATTTGAAATATATTGTGCACATAATACACAATAAAGAGACCAGGCTTTATTTGCATAATTAAATTTATTTAAAAGTTTTCTCCAATAGTAATCATCATGGGCATATTTTAACAGAACACTTTTCAGCATTAGTTTTAGTCAGATCGTTCATTTCTTAAAACTTTATTTTGGAATGTACATACTTTTTCTTTACTGAACCAGTAAACAAGTTAAATTCCACCCCACCCCCATATCAAAGACATTCTTGACAAGTTGCAGCTGCTTTTATTTCCTTGTCATTAACTTCTGACAATTTCCCAAGTTAAGAGGAATCTGTGTACAGACTTTCATCAAAAGTTGGACAGGTTTCTTTCTTAACTGCACAGAGACTCAACAGGGTTTTTCTATTATTAAGCAACTCATGGAGGATATTAATGAGTGCAAAGTGTTCAACTGATGTCATCAGACAAAGTGACCAGAAAGCAAGAAACAATAGAAATGACGAAAGGGAAGCAGCCAAGGACAACACTTACTTAGACAAATGAGGAGGCTGAAAGTCACAGCCAGGAAACAGATGAGTAGGCAGAGAAAGAAACAAATGAGCAATAATACAAAACACACATGCCACAAAGGCATGTCTGAGATTATGGAGACCAGCTGTATATTTTGAAGACACAACAGGAGAAGAATTTAATACAAAACTTTGAAATAGCTTCAAAATGATTGCTGTAAGCACAAAGATCAGAAATAGCTTCATTATCATCATCATCACCAATAGCAAACAGTGACAGAAGACACTGGCCACTGTGCTGGTTTGGTTTTAAAGTGCACTTCTCTCACTCCTTTCAGCCAAAAAATATGGCCTAGCCTCGCAAACAGCAGTGAATTGTATTCTAATTTAATATGCTTAGCAGGAAAGCAGGAACAGTTCCTAACTGAGACTGAAACAGAAGCAAAAGTCTAATTTCACAAGAAGTGACTATATGTATTTGAAAGTACTTTTGTAAAACTCAAGAGGAAATGGACTCTCCATCATTAGAAGCGTGTAATTATCGACTGAATGAATCCTTGGCAGAGAAGTCGAAGAGGTTTAAAAATAATGATAATAATATTAATGATGGCTTCCATTTTCAAATTTCAAGCATTGTGATTATAGCAGCTGAGTTTTAAGTGTCTTACAATCTGGAAAGTCTAACATTGTGAGGAATATTTGTCACTCTTTTATAACTATCACCAAGTGACAAATATTACGAAAGATCAGTTACATATATTTTATTGTTTAATATTTACAACAGCCCTTCTAGGTAGATATATTTTATTTCCATTTCCCTAAAGAAGAAATAGAGGTTCAGAGAAAGAAAAGTATTTAGGGGTGCCTGGGTGGCTCAGTCGGTTAAGTGTCTGCCTTTGGCTCAGGTCATGATCCCAGAATCCTGGCACCAACTCTGTGTTGCACTCTCTGTTCCACGAGGAGCCTGATTCTTCCTCTCCCTCTGCCTGCCGCTGTGCTTACTTGCGCTCTCTCTGTCTCTCTGTCAAATAAATAAATAAAATCTTCAAAAAAAAAAAAAAGAAAAAAATTATTTGTCCAAGTATACACAATAGTCATTGTCAAAGCCAGATGTTCTCTGAGCTCTCTAGAGTATGTTTAGCCGTGGCACACTGTTGTGCCCTCCATGGTTGAGTGTTTGTCTTTTTAGCTTTTGTCATTACTCTTTGTAATGGTGAACCTTCGGAGTTTTGCAGTGCTTGTAATTTCTTTACAACTTTATACCTTAGGATCATTAGTTCACATGGGTTTCAGGAACTCAAGTTTGCCTATGTGTATTACTTGTTAGAAATTACCATTCAATTTACACAGTTGGTACGCTTCTGCCTTCTTCCTTGAATTATTAGTATTCTGGCTAAATTTAATCACATCTTTTTTAATTGGCTGAGTTCTCCCAGCCACCCAATATGATTTTCTGGAAAGGATGTGTTTGTACAATTACTTTCTCACAGATTGGAATATTTACTTTTTACAGTTCTTTCAGTTAACATCTGTACATGAACATTATTGTTCCTTCCATATTCATTTTATTTCTATTGCTCTATTACTGAGAAAGAGAGAGAGGGACAGAGAGAGAGAGAAATACGGTACAATATATGTGGGTTTTGGAAAATGACTTCAATCATTGCTATATACCAGGAAATTCTTTTTAAAGGTTCAACACGATAGGATCAGAGGGTGCAAGTGAATTGATTACCTCATTTGGGATTATCTGTTGAGAACCATGGACTATTTTGTAGCACCCTCTTATTCTGTAATCTTTAATGGCAAAATCTTGTTTATCAAGAAGAACTCTGTGAGCAGCTGCAAACAATTTGCCTTTATTGATTTTACTGCTAAGTCTGACTGGCTGTTTCACCGTGGTTCCAAAAGGCCTTGTCAGGACCACACCCCCTCTCTTGAGAGCATCCCATCTTTTGAGCTACAAGTCATTCCCCTCTCCCATCTCAATCAAAAGACTAGTGACCAGTTATTTACTCACTTCCTTTACCAGGAGACATCTTTGCCTGCAGTTGCAATGGGTAGAATGTTAACATTATTTAGTCTTGAAGGTTTTTTTGTTTTTTTGGGGGGGGGGTTGTTTTGTTTTGTTTTGAAGATTTTTAATTGGAGCGCCTGGGTGACTCAGTCTTTGTAAGTGGCTGCCTGTGACTCAAGTCATGATTCCAGGGTCCTGGGATGGAGCCCCTATTGGGTTTCCTGCTCAGCAGGAAGGCTGCTTCTCCCTCTCCCACTTTGCTGCTTGTGTTCCCTCTCTCACTATCTTTCTGTCAGATAAATAAATAAAATCTTTAAAAAAAAGAAAAAAAGATTTATTTCTTTATTCATATGAAAGAAAGAGAAAGAGAGCAGGAGCAGGGGGAGGGGCAGAGGGAGAGAAAGAAACAGATGTGGGACTCCATCTGGGGCTCAATCCCAGGACCCTGAGATTATGACCTGATCTGAAGTCAGACAGTTAACTGACTGAGCCACCAAAGCACCCCTAGTCTTCGGTTTTAATATAAAATGACCTGAATTCCTTTTTTTTTTTTAATTTAAATTCAAGCTAGTTAACAAAAAATGACCTGAATTCTTAAACAAGACTGTGAGGGAGAGAGAAAGGAAGGGGTGTGGAGGGAGATATTACAGATTAAAACATTTTTAGATAAATATTAACTAGTTTCAATGTATACATATTATTTACATCTGATTCTAAAACAGATGAACAAATCGGAAAAATTTTGAGGCAATCAGAGAAATTTGAACATTGACTACGTATTTGACAACATGAAGAAATTATTGTTGCAGTGTTTCAGCTGTTAAGATGATATTTAGAATATACTATTTTTTTAAGAGTCCTACTCTCTTAGAGATATTTCTGAAATATTTGTGGATTAAGTGCTAGAGTGACTGAAATTTATTTTCTAATAATCTATTCCTGGGAAGAGAATAGTTAGGGGGTTGGATATAAAACCACAAAGTCATTTATTATATTTTCTCTATCTTTGAAAGTTCTTTAAACTTTCAACAATAAGAAGCTCCGAAAACACAAATCCAGTAGTTTTGCAGTCTATCTAGTAACAATATAAAAATACTAATGATGATAATTGCTGACATTGTTGAACATTAAACATGTGCTGTACTAAGTAGTTTGCATACATTATTTTGTTTAATCTTGGGCACCTGGGTGGATCAGTGGGTTGGGGCCTCTGCTTTCAGCTCAGGTCATGATCCCGGGGTCCTGGAATCGAGCCCCACATCGGGCTCTCTGCTCAGTGGGGAGCTTGCTTCCTCCTCTCTCTCTCTCTGCCTGCCTCTCTAACTACTTCTGATCTCTGTATGTCAAATAAATAAATTTAAAAAAAATCCTAAAACAGCCTGTGAGGTATATCAATATTCTCATTTTACAAATGATGAGATTATGGTTTAAATAATTTAAATAAGTTTCCCAGAGTTACGTACTTGAAAAATGGCAGAACCAGAGTTCTCTTCTGCTTTCCATAAATTCTATATTTATGGTATGTAGTCTTTCATAAATAGATCCCTCCTTTATTTTATTCCTACTTTATTATGAATAGTAACAGATATTTTCAAGGAGACACTTGATAAACTGGTTTTCTGTTAGCATACCTTTGTCAATAATCGAGACTTCATCTTCAAAATGTATAGAGTTCACATCTCAAGTTTGCTTGTTTTCAGTTTTTCATTACTGAAGATTTTTTGTATTATAGTTCGCAACTGAAGAATTTTCATAAATTATGCCATTTCTTATAAATGATTACATTTTCTGATGTGAACTGATCAGATTGTGTGCAGTTGATAATTCCTTAGTATTTTTTATTAAAGAAAAACAGGGCTTAGCAAAACAAATCACATTGATTGACTATTGTATTGCTTTCGTAATAGAAAATTCTACTTCGTTTATTTACAGGAGTCATCAAACTCTCCTGGACCTTAGTTTTCTCATCAAAGCAAGAAGGAAATTGACCTTGAAGACCCCATACATAATGATAATCCATGGAAAAATTATCTCCTTGATATTCCTCAGACTTTCTAATAAACACATTGACACACCCAAGAATTTCACACTTGTTATTTCTTTTGTCTGAAATGCTCATATCTCAAAATTCTATATAATCCATATATTCATTTGTCTTCTCTCCTTCAAGTTGCTATTCAGACATTCTGCTATCAGAGAGGACATATTTGAATACTCTATAAAAATAGTGCATATTTTCGCTGTCTCCCTCTGTTGCTTTATTTTTGTTTTTAGCAGTAACACTTGTCAAAGCAAAAATTGCATTGAACATTGTTAAACTGGCAAGAAAGACTTGTTTTCAATGCTATTGCTAGAGTGGAGATGGCAGAGCTCAGGCTGAAGTCAGTGTCTCTGAAACGAAAGGCAGGCGGGTTATTAAGCCCTGGAGTAAGGGTGCGATCTTGGCCATCTGTGTTGGCTAATTGGCCTTACCCAGAGGAAAAGTAAACTTTCTCGTATCTTCACAACATGAGGTAGTCTTACAACTTGGAGAAAGATGCCCTCCAAAGTCAGGCTCCTGCCTTCCCACAGAAATTGGGAGAAAGGAGTTCTACCTTTCTTGATGTTTACATTTTTAAACATAACTAGCTTCCAAGTCTCTGAGAAAGAGATTCTGAGTTGTAAAGTTGACCGGAGACTTTTTTTTCTTTTTGAAGATTTACATCTCAAAGAGGCCAGAAAAAATTTTACAAATGTTCTAAAGTAAATGCTCTAAGCAAAGGGAGATGGGGATACATATTCTGACAGAATTAAAGCAGAAACCTGCCTAAAATTTAATCAAGCTGTGTGAACTTTCTTGTTCAATCCTCACATTGCAAAGTCCACGGAAAGAATCTGCTGACTTCTCTCTGTATTTCACATTTTCAGGAAGCATGTACTACAAAAATACTATAGCTCTTTGCAACATACTTTGGAGCCAAGAGAGCTGCTGGTATTTATTATTTTTCTCACTTCTACATAAAAATTCAAATTTTGGATATTCTCAAAAGGTCATATGCATTAAACTATTGTTACTGAAATGACTCAATATTTGAAAAATCTTATCTCTGTTATGAAGCAATTATAATAAATTACCAGATATACAGTGAAAAGGAGCATTCTTGGTTCCTATCTAGTAGTGGAAAGTTTTAACTCAAGTCTGAGATGAACTTTCCCTAAAATGAATCATTCCTCTCAGATAGTTCATATTTTAGCTTTTGTCATTTTTTTAAATTGTTTTAAAAATTTTGTTGTCAGGTTTTATTCATTTTCAGGTAATTCTTTCCAGTAGGTAACTCGGTGGGGTTTTTCTGTTTGGTTTTGTTTTTGTTTTTCTGTATAAAAACACTTCTTTTTACTGTATTCATACCAAGGGATTTCATATTATCGTTACTATATATTTGATGGTCCTATTTTTCTATACAATTACCCAATGATTTTATTATTCATAACCATCAACAAACCAGGATTTTGTTTTAGATTTTACATTTATTTAGAAAAGGCTTTGCTAGTGAAACATGTTTTTGGATTGTTATGTCTTTCAGAGAATAAACCCCAATAATACAGGAGGGTGAGGTACATTTATAAGTATTCATTGCATTCTATAGAAGGAGTTAGTTGTCTTTTCATGTTATTTTTCTTTAATTCTCACAAAAGCTCTCTCAATGGGCAGGTGCTCAAGTACACCTCGCTAGTAATTGTTAGAGATAGAAATGAAACCTTTTTTTTTTTTTTTAAAGATTTTATTTATTTATTTGACAGACACAGATCATGTAGGCAGAGAGGTAGGCAGAGAGAAAGGGGGAAGCAGGCTACCTGCTGAGCAGAGAGCCCGATGTGGGGCTCGATCCCAGGACTCCAGGATCATGACCTGAGCCAAAGGCAGAGGCTTTAACCCACTGAGCCACCCGGGTGCCCCAGAAATGAAACCTTTTTACTAAAGCTACTATGTTTTTTTTTTTTTTCTATGACCTGTTGCCTGTTAGTCATACTTCATATGATACATTTATTGATTTTAGAGTAGTTGCTTATGTTACTCAAGTATTATAAATGATTGTATGACCCAGACTGCAGAAAATATTTTATATGTATATAATTATACCTCTGGGAAGTGTTAGAAAATAGAAACCTTAAGTAATGGTTAAAGTGTATTGATTAGAGAAGTAAACACATTGATTATCCCCATAAAGTATATATGATCTAATTAGGAGAATATGCTAACCAGCTATATAATATGTTAATAAAGTATTAAATAGAAATAAGTTGTATAAATACATTTATTGTGAAATATTCTAGTATATTAATTTGTACTAGGCCCTTTTTGCTGAGTCACAGATTTTGTACAAGCTGTGGAAACATACCTTTTCCTGGTTCATGATAATGACCTTCACCTTTCCAATGTAAAAGATGTTTCCATCTATGACCAAGTCATATCAAAGGAATTAGTGGAAGTTCAACTTTTGATCAAGAATTATAGGTGGAGGGGCACCTGGGTGGCTCAGTGGTTTAAAGCCTCTGCCTTTGGCTCAGGTCATGATCTCAGGATCCTGGGATCAAGTCCTGTATTGGGCTCTCTGCTCAGTGGGAAGCCTGCTTCCTCCTCTCTCTCTGCCTGCCTCTCTGCCTACTTGTGATCTCTGTCTGTAAAATAAATGAAAAATAATCTTGAAAAATAAAAAAGAATTATAGGTGGAGAAGAGGGAATGATTTTCCTTTGATGAATCCTAGCTGGAGAGAACACTGATAAAAAGAACTTGTAGGAGAGAAAAGAGGTGAACATTACTATGACATGCTCTTTGAGATTATGAGCATATTACCCAAAGAACCTGTTTTGTTTTGTTTTGTTTTTTGGAAGTCTTTTAATTAGAAATCTAGATATTCTGGCAAATATTTTCAGACTCCACACTATGATTTTGAAATCTGTTTGAGCTTTAAGGATCACCAGTACTCAGGCTTGAAAGCCTAGATATTAACCTAACTGAATACCTTCTATCAGCAAAACTAAAACTGGCCCCCCAACTGAGTAGAATAGATAAGACAATGATTTCTATGCTATTTAGGATTTCTCTGTGAGAACTGTGATGTGCTGTGAAACTGAGAACTCGCTATGAAATGTGACAGAATGAGGTGGCAATGAAAAAAAAAAGATATTTTCAAGAACTGATGGCAAGGATACTGCAATATATTAAGAACATCTGTGCACCTCATCTTACAAGAAAGACGTGTATTAGATGAGGTCTAATAATAAGCAGTAGGTCTTATTATAATTTAAGAAAAAACAAACCGAATACTATTAGGGTATGGTAGATGGGGATTTTAAGCTAATTTATGACAATTTGACTTTCTTTTATTTAATAGTTATCAGTAATTCATTGTTATCATGAGTGAATGAGAGATCTAGGAATGCCAAAACAAATTTCCCACCAAATGAAAGTCTCATGTTAGGTCACACCTACAAAAATACTTCTGCCACTCATGCACAAAAGTGGCATACAACCCTGTTTTGTAAGATTGGTGAAGTTTAAGAGAAGTCTTTTAGGTTCGCCAACATATGCACCTTGCTCAAAGATTCATTGGAGGCAAGTATAATGATATTCTAGCTGTAACACCAGCTGTCTACTCAGTGAGAATCAGGGACTAGTCCTCTGTAATTTGGCAGAGCATGGGAATGAACCAAAGTTTTAGAGTGGGGCCCGAAGTGCTCCTGTAGAGAGTGTGGTTGACTGTGCTCCCCAGATAGTTAGGCGACAATCATGCAGGTGTAGCAGTGTCTGTAAAACATGTCTAGCTAATTTACAAATTTGAGTGCTGCTCATTTTATTAATGGAAAGCTATTTCTAGCACTTTTATGCTAATTAATGAGCTCCTCATGAAGATAAAGGTAGGGTCAGTTGAAGCAGTTGTAGTTGTGGTTTCTAGAGTGTGGATGCCTGATTAACATTTCTCAAATGTTAACCAACTTGAGTGTTGATGCTACCTTGGAATACTTCAAAATAAATCAACCTCCCCTAAGACATTGAAACTAAAGTACATATACACATAAAGTACATATACATATACCACATAAATACCAAATTGTCTGTGTTGAAAATTTTTAATTTAATTTTTTTCAGTGTTCCAAAATTCATTGTTTATGCACTATATCCAGTGCTCCATGCAATACATGCTGTCCATAATACGCACCACCAGACTTACCCCACCTCCCAATCCCCCCTCCAAAACCCTCAGTTTGTTTCTCAGAGTCCACTGTCTCTCATGGTTCATATCTCCCTCCAATTTCCCCCAACTCACTTCTCCTCGCCATCTCCCAATGTCCTCCGTGTTATTCCTTATGCTCCACAAGTAAGTGAAACCTATGATACTTGACTTTCTCTGTTTGACTTAGGCAATCTAATGGGTAGTATATACTTTAGGGCATAAAAGTACGTAGTTCACTTGGGGTCATGAGTAATGAAGCAGGAATTCTCCTGCCAGAGCTATAACCCTCTCATTTCCACTATGAGGTTGAGAGGTCTGTTCACATTATTTCATCCAATGAGGGTGTCAGTACTAGAAGGAGTTGTTCATGGCCATATATTACAGAAGTGGACAAGGCCACTGCTCTGTTAATGGTGGTTGTGGAAGAGCCCAGATAATAAGTCAAATCAGTGTTTAGTCAAATTTCTAGTGTCCAGTGGTTTTCCCCCAATATTTCTTATTCAAAAGCAGGATCTAGAGATGCTGATATTTTCTGTCTCTTCTTCTGGACTGTAAAGAAAAGGGGAGAACATCATCATTATAATACTTTCTTAGATGGTACTACAAATACACTGTATGAAATAGGCATTTGAAAATGCTAATGAAAGTAAGGTAAATAATACCTACAATACTGAAAGAAAACATGATAACTTGAAGAAGTTTAGAAGTGCAGGGAGACCTCTATTTTTTAAGTGAAGAGACCTAGGTTCAAATCCCAGATTTGCCTTATGTTCATTGCACAAACTTGGACCAGTTGTTCAACACCATGGAGGCAGTTGTCCATAAAATGCAGACAGTGATATCTTCTCTTATATCACATAGAGACTTTATTAAATAAGGCAACATATACCTAACTGAAAACAAAGGGCCCAGGATAGCAACCATACAATGTCAGTTTGTGTTGCTGTTGGTGGTGTTAGTAACAGTAGTCATAGAGGTGTTCACTTCATCAGTATGGCCTCTACTTTCATTAGTGGTGGAGTAGAACCACAAATTAATTATTCAAAATCATTTTAGTACTACCTGAGTAATCCAAGATTTTTTGCCAATTACATATCTGTATCTCCAGGTTTTTTCATTTAAAACTCTGAAAAATGATTAAATGATTTTGCCAAGGCTCCTTTGCTAGTAAAACTGGTTATAATAGTGAAGAATTGGGAATGGAGGATTAAATCAAGGTGACAGGATAGGAAATCTGGGTGGTTCAGTTGGTTAAGCGTTGGCCTTTGTCTGAGGTCATGATCTTAGGGTCCTGGGATCAAGCCCTGTGTCAGGCTCCCTGTTCAGTGGGGAGTTTGCTTCCCCCTCTTCCTTTCTCTCTATCTCTCTCCCCAACTCGTGCTCTCTCTCTGTCTCTCAAATGAATAAATAAAATCTTAAAAAAAATTAAAAATAAAAAATAGATCAAGGTAACAGGAAAATGTTAGTAAATATTATTATAGATCATAGAAATTATAATACCCTTTTCTCTTGAAAGAAAATATGATGACTTAAAAAAAAAAATATGGTCATCATGCAGTGCTATCAAGCATGTTATTCATTGTTATTAAATTATCTTTATTTTTTTGGCTGACTTTGAACCAGCATAGATTACTACACGTAGGTATTTTCACTTGTCCAAAAATTGGAGCGAAGAAACTGGAGTACCAGACAGATGGCAGTAAAGAAAATAAAAATACTCTGCTGGTTCACCTGTTTTAAATGATGCTTAGCATTGCTGGTTAATCATTGTGGGTAGAAAAGATGGTAAGAAGTGAAATATGAGTGCCTATTAGAGTAAAATGAATAGAGTAGTGACATGAAAAATTACAAAAATGGGAACAATTTAAATGTCCTTCTGTGTTAGACATAGCCAGTAGATTAGAGGAATTCTAACTGTCCATTCAAACATCCTACTTCCTGAGTTAAAGTGGAGGAAATACAGCCAACTGTACAACATTTATATGATTTCCTAGGTACCCTTCAGAATTAATCTGTTTATTGAGAGATATCCAGAAAGGCAGACAAAGGGCCAAGTTATATGGGGATTTGTGATGTATGTTATACCAAATATATAATATACTGTTCATACCATGCCAATATAATATAATGTAATGTAATATAATATAATATAACATACCAAAGATATGTTATGTTGTTAAAATTCAGGTTTGTAAAGATAGCTAGAGGGACGCCTGGCTGGCTTAGTTGGTTAAGCGTCTGCCTTTGGCTCAGGTCATGATCGCAGGGTCCTGGGATCAAGTCCTACATTGGGCTTCTTGCTCAGTGGGGTGCCTGTTTCTCTCTCTGCCTGCCACTCCCCCTGCTTGTGGGCTCTCTCTCTCTCTCTGTCAAATAAATAAATATTTTTTTTTTAAAGGAAGGAAAAGATAGCTGGAAGCTATTTCTCCTTATTACGTAAATGTACAATCAAGCTTTGTGGTCTCCCTCTGATTTTAGAGAAGTGATTTTGCCACATATGGGAAAAGGCTGGCCTTTAAGCTCAGGGAGCATGTCAGAATCACCTGAAGGACTCTTCCCAGTTGTAAACTATGCCCTCCTACATCCTAATATGTCTAACTTAACATATTAATCAATGAAAATCATTGTTTTGTGAGTCTTGCTACTGGTGGTGTATTGTATGCCTTACACAAGTTGATCAAGAGCAACAAAATATGTGATAATAATAATGACTGACTAACTTAATTTCCATAATCATGACCAAAAATTTTCAAGATATTATGATTTAGCTTTTTTTATTATCTGATTTTAAGAAGAAATTCTCTTTCTTATAATAATTGTCCATAAGCAAACATCACTTAACATTTTTCTGTTTAAATATATTGTTCAGTCTCCTGGTTAACTCAAACAACTCAACTATGAAGATGCCAAAGATGGTAAGTGGGAAATTGAAGCCCTTAAGGAGTTAAAGTAAAAAAATTGAAAAGCCCTGAGTAAACACAAGGGCCCTGAATTGGAGATCTTGCAACCTATTTAAAAGAAAGTTAAGCAACATTGATAAGTGGAATGAAATATGGACAACATGATAACTTTGCTATTGTTTTTCCCCCTCAAAATTTGCCTAGGGTGTTGCTACCTTTATTATCTAAAAGGTGAAAGACCATTAGCTTTGTACCAGCAGAGAGCCAAGCAAATTTTCATGTGGTGTTTCAGCTTGGCTGTGATAGGAACTGATGATTTGTTTACGTAGAGTTTACTACCCCAAGTTATCTCCGCACTTCCATATGCTGATGGACTGAGAGATGATTAGAATTCAAGGAGCAGTGAGGAGGGGATGGAATTTTCCTTGAGGGAAACTCATAGGAATGGACAAGAAACATTTGTGATAAAAATGGCTTTCCACTTTTTCATCACTGTAATGCTTAATTTTATGCATTAGCTTGGCTAGATTATACTACCTAGTTATTTAATCTAATCCTAATCTAAGGGTTACTGTAAAGACGTTCTATAGATGTGATTAAAATCTACCATTAGTTAGTGGACTTTAAGTAAAGGAAATTATCCATTAGGAAATGTGACCAAAAACTAATTAAGAATTCACTCAAGAAATTAGGAAAAGGAAATTAACATTAAGGACAAAAGGAATTAATATGGCAAATGACAAAATTTTTAAAAAATTGAGAAAAACCAGATGTTAGAATTCATAGATAATTTCAAGGGAAGTCTCCAAAAAATTATAACAATAAAACACATTACTAACCATCTAATCAATAGCAAAAAAATATTTTTAAAAACACAATTATTCAAGTTTGGAAATGAAATTGACAGATAACTACAAATACAAAAAAAGAACTGAATGAATTCTAAGGTAATTCTATATTTAAATTCTATTCCAAAGGATCTGAAAACCTGAATTGTGAGGGGATAGAACTTTTTTACAAAGTAGTTATTATAGCAGTGGATAAGAAATTTGATAAAACTCTCCTTTGTCTACTTCTCCACCATAAGAAATTATGGCTCTCGATCCCATAAAAATAAATAAATAAATTTTGAAAAATTACTAGAAATAGAAATCTTCACAATGGATTTATATCATACATTGAAGGAACAGATAAATCCAATTATATTTAAAGTTTCAGAGTATAAAAAATAAGAAACACCTATAAAGCAAATTTAACACTACATATACACTCTGAAAATTTTGTCATTTTATATTTCATGATATTGCATTGATCTATACTTGCAGAGAAATTTTAAGAAATACCCATACATCTTTTTCTGTTCCTGACCTAGTAGAAATAGCCCACTATTATTTTTAACTAGTTATACATTTTGTGATATATCTTTTTAGGCATTGGCATTATTAGTATTGCATAAGCTATTGATTACTTACGTGACTTGTCTCCTTTTAATTATTCAGACTTCCTGATATTGAAGTATTTTTGAGTATCTAGGATAAATCTTCTTGTTCTTTAATTCTTTTAATTTATTGTTAAATTCTATTTGTTAATAGACTATTCTGAACTTTTTCATAAGTTTGATTAAATTGTTTTGGTTTCTTCATTGCATGCTACATTATATGTTTGCATGTTTATATATTATATTATATATTATATATATTCTTCTTATTATTTTTTAAGATTTTATTTATTTATTTGACAGAGATCACAAGTAGGCAGAGAGGCAGGCAGAGATGGAGGGTGGGAAGCAGGCCTCCTGCTGAGCAGAGAGCCCGATGAGGGACTCTATCCCAAGACCCTGAGATTATGACCTGAGCCGAAGGCAGAGGCTTAACCCACTGAGCCACCCAGGTGCCCCTAAATTTTTTTTAAAAGATGCAAAGTAATCACTTTTGGGTGATCAGAGTCCATACATGAGAAAGCCAAAATAATATAAATATTACTATATTTGTTATTGTTTAAAGTTATGGAATTTTAAATCCAGTAAGGTGTGAAGTTATAAATTTATTATAAATTAGTCAATAAATAATAAGAATAATAGCTAACATATAATGAGTGTTTACCGTGAGCTCTTCACTGTTAAGAGATTTTTTACATGTATGAAATTTAATCCTGAGGACAACCTTAAAACTATGCCTATTAAAAGATGAGGAAATAAAAAATCAAACTTCTTATTAATACAGTTAATAAGAATGTTCAAGATTTATGAGAGATAAATGAAAATACAGTGCTTCAAATCAAAGTCTCAGGACAATTGCCTAGATATTTAGAAAAAAATAAAATGGAACTATATCTCTTTGTGTCACTAAAATAAATTCTGTGTGAAAAAAAAAGTAAAAAAGAAGCACGTTTGGACTATCATAGGAGTAGCCATCAACATAGTTTTTTAGATAAACATGAAGTAGAATCAAACTTTAAAAATAAGACACAAGCAGCCAGAGCAATAAAGAAAAAGACTGATGATAAATTTGTCTTATAATTTAAAATTTTCTACAGAGCAAATAGTTTGTAAACCACATCAAAAGATAAGCATGGAAAGATGTATGCAGCACAAATGATGGACAAAGGCCTAATTTCCTTATTATAAAAGAGTATTTATAAATCAATAAAAGGAGTGACAAAAGTGATCAAAATGCAAGAGAAAAACAGGCACAGCATGAAAATGCAGTTCACTGTAATAAATAAATTCAAAGATAAATGACTTTTAAACATATGAAAACATAATCTTTTGTGTAATTAAATGCAAATTAAACAAATAATGAGATACCATTTTTCACTTTCCACATTGGCACAGATCAAAAATACGTAATAATGTTGCGTAGGTGAGGGTATGAGGAAAGAAGCCATTTCAAACACTGTAAGAGTAGAAATAGACGAAAAGTCTAGGAAGGTAATGCACATTCAAAAATTCAAGCACGTGCACACACACACACACACACACACACTCTTACCTGGGAATTACATTTCTAAGAATGTTTTTTGCAGAGGTATATGTAAAGATGTATATATGCATATGTAAACTATGACATTGTTTTTGATAATAAGATACTAGAAAAAGATAAATTTCAGCAGTAACAGATTGGTTTAATAGTTAGGGGCATACATTGAAAGAATATGCATTTAATAAAAACAAAAGCCATAGATATACATAGAAAATTGATCTTTAAAATCTATTTTTATATATGACAATGGGTTATACATCTGGAAAAAGGGAGCATACCTCTTTGTATATGCTATGGATCAAGGACTACACAAAAAGCGTGTGTACAGTACACACACCCAAACACACATATGTACATCTTATATTGCTTGTAAGAGCATTGTATATTCTGAGAGGGTGCATAATAAATGAATCAGTGTTAGCAGTTGCCTTTGAGAATGGGACATAGAGTGTTGATGGGTGGGGGTAGGAGAGAGATTGACATTTTACAGTATTCCATTTTGCATTGTTTAGTGCTTTATCATGTTTTACTATTTTGCCATGAATTTCATTACTATTTCAATGAAAAAAATGTAAGTAAAGAATAGTGAGCAATTTTGAGCAGAAATTGGAGGATGGAAAACACTACAATTTATGAACCAATCTCACTGTCCTTTTTGGTAGTGAATAGTAAACCTTTCTCTGTGGCTTTGATAAGAGAAGTTTTAAATCTTTTGCTTTCTCATAGAAATGATGTTTTAGAGCAAAGAGATCATGGGCTTTGAAGTGCAATACTCAGTGTACAAATCAGTTCTGTAGAAATTGTGTGATCTCAGAAAATAGTATTTAACTCCCATTCTCACTGCATTCTATTTGGTTATCTAAAATAAGATCCTAATTTCTTTAAAAATGTATATGTGAAATGAAATGAATTAAATTCTGTAAAGTTCTTAGTACCCTGTGAAATTTTGAACAATTCTCCATGGTTCTTGGATATCAACAATCCTTGGATCACATGAAAATCCCTTTCTTTGCTTTGCTGGTCACATCTCCTTTCTCTAACATGGTGTTAATAGAACAAACAATATAGGCTTTTTAGGTTCAATCAACCCGGAAAAGACTTAATTCTACTTCCCTAAACTGCAGTCTGCTACTGTAGTCCTAATTGTTTCCTTCCATGGACACAGGGGAAAAGAAAACCACCACCACCACCACCACAACAACAAAAAAGGTCTAAATAGGCCAATGTTTGTCAATATAATTTCTTCATTTTTCATACCAAATGTTGGAAAGATTGTTCTTTTCATGAAAGCCTCTCTTCTTAAAAGTCATTTATCCTTTTAAACAGTAGCTTGCTTTATTTTACTTTGCTGAGAAAAAAAAAAAAAAGATATGTATATATGTATGCCTGAGTTAACCCATTACCTGCTGACTCTTCTTTGCTACTTGCTATTTTAGAAACTGGCCTCTGGACAAATAAAGCTAAATGTAACAGGAAGGAAAGGTGACAAATGCATACCAAGATAGAATTATATCATGTAAGGGAGACATAGCTAACTTTTAGAAAAAAAAAACCCCGACTACCAATAGTTATGTCATTACTAACAGAATTGAGGTGGTGGTTTAGCATCTGCATATGCAAATGGAACTTAGCAATTTTAAACATGAAAAAACCCAGTGTGATTCTACATTTTAATATAAGTGCATGAAATGATGCTGTCTCTAGAGGTGGCATTAAAAAATATTTTAGCAAGACCAATAGAGACAGAGTCTCTAATCCCTGAGCACTATCGCAAATAAGGGCATTGACTGGCTATTTATAAAGTGGAGAATAGGGTAGATGGTAGTAAAATAACGACAGGTGATGGATGACTCAAGTATACATGACTGAAGTCTGTAGAAATCTCTCATCCTCACCCATAATATTTCACTAACCTTAATGGACTCGAGTATTACTGAGTTTGTTGACACAAATCAAATTTCTGAACCCCATCCCCAGAGTTGTACATTCAGGAAGTTGCTAATTTGTTAATTTATCCTGTTGCTAATTAGGATACAGATTACCCCCAGACTATGTTTTGAGAAGCTTTACTCCAAATGGGTGCTTTCATAATTTCTAAGTATTCATTTTCCTTTCTGTGTGTGTGTGTGTGTGTGTGTGTGTGTAACAGACATTCATTGAGTAACGGTAATTCAATATATTATGCTGGGATATACAATTATAAGCAGTAATGGAGTCCCTGTCCTGAGAAGGTTTCTATCCATGTGAAGAGCTAATCACACACACTACATGAGAAGTACAAGACAGGGAGACAGCAATAAGCACAGAGAAGCAGAAGACCAGTAAGAGACATATTTGGGAGGAAACCAACTGCAGACGAGTTCTCCAGTAAAAAGAGGTTAAACTTGAACTGGTATTTAAGAAAGGTTCAAATGATACCAGGTGTAGGTAGAGAGCCAAAGCCATTCCAGAAAGAATGGCATTAGCAAAAACATACAGGCCGAAAGAGACCCATTTATTGTGTTTTGTGTTTGTCTCTAGCTCTGCCTGGATGACCACTTGCTACTGCTGTGTGTGTGGGATGGACTTCTCATTTTGAACCCTGGCCCTGCCTTGAAGTTGATTACTGTCTCTGTAGGTCATTGTCTCATTACTGACTTTGGAGTACGTTTCTATTGCTAAAGGACTTCAGTTGTATCAATTCACGTCTGATGTGTTTGTAAACACCAGGGCCAGGATCATGAATGTGATTTGTAGAGAGAAGAGAAGCATTTGAAAAAGAGGGAGGTGAAGAAATACAATCTAATTCTTGTTTAGCTACAGTTGCTAACCTGATCATTTTATTTTATTTTTTAAAGATTTATTTGTTTATTTTAGAGAGAGAGAGAAAGCGGGAGGGCAGAGGGACAGGGAGAAAGAAACTCAAGTAGACTCCCCGCTGAGTGTGAAGCCCAAAGTGGGGCTCTCAAGACCCTGAAATCAGACCTCAGCTGAAACTAAGAGTCAGACGCCTTAATAGACCATAACACCCAGATGACCCTATGTTAAAATATGACCAAGGTGCCATGTGGCAGACTATGGATCTATTGAGTACAGTGTGTTAACAAACTATATAAAAAATTTATTTTTAAAATGTGTTGTTTAAATTATTTTACATTTCCTACTGTTATTTAAATTAGCATTTGAATAGTATAGTTTCAATCTATTATTTTTTGTTTCTGCATCTATGCGGATTTAGTAATTATCCTCATTTCTTATTGACTCCTTTTTCTGTGAACTTATTCAGAAAGTTCATTCAACTCACAAATGATGTCAGGCTTCACCATTCAGTCCAACTCATATTTTCAGCCTAGACTTTGGTGACATGGGCACCTGCTCATTGCATGAGTCACTGCCTTTACATTTTCTTTTCATTGCATGTGCTATGTTGTAGAGAAACATAATAATCCTTTGAAATACATCACCAAGAACATTTGGGTTGCTTCAGTGTTATCTCCACCTTTGTAGTGACCTGCACCCGTCTTTTCATTCTGGATGCTCTCTACAGTTCAAGTAGGAAAAAGAAAATGCATTTTATGGTGGCCAAACCAAGAACTTTTAGGAATGGATTGGTTCTGAATTTTGAGATAAGTGTGGAACTTCATGGGTTCATTTATATTTATTCATATAGTATCATTTAAAGCTCATATCAGAAATGCAAAGTTTTGCTGAATGGTAATAGCTGTAGGAAAATCAAGCTAAACAGCATAAATTATGTTTTCTGTAAATTATGTGTAGGTTTGAAATTAAGTTAAAATAACCTGTTGAAATAGTAGTAGTAAGTTATAAAGAAACTCACTTTTAGAGAAAAAACTCTTTTCCTAATCTAAAATGTTTCCAAGATTCTTCCAAAAAAATTCCAGTATTAATTCTAACTTTTTTTCTTTGAGAGTAAAAGTAATTTTATATGATTTCCTCTTGTAGTCCACTGTGTGCCCACATTTTTAATGCTGAAATTCCCTTTTCTGTACTACTTCACTATATTTCGCTATTACAGATTTCATTTTTAGATGTCTGAATATCTCGTTTGCAAGTAGATTGTATGGAGTCTCAATATTCAATTTATATGTAATAATGGCACCTTTTGTATCAAATGCCATTTTATTTTGTGGACTTTTTTCTTTTCTTCATTTTTGACAGACACAATGAAAATCAATTCCATTTCAGAGGTCTGGTCATTTTGAAGTATATCTTTTTTATTTCTATAATGTCATATGCCTGCTCGATAATACTTTAAATATTCTAGATTTTAGACATTTGCCTTAAGTCAGATATTAGATGATACTCTGCTGCTGTCATAATCTTGGGCTCTAATTTTAAGCCCTTTGATTTTATAGGCTTTTTTAAAATTTAAACTATAAACCTTTTTCTTTGCTTATTATTATATTGATTTATTCTCATAGATATGCTACAGCTTTTTACCACTTGGCATTTTTTTTTTTCTATTTTGGAGAATCATTCACCGCCCAAACATCAAAGCAACAAGCATTTTTTAACATCTCCTATATTCAGAGTATAACCTGTTTCTGTTGATTGGGTGGATTGAGTGGACATATAGGGAGGATACAGTATACAAATTGAATTGGACCGGCCCCGTCTCCTAGAAATATAGATTGTCATTATTGATACATATTATTTCCTTCCTATTTATTTGGTATTATTCCTTTAATTTGAATCAACTTGAATAACCTAAAATTGAAACCCATCTTCTGACGTTATCATTTAAAGTATATAGACAGGAGCGCCTGGGTGGCTCAGTGGGTTAAGCCTCTGCCTTTGGCTCAGGTCATGATCTCAGGGTCCTGGGATTGAGCCCCACATCAGACTCTCTGCTTAGCAGGGAGCCTGCGTCCCCCCTTCTCTCTCTGCCTGCCACTCTGCCTATTTGTAATCTCTCTATCTCTGTCAAATAAATAAATAAAATCTTTAAAAAAATAAATAAAGCATATAGACAGTTGCTTTACAGGAAGGTTGTAAAGAGAATAGAAGAGCTGACTTTTGGAGGAAGTTCTACAACTCACTCCTTACTCAATCTGTATCCTCTGAGAAGGAAGTTACCACAAAAGAGCATGAAGTTGTTTGAAATCCTCAATTAGGTTTGCCTCACTGTCATTGTGAAGGACTGTGAAACCTTATCCTGTTTTAGAGAGAATCTGTCTCTTAACTAGTATATGAAAACAATCCAGGACTCAAAGGGCAACTTATTTATATTTTAAGTAGATCTGTTTAGATTAAGAATGAGATACCATTTTTAAGGTTGTTCCGAACAGAGAAATACGTCTAAATTAAAAAAATCAGTATGATACATGCTGCAAGCCATGACGAGAAGGATGGACATTAAATCGGGGATCTTTACACAGAAATCACGCTCAGGTATCATGCATTTCTAACAGATAGCAGAATATTTCAAATACCCTTCTCAAAGCTAATGAAAAATATGGAGACTATGCCCCCTAAAGAGGATGGTAGTCATTAAACTGACTTAGATGAGGTGGAAAAGTGAATCTACATTTATATTTTATAAATAACATATTTCAGAGAATCCGGTTCTGGCAGTCTTTACATTTAAGCTGAAGGGAAGATGCGCTGATTTAATTCAATATCTACCTTTTAGAACTGTCTAAAGAGAAAATGATAAAACGACTCTCTGGCATTTTAACCGACAGGGACAAAATGTATAAACTAACTGAAAATAAAGTTCTTACTCTTTTCCTCCTTCTAGCCTATCGAAATAGTCAAAAGAGCATAGTGCAACATCAATCAATGTGAAAACAAAAAACCTTCATATAAAAATTTATAATTTATGAGGTGTTTTTGCATATAATATTTTGGTTTATCAAAAAAAGTAAGACAATGGGGGTCATGATTATTCTCACTTTAAAGATAAGAAAATGGAATTATGATAAATTATATAACTTGACTTAGATTAGAGCCTAGTAATGAGTAGAATCAGAATTCATTTTATTTTTTTTAAAGATTTTATTTATTTATTTGACAGAAAGAGAGATTACAAGTAGGCAGAGAGGCAGGCAGAGAGGGTTGGGGGAAAGCAGGCTCCCCGCAGAGCAGAGATCCTGATATGGGGCTTGATCCCACCACCCTGAGATCATGACCTGAGCTGAAGGCAAAGGCCCAACACATTGAGCCACCCAGGCACCCCCAGAATTCACTTTAAACCTTCAGAGAGGTTTCGAATCACCCCAATTTGTCTAGAAAAATAGAAAAATGAGATTTTTGTAAAACCCCTTGATTAAACAGTTTAGGAACATAGATTCCTGTCTTTGTATAGCCTCATTAAGATTAATCAAGTATCATTTCACCATGTCCTTGTTGTCAGAAATAGTCTGTCTAATGGGTTAACACTGAGAACTTGTGTGAAAAAGGGATGTCTCCTTTATACTTTATATAATTATAAATCAGCTATCTCTAGGATTTGTAAAATTTGAAACGTTATTACTCCCAGTATGACAAGGTTTTATCTAGTGAGGAAAGAGAGCATCTGTAACTTTCTGAAGTGTTTATTCTCCAGTCTCTAAATATTGCCAGTTAGAATTGCCAGTGAGAAAGAGGGAATTTTTGGTTTTTTATTGGCATAACTTGTGTGTTCTAGGCTAACGTACATTTTTGTCACTGTTGTTGTTGTCACTGATAATGAGTGAATGGGTGAATGGAGGGCTGGCTTTTATTGAGAGGAGTGAGAATCAACAGCCTCAGATCTTATCACTCTACTTTGTAAAGGCTAGTCTGTCTCTTTCTTCTTCTCTCTGGGTAAGCATGATTTTTGAATTCTTGAACATTTTCTACATGATGATTTAGCTTACTTATATCTATTGCTAGAGATACAGTAGCCATAGCTCAGCAAATTGCTGGGCAAGACAAGGTAGATCTTCTTTGGCTCACATTAATGGATGGTTTGACTCAAGCCATCACTACTGTGACCTTAGTGACCACTTCAACAAACCTCTGGAGGACAGAGCTTTCATTGTCCCTTCAGAAATTTCCTTGGCCAGAGCAACTGCTTGCATTCAAAATAGTATGTCCTATTAATTGGATGTTTCTCAAAGGTTCCCTCTATTATGGAAAGAGTGTGATTCTTCTTACTGGTAGCTTATTGGTTTTGAAGTACATTTGCATTAACAGGGCTGGCTCTAAAAAATATCTAACAAGCCTTTAGATAAAGCCATGTGAGTGTTTTCTAAATTCTCTTTGCTGACTTAGAAACAACATACTAGCCAATTAAAGAAGGGTGCAAAACCTGGCCCACAGACAAATTGCCCATCTCAGGTGGCACGTAGTTTGCTCAGACTTTATTATTGAGAAAGAAAAACCCAAGAGAAAAAGAGACCATGGGGTGAACTACTTAGTAATCTTGTCATGCACCTTCTGCCACACATTCATTAGAGCACCAGATTTTTTAAAGCCGAGCACGTAGATTGCTACTCACTAGTAGATATTGGTTGGTGAATGAGAATCGTCACAGTATCTGACTGAAGTGGTTTAAACAATTAAAAACTCCAATGACCTAAACTATTATAGATAAAGCAGAAGTTAGTGGATTCAACCACATGCTCATGATCATTTGTATCTTTTTCACTTTATGGTATCAGAGCCTTGAAAATAATTTCTGTAAGCATTTGGTGAGAGTGCTGAATTCTGCAGAGGAGATATTGTAACCTCTGAAATTAAAAATGGCTGTGCAATGTCTCCTGCCGTATTTAGGGCAGATTTGTGTGTAGAATGCTGATTATAAAATGATTTTGTGGTATTTTCTTTATCTCTAAAAGCTCCTTGTAGTACCAGATAATATCATCCGACGGGCAATTTGCCTGTATGCCCTGTTATTTTTTCCTTTTGTTTCCCATAACTTTCAGTGTGTTTATAAATAAGAAATGAAAACAAGATATTATATCATTCAAGGACTCCCCCAACATGGTAGTGATCTTAGTAGTTCCACCTCACTGCTCTTTCTTTTCTTTCTTTTCAGTTGAGCAAAAATTCTTATTGCCATTAATTACATGAAATTAAACATATATACATCTCAATTATGTGTATGTATATATACACACATATACACATAAAAATATATACACATATAATCCAGACCTGATGTAAACATTGTATTGCCAACCCCCAGCTGAACCCAAATTATATCAGTTATTCACTAGTGTAGACAAAACCAAAGATGATATTCAAGTATTTGATAATTGGTATAGCAGAACAATCATAATGGTTATCAGCAAACAATAAGCAGTATGGCTTTCCTGGTACGTAATAGCTGACCACCAACCTAGGACAGAACCAAGAAGCAATTAAATTTAAGGACTTTGTAAACAATCTTACATAAGTAATTAATGATACTTATGTAAACATCACTAAAACATTGATTAACATTAGATTGGATATAAAAAGCAAAGCACTAGTGTTCCCTAGTTGTGTGTAGAGTACCAGAGAGGATAAAGGTAATATGTATGGCAAATGAGAATTAGACTGGAATTTAAGTACCTGAGTTCTAGTACCTTCTTTTTCACTACTTGTCATGGGAATGTCAGCATACAATTTACCCACTGTGGATTTGGTTCCTTTAGTGAAATTGAAATGGTGCAGATATAAATATAGGGGCATCTTAGATATGAATCTTATTCATTAATTAAAAAAATCTGCTTAAAGAGGGGAAAAAGTCAAGCTTTCAGTGGAGTGATAAGACAGAGTGCATAAATGCCAACGTAAGGCAAAGTGTTTATTAATAATCAAAGACGTGTAAGAAGCTGTGGTATTAGAGTACCTTGTGCATGAAATGGCAGAGTGTTTTACAATGGAGCTCCAAGGGGTCAAGTAGCAGCAGATTCCAGAGAGAACTTATATATATTCTCAAAGATCAGTTACCCACCCTGAATTGCAAGTGTTGGAGGGCTGAGATATGGAATAAATCAGGCAAAGCCCTCACACAGGAAAGGTAGAGAGTGGAGGCATGTAAAGTAAGGTTCCAGTGAAGGAGGTTGGGTGAGAGTCCTGGGTTAGCAAATCTCAGCAGTTCTAGCAAAATTATGTTACTTAAGTGTGCATCATTTGTCTTGAAAAAAGATTGGTTACAATAGTCAGTGGGATGCTAGGGTACACAGTAAGGACATAAGCCTTCCTAAACCTAGCTGTCTTCAAAGAGACAAAATGAAAGCCTACAGAGGCACCACATTTTAAGTAAACATTTGGACATCCAAGTGACAGAAGAGGCAGCCTTTGAGTTAGTAAACCTAGTTGATGGTCTTGGATGCTATCACCCCCTATGAACCGAAAATAAAAATAAGACAAAGAGCACCACTGATTCAGAAAAGCCCAACTCTTTCTACCAGTAATAACTCAAAGGGATCCAGAACAACAATATGATAATAAAAATTATGCAAATGAAAAAATATGAAAATAAGCAGTAAAACTTAAAAGGGAGGAAAAATATTTAGTAAATATGTCCTAATAGATTAAAGGATTTTAACAAAGGATTCAACCATGAATATACATATGAAAGAAGAACAAAGAACTTCAAGTAGAAGAACTCAGGAAGATACGGCCTAAAAATGAGAAAAGAGTATATGGACTGGTGAAATTCAGGAAGGAAATGAAGGAAACAGTCTTAGAATTGAAGATGAAATTGAGTGACACACAAGAAAGGAGATGATGTGAAACACAATAAGGCATCTGAAAGGTAGAAATAAAGACTCAACCTCTTCCCCCAAAATAATACCCTCAAACAACTGAGGAGTTAAAGAAGGTTGGAAAATGATAGATTTAGAAGATAGTCAAAGGAGAATGTTTCACACCAATGGAACAGCATAAATATTTCAAAATGTAATAATGACAGGAAGACTTGAATCCATAGATTGAGAGTTGTACTGTGTACTAGGAGAAATGAAATACAATGGTTAATATTAAGTATAACTTAGTAAGTTATTGGAGTGTTAAAATAAACATTTATCAGTAAGGCAAAAGATCGAGTCACTTGTAAAGAGAAAGGAGAGAGATTGAGAGAGAGAGAGAATTTTCCTCAGGCTACTATACCCTATTATTCAACAGCAGAAGACACTGGGCTTAAAATATTCTTAAGAAGATAAAGGTTGAGCCAAGGATTTTATATCCAACCAAGATCTTTCAATTATAGAAGCTACAGACAAATAGTTTTTCCCAAGAATCTCTTGAGGAATCGAATAGAGAATGAATACTGCCTGCCAAGAGTTGGTGGTTGAAAATTTAGCCAAAGCCGTAAGCATCAAATATATTGAATGATAGTAAGTTCTAAAGGAAAATGCAGACCAGATTGGCAAAATGGAATACAAACATAATTAAATAACTAAAAATATTCAGAAGGGGATGAGGGGAAAGTGGAGAACTTACAAATTATATCATGTGTTACAGCTAGGAGTCAAACATTATGACATAAACCTGACAAATCTATTAGTAAAAGTGGAAGTGTATTTAATTGTAAAAAAACTGAATACTAAGGAAGAGTATACCATAGGCCAAATCTGTCAATAGAAGAGAAGGATAGAGGACACCTGGGTGGCTCGGTTGGTTAAGCATCTGCCTTTGACCCAGGTCATGATTCCCAGGGTCCCGGAATTGAGTCCTGCATCAGGCTCCCTGTTCAGCAGGGAGTCTGCTTCTCCCTCCCTCTTTGCCACTCCCCCTGCTTGTGTGTTCCCTCTCTCTCTAGTAAATTAAAAAAAAAAAATTTTTTTTTAAAGAAGAGAAGGATAGAGAAGAGGGGGAAAGGACAGAACAAATTGTATTATTTTTCATAGCTTGAAACTAATAGTTACTCTATATAGAAATATAGAACTAAGTATTTTAGGAAAACATAATATAAAGGTAATCTCTGGAACAATCATTGAAGTTTTATAAATATTAGAAAAAAATCAGCAAACTGAAAGGGAGAAAAGAGGTAACAGAGAAGATACATTTAAGGAGGGAAAAAAAGCCTTCTAAAGATGGGTAAACATAAAATAATATGCTAAAATTAAGATCAAACATTCTTCTTACAATACATGTAAATGATTATAACTGATTTAATAAAGGAAATAAAAGACTTTAGATTGTAGTACAAAGCAAACCCCAAAACTATGACACATAAAAGTGATTCACCCAAAACAATGTTATTTTATTTTATTTTACTTTATTTTATTTTATTTTATTTTGTTAGAACACACACACACACAAAATTTAGTTAAATTCAATTTTTAAAAATATGTTATTTTAAATCTTGAAAAGAAAAGATTGAGCAAAGTTGTTTGAAGTATATATTTTCAGCTAAAACACAGTAAAGGTGACAAATAAAGATACTTCATAATGTATATGAAGGTAACTATGAATCAAAGAACAAACAATGCAGCAACTTGGCCCAATAAGAAACACAGGTGGCAAAGGGAAAATTGACAAAAAATATGAAAGTTTATTATATTTATATATCATATATAAATATATATCATGATATAAATATATATCATATATATGATATATCATATATTTATATATGATATAGAAATATAATAATTATATATTTATATTATTTATTATATTCATACTATTATATTATATCATTATATAATATAATAATTATATATTATATATTATTATTATTTTTTAAAAATTTCATTTATTTATTTGACAGAGAGAGATCACAAGTAGGCAGAGAGGCAGGCAAAGAGAGAGAGAGAGAGAGAGAGAGGGAAGCAGGCCCCCTGCTGAGCAGAGAGCCTGATATGGAACTCAATCCCAGGACCCTGAGATCATGACCTGAGCCGAAGGCAGAGGCTTAACCCACTGAGCCACCCAGGCGACCCTATATTATATATATATATTTTTTTTTACTTTAAATTTTTATTTATTTTCAGCGTAACAGTATTCATTGTTTTTTCACCACACCCAGTGCTCCATGCAATCTGTGCCCTCCCCAATACCCACCACCTGGTTCCCCCACCCTCCCACCCCCAGCCCCTTCAAAACCCTCATGTTGTTTTTCAGAATCCATCGTCTCTCATGGTCATTTTTCTAATTTCTAATTTCAAAATGAAGTGGGAAAAAAAAAACCAGAGTATACAAAATCTCAATAATATAATTTATAAAGATAACTGACTAATCTATATTAACTTCAGTATCCTATGCCTCAGGAATGCATCTTCTTTTTTTTTCAATTCTATGGGATATGTAGTATAATTTTAATAGTTTATATATGTGTGTGGAAGTGTGCCTGTGTGTGTGGGGGGGGACTCATTTTAAGGAATTGTCTCATGCAATCATGGGGGCTGCCAAGTACAGAAACGGCAGGTAGGCAGGCAGGCTGTAGGCCTAGGTGAGCTGATGTTGCAACCGGAGTCTAAAGGCAGTCTAATCGAGAATTCCCTCTTCCTTACGGGATGTCCTTCACAGGGCTGAATGAGGTCCACCCATATTATGGAAGGAATCTGAACATCTAAGTGACTTAACTGTGATGTACATCTACACACACAAACACACACATAATATATGTGTTTTTCAGTGCTACAGATTTTTGGTAAAATCATTTACTGATGTTACACCATTCCATAAAAATAAGTACCTCAAAATATATTGATATACCTCTCTGTTATAAGACCTTATGACATTGACTCCTAGTGTCTCCAGTATATTTATTTTTCCTCCTCCTTCCTTTTAATATTAAAGCCATTGCACCATCAAGTTTTAAAAAGTGTACATGGCTGCTCACTATAAAAACTAGATTTTCCAGTATCCTTTGTAGCTAGATATTTTCAGATGATTAAGTTTTGCCAACTGGATACAAATGGAAATGATGGGTGCACCTTCAAATCTGCTTCTTTAAAAGTGCAAGTACTTAGTGCTCATACTTTGCACTTTTCCTCAGGCTTGATGCCAGAGGTGGTAGTAACCCAACTTTGACCATCTAGACAAAGAAACGACATATGAAGCTGGAAGAGGGAAAAAAAAAATGGGTCTCTGAATGACCCCAGCTGCAGAGCTATCCCATTATCCTACACTAGCAAGATGCTTATGTAAGATATAGGTAAACTCTCTCATCTAAACTTTATCTGGGGTCTCTTTAGTACAGTCACATAGTCTTTATTCCAATAATAAACAATAATAGGTTTACCAAAATTTCCATACTGCAAGAATTGTGATGCATCTACGTGAGAACATTTTTTCTGCATTTTTTCATAATTAAGAGCCTTTGTTTATAAGTTGCTTTATGAAATAGATTGTACCAATTTATATGAAAACCCTCTGTTTACGATAGTATCAATATCACTGAAACCTAATTCCTTCAGACTTTATGATGACGTAAAGGAGATCAAAGATATATTCTCTCTGTAATCAGTCATACTTTTCACATGCTCTGTTCACCAATTTCTTTCCCTTACATCTTGTAATTATTTAAATATCAGAACTTGAAAGAGGAAGAAAAACTGCACAGGGTTTTCCTTTGGGGCTTAAAAAAAGAAAATAATCATCTTCATTACATAGTACTTTTCATTTTTAACCTGACTTTCAATAAATAAAGCCTCTAATGATATTAATTAAAAAGACTACTTTAAGATTAATGATATGAGCAGGGGAGAGTATTAAGGGGATTTTGGATTTTGCCTCGACTTCAAATATTATTTATGGTCCACTCAGTTCAAAACCCCCTTCATGAGCTGCTCTGATTACGCAGCATTCATACTACTGCTGATGAAGGGAAACTTAAAGCCCATTTGGAGCTTTTATGTTCAGGCCTCCACCAGCCCCTCCCCCCACCACCCTGTGTGACTTGGACATAGAGTCAATTGAACAATCACTTGTGAAAATGCCATGCAGATAAAATATAATTTAACTGTATTTTTACTTTGTTATTATGAATATTTTCCATAAGTTTTTTAGAGACAAAGATTTCTGACAGCCACTTCCCCACCAATTTAACAGTGATTCAAGTGTTAAAGATGAATCCCAAGCATGTGCTGATAACAGCACCTTTTAGCTGACTGCTTGGGGAACTCCAAACCCACTTTCCCTTGGCCTGTGTGGTTCTCTTGAGGAGCGCAGCGGGTTTCCAGACATTTGCTCAGGCCCAAACTGTCATGACAGAGGCAATTAATGTAGTAATGAGAGTTTGGCATCCAAAATGTTATTTCCTGCAGGGCTTGTCACATATTTCAGAGAACATTAGGAGCAAACAAAATTCTGCTTTGTCCCTTCCCATCCCCAAACAGTTGGACCTTGAAAATCCCATGCATTAGAGGCATACCAAGGAAAGATTGACAAAGCAGGGCAGAGGGGAGCACTTGAAATGTATAAGTTTAAAGACTCGCCGGTGAAAATTGTAGGAATACTGAGAAAAGAGGTAAAGAAAAAAAAAAAAAAGAAGGTAAGCATAATTTTTTCCTATACTGCCAACTTTTACAAACTAACATTTTTGAAATGCAGATTAACTCCAAATTTCAACATATATTTGTGGGAGATGGATCTTCCTCCTGAGTTTGAGTGTCTTACCTTTTCTGTGCACATGAACTTGAATAGTCATATTGAAGAAGACTGCAGGACCCTGAGCACCAGTATCTGGGAAGCTTAAATTTCTGCCACAAACTCACAATTTTGTGGTCGTATAATAACTCTGTAACTGAGCTTGATTTAAAGTTAAGAGAGAACAGAAAGTTCTCTCCTACGAAATTTCCTGAAACAAAACTGCAGAATAAGTATTGTCTTTTGATGGAATCTCAGTGCTATGTTAAATAACTATTCTGTAAAACAAACATGATAAGCTGATCAATGCACCACACCTTCTAATTAATAAATTAACTAAAGTTTGGAGATGAAAATCAGAAAGAAAAAGATAAAAAAACAATAATGCTTTGGGGAGTGGTTTGGCTTGTTCAGGCCATTTTTGTCCCATTTTATCTCTTGGGATATTTTGTAATGAAGCCTGGAGTGTCCATGTCAGATCAAATACTCCAAGGTTTTATGATCTAAAGGTTTTAACACTTTCTCCAAGAGTGGATAATCATTTGAAGGTGGTTTTCCATTAGGTATGAAACCCTATAACATCTGAGATAGTTACATGTGTATTTATAGATCGCTTTCAGGAGAGTGGTACTTTGTGAATGGATCTTTGTAATTGCAGTGCAATCTCAGGGCAGATTGCAACTGTGTGTCCAGTGATTCTAAATCCACACCCTGTCACTAGCTCTACTGCCTAGGAAACATGACGTAACATAGCTGTCTAGTGCCCCCATCAGTGTTTACAGAGACTGAATCGTTGTCTCTCGCATAAAAGATTGCATATTTTTATCCATACCTACGATCTGGACAGCATCTTTTGCTCTCCATATCCTTTAGCCTTGTACATACAGACCTATGAGGGGTACAGTTCCACCATTTAAAAATAAATGTTTCTATTCTGTCCGTAAGAAAAGTAGATAACTGAGATGTCAAAAGGGAGATATTAAAAAAAATGCAGAAAGATAAAATGGGATAATCTAGTAATAGTATTTTGGTAATCTATTGCTGCTTAAAAGCTCCCCCCTCCAAAAAAAAGGGGCTTGAACAATTGAGTCTAGTTCAGGATTTCTTATGCAGTGACAATCAGAACTTTGCTGGGGCTGGAATCATCATATGTCTGGCAAATGGTAGTGACTATGGACTGGACACATCAAACAGCTGGGGGATAGAAAAACTGGCCCTCCTTGGTTATCTCTTTAGCTCCATGTGCTTTCTACAGCATGGTGGCTTCAGGGACTTCTCACATAGCTATAGAGCTCCAAACACATGTGTCCCAAAAGAGACAGAGAGAGAGAGTACGCAGATGGGAACTTTACCATAATGTATGACTTAGAAGGCATGCAGTAATTCCTGCCACATTCCATTTGTTAGAAGTAAATTATTAAGGCCAGTCCATATTTAATGGGGAGATAAACTCAATCTTTTGGTAGGAGGGCTGTCAAAGAATTAGTGGACACGGTGTTAAAACCACCACAAATAGAAACATCATTCATTTCTGTTATTTAATAGTATCAACAATATTCTTTATAACTTTAGGTGCTTAATATATGCCAGGTGTATTAAGGATATCACCTGCAATATATCGTCTGAGGTAACTACCCCGTTATCCCCAGTTTAAAGATAAAGTCTGAAATTTAGAGAGGTCTCATAAAGTGCCATGATTCTACTGCTAGTAAGGAGTAAGAAATGATCTCTACCAGCACCTTCATACTCTGAAGGATGCTCTTTTCAGCGGTACACTCTACCACTACATCAAATTACACATTTGTAACCTGATTTTCTATACAGTATTGATGCATGGGGCAGGCATCCTATGTGATTTTGCTCATTGTTTTGGTTAGATCACTTTATGTCTTGCTATCTTACAGGCCAAATATGTTAGATAAAAGTGCCGTTAAAGATATGAGAGATGTGTTCGTTGCTGCATATGAATTCATTACATGCTCTTGGAGAAAGCATTGGATAGTAAAAGAAATTAACTTGTAAAACCACTATTAATTTATGTTGACACTGAGTAAAACTGAAAATAAGGAGATATGTGTAGCTGATAGGTAACACCTTGGAAAAACTGCTGAGTGGTTCCCTCTTAATGGGAACATCCTGAAGTATTGTATGACAGATGACAGTATCGTCCACTATTATTACCTCTTCTTCAGCAAGAGTTATTAAAAAACCTCTGAGCCAAGTTGCTTAAATCATCAATAATATCCATGTAAACACCTGCCACAGTTTAACCAAATACATCGCAACGGGGAAGCCTGATAACCAACTCAGGCACACATTGTATTAACTGGGCATTAAAATATTTTGCATAATAACATAAGAATCAAAATATACCATATACCAGTCCTAGATGTTTGAAACTCTGTGCATGTGTATGATGGTTACATGCTATTTTAATGACTTACCTACCCACTACGAAAGGACAATAAGAAAGATCAGTTATTGGACTTAAGCAATTCTTAAGTACTTTTGTGATATTTTACCTTCAAGCTCTTCGGATCTTAGTAAAAGTTTGTAAATATAGTAATAAAGAATTATTCATAGTCAATGTTATGCATAAGGGATTTGACAAGGTGAATCTTTTTGAAAAACACACATTTTAGTCAAATTTATATTAACTACTTTGTATTTCCCACATGTTCCAATCTGTAAGGATGATCACATCCACTCTTAGAGTTGAAAAGCACCTGCATCTTCACTCATTGATGTTTAAAGATCGAGTGTTAGGTTTTAGTTATTAAAACATGAGTTTTGAAAAGCAGATTGAATTCTGGTACAAATGAGGTATTTTAAGCCAAGAATTCAATATATAAAATCAGTTTATGCTACTCAGCGTGTGTGCTTCTTAGGGCAAGTCTCTAAATCACTTAGTGGTACAATTTCACATCTAAAGATTGGACTAGTAGGGATTGTATTTCAAATGTACTTTTCCCTAGAATGCCTTATGCATGATATGCATGATTATCTTTGAATCCTGGAGGAAGAAGTAACATTGTAACTATAAAATGGGAAATGAGACACACTCAGTGTTATGTGACTTATCACATAGCTAGTTAATGAGACATTTCCTGCATGCCATACCTCCCCACCAAAATATGTCTTTTGACTTTCAATCTGAATTTCTTTTCATTAAACAATTTACATTAATAGAAATAAGAAGTACAAGAGCACAAATTGTTTCTTAGCTCAAGACTGGCCCTTTTTCTGTCAAATATTCCAAGAGGTAAACTAAGGATGTAGGTATTTTTGTCTCGTAAGCTCATAAATGTAACATGTAAGCTTCCTTTATGTCCTTCCCTCACTCACACCAAAAAAGACTTTAGACAAAAAGGAATTCTTTTTACAGGAGGCTGAGGTTAGAATTAAACAACCAAGTACTGAAATCACATGGAAGAAATGCTGAAAACTCTTCTTTATTCTTGAATATTCTGCCTTAGGCAACTATTTATTAGACATCTTTAAACCATACGAGATTCTCCACAAACTCAGGGTGAATGTATTTTCTTATCCCTCCGTTCCCTCACCCACCCCAGTTACTCTCTGTGCAATGACATGTCACTACCACAGACTTCCTCCTTTGTGACACTCCCCCATTGATAATTATGGAATTATCCATAAACTCAGACTTCTTATTTATTCTACCAGAAGTGTGTCTTTTATCCAATGTCCAGTTGTCTCCCTCTTCAGCTTTACCACTGTGATCTAAACAACCATCACTTTTCTCTTGAACAACATCCTAAATTATTTCCCTCAAGTTCTTCTTGTCTGTTCAATATCATTACAAAACACGAATCAGATCATGTATTCCCCCTCTCAAAACCTTTCCATAACTTTCCATTGCTCATAAAAGAAAAGTCAAACTCCATATCTTCCTTATGATGGGCACAAAAGTCTACATAACATGACCTTTGCCTTCCTCTCTAACTTCATTCCCTCCCACTCTCTGCTGATAGGCAGTGAGTCAATGACACTATCCTTTTTTCTATTCCTCCAATGCACCAATATTGGTTGTGCCTTTAGAACTTCTGAATTGAGTGTTCATTCTTCTTAAAACCCTAGACCTCAGAATGTCAAATGTGGCTTCTTTATATAATACAGTATAAAGTGCACATCTTCTACCTCTACCACCCTAGTCCTTTTCCACTATATCAACTATTTTTTTATGAATTACAACAGTTATTATTAAAAGAAATTACTTTTTCTCTCATTTATTTATCCTTATTACCTCTGTTTCTTATCATTAGAATCATTAAGTTGCCAAGAGCCAGTTTTCTGGATCACTAGAATATGAAAAAGTATCTAACACCAATGTAGGGTCTTGATAAATGTTGGACAAGTATATTTGCAATGAATTTATAAATAAATGCTAGGCATAGAGTGCCTGACAGAAATCTGCTTCCTTCACTATCACTTAGTGTGACTGTAGAAGATCAGAAAGGTAGACCATGGACTTCTGACTAAGGCAGATGGCAAGAAAAGACTAAGTTCTCAAAACAGAACATGAGGGGGTGGGGACTAGGGTATATCAGGTCTGTTGGCATTATAGGAGGAACTCCTTAAAACTCAAGGAAGATACTTGAAGTTCATCTAGGACCAGGCTGTGTGGCTGGATGGTTGGATTTGGGCTGTGAGAGCATGCATTGGTCAGAGTTTTCACATTGTATCCTCATTAAATAGAGCTTCACCACAAAGGTTTTCTTTGATAGGTTCTCTGAAGTGTCATATCATTTCATCTTATTCATTCTTCAAGCACTTCTAGTGCCTGAGGGTGTATATTATTTTATTTTACTTTTTCTTTTGTTTCAAATTTTTATGTGAATTGTAGTTAACATATAGTGTAATATTGGTTTCAGGAGTAGAATTTAGTGATCCATCACTTACATATAACACTCAGTGCTCATCACAAGGAGTGCCTTCTTTAATACTCATTGCCCATTTAGAGTGCATAAATGATTTTGAAGATGGCATTTAATCTTTCACTTGAGTCTCTTGCATCAGATGTGGCTGATGTCTTCAGCTCTCTCCTCCCTTCCCACATTGCTAGTAAGCAGTACTATCCTTTGACCTTTTGGCTTAATTTCTCTGACTTTTGTGAATACAAATATAGTTCTAAGCTTCTTAAAACAACAAATAGCAGTAATAATAATAGTTATAATAGCCAACATTTATTGAGTGCTTAATATATGCCTGGCAGTATGTTGAGCACTTTAGCATTATGAAGTGGTATTATTGTCCCAATTTTATAAATGGAAAATTTTTTTTTATCCTTTTTATATATTTCTTTTAAGAGAAAAAAATTCATATCATGACTTCTGTTAAAAAATTTTAAAACAAGTGTGCTAACTTTAACAATATATAACCTTATGAGCAATTTTCTAAAGAAGATGTAGTAAAGGGTTAAAATATTTTAATTTCATTCATTAAAATTATTTCAAGCCAAGAGGAGACAATGAAGAAAGAGCTATAAGTTTCCCAATAGAAATATCAATAGTGATGTTCCATTTCTGAAAAAGCTATGTACAAAAAAGATAGGAACAGAGTCATAGAATCAGTATTTAATGCAGTTTATGTGTACGTTTTAGGGTTTTTTTTTAATTAATTTATTTAAATTGAGTAAACTATATTTCTGAAAATATTGGCTTAGATTGATTTAGTGAAGTTAAAATAGTCTGAATAGCTATGGATTTCAGATCATAAGCTCAATAATGCACAAAATAACTGTATTTTCTGCATTTGAAATTAAGTTCCTGTTCTGAGCCCCCTTTCTTCAGGATGGGAGAATTTGACCACTTTCAGTTCAGGGTCTACCCTGTCCCTCATGCTGAATCACGTCGGGGTTGCTTAGAAAATTATATAGTGGCATTTCATGAAGTTGCTGGCAATTGGCCTGTGTGTTATTCTTTTCCACATCTGCTCATCCTTCTTGTTCTTCACAGGACTTTGGATTTCATTCCATGGAGGTGGGTGCTAAGTAATCCTGCCATGAATGAAAGTCCTCCTCTTGGCTTGTATTAGTCCATAACATAGATGGCTTTGCTTAGGAATAAGGCAAAATATTCTGTGTGCCCTGTGATACTTTGAAGCACATGAAGAGTTTATGAGGCTGTTTCAAGTCTTTGGGCCTGACTGTTATGCAGACATTTTTTTTTTTTTTTTTTTTTTTGCATTTGCCTTTGCATCATCCTGCATCCTGACTGTGTGAAAATTAAGAGGAATTTTTAGCTTCCAAGGTGTTTCTGTCTGCTATGTATTCCAAAACCAATCTGAACTTTCTAATTAGTAGTCACCCTATTGTACCTCTGTCTGGACCAAATGCGGACAAGGGATAAGACCTCTTCATGGAGACTAAACCACTCAAATAGCTTATCTTTCCTTTCTTGATTCTTCATTCCTTTTTCTTTACCCTGTCAAGAGTATTTTATCTAGTCTTGATTGTGGTAGCCTGACATTTTGTATGTTTTTGAAAGTTTTTAATTTATAGCACAAACTTTACATGCTATCTTTCCCAGCTTTATTTTTGAACCTCAGAACCCCAGATTATTATAATACAAAATCTTTGGGTGAATGAGAGGAAGAGCAAGGAACAAAAAGAAATACTAAGGACCATAGCTCTTAATTAATAGTTTGTTATTATCCTGCCATAATACTTTATGTACTTTTCCATCCGCTTGTGACAGGGTTTAAATGCTTTAGTGTTCTTCTTACTAAAATTTGTTCTCTGTGAAGGTTCTGAGCTATAAGTCACCAAAAATATTCTATTAATAAAGACAGATATTCGAGTTAAAGAAAGACTCTCAATATTAGTATATAAAGAATCATTCTGACAAAAGCTCCATTCTCTGGAGCCAGATAGAATTGTCTCTAAATCCTGATTCTTCTATTTCATCAGCTGTGCAACTTTGAGCACATCATATAAATTCTTTGAGTTCATTGTTTTATCTGGGAAAAAAGGAATAATCATACCACCCTCTTCTTAACATTGTTGCAGGGATAAATATAAAATACACCTGAGAAATCTATCATACTGATGTGAGTGTAGTAAGCTCCCACTGCATATTAGCTATTGTGCTTATTGCTCCAAGAGATAAATGAAGGCACCTCATGAAGAGTTTTCATTTACAAGATGTATGTATTGCCTCCACAGAGCTCTGCTAGGCAGGGGTGAAGAGAATTAGTTCCCTTTACATCACACTGGAATGTAGCCACTTATGAGTGGAATTGTTGCATGCTTCCTCTTCTATCTACCCTTCTGGGAGACAAGAAAACAACATTTCCAATTAAAGCACACCAGGAACATTATAAACCAAATGTAATCACCAATGTTGGAACTGTATCAGGAAACCAAGAGAAAGAGAGGAAAAATTTACAAGATTCTATTACAGGGGAACCATAAAGAAGATACTGATTTAATTCATTTCAACTCAATTAAAAAATCATCTTTACCTATTACATATCAAGCACCTTTATGTATTCTCTAATGTATAAATAATAGAATAAAGCATACATCGTGTACAAAGCCCTTGCTGTCTTTTGGGGAAATAACACATATTCATAAAAATAATCATATTAATCAGTAGCTTCATAGAGTTCACCATGTACAAAATGCTATTTTTGTGCTATTTTTTGCTTGTTTTCTTTTATTTAAACTTCACAAAATGCCTATAAAATAGGACTTTTTTTTTTTCATTTTGCATTTAAGGAATCTGAGACACCAAGTGCTTAAATGACTGGCTCAAGTCATGCACTGAATAAGTGGCAAAAGTGAGATTGGAGCTGAGGCATTCTAATCCCAGAGCATTCACCCTTCCCCAGTATACTGTGCTGCTAATTTTATAATCGATCTAAACAAAAACTAAAAGCAAATGTATATTGTATAATATGTTTGTAGTATATAATACAGAGAAGGAACATTTCCCATCCAGATGGGAATTGCAGGAAAAGCACTGAAACACACTTCCATCCGAGGAAGCCTTTGAAAGATAGATGTGAATTCTGGTTAGAAATCTCAGTAACTGAGTATTTTAGGTAGGGAAGAGAGTAGGTGAGCAAGGAGGTTATGGAAGAAGGAAATTATAGAGCATGTCAGGAGACAAATGAGGTTTCCACTTTAGGAAAAGTCTAAGTTCAGCAGGGGACATAAAAGATGATTTTGCAGTTAGAATTGGGAACTATAAAAGATCCATATCTGAAGGTCTGTTTTCTGTAGCTAATGGGTGGTGGATTGCAGACCGAAACATAGGATGTGTCAAATACAGAATGAAGATAATTGCCTAAATCTTTACCTCCTTACTCTTTGCCTCCTTATTCCTTACCCATTATTTCTTCTCTAGATAGAGAATTTATTTTAAAAACGTAATAATGGAGGGGCCACTGAAAGTAGCAGAACTCCTTCTTCACATGAAATATCTATAGAAATATCTTGAAACTATATATAAAGGTAGAACTACCTTATTTGAAAGAAGAAATAGGGTAAGGAGGCATAAAATCTGCCCGTCTGCTAATCATCTTCTTTCAGTCTATTCTCTGAATACTAGAGCTCTAAACAGCACATCCGAAAAGTAGAATACTCTCACCTGTGACCAGGACAGCACCAGAAAGCATCTGCATAGAATAGTTTTACTTTGCCTGTGTCTTCTTTTATCTATTTTGCTCTTTTCTCCCTCCTTCTGCTTCATCTCCTTATATACCATTTTCTTTCTTCCCTTCTCTTTCATTTTTCTACTCTCGAACTGATCACTATGGACTACAGTCACTTAATTACAATCATCAACAAATACTACTTGGGGAAGTTCCTGACTCAGTGGCCGCTCAGTATTGGCTATTGATGCACCATGTTAAATGCAACTGATACTAAACTAGAAGAGATGTTGATATATTTTTCCTATAATCTGCTCAGTTTGTCCAGTGTAAAGGTGCCATTTAAGCATAAATATTTACTGGCTTACAGAACATGGAACCAATGATGTCAGTGAAGCCCAAATGTTCTGATTCTCCCTAGATCAAATTTGTATAGACAGGATGGGGTTGTCAGATTAAATTAGAGCTTCCAGAACTGATTTTATTTGGCTGCTCCATGTAAAATTTGTCTTAATAACATTTTTTCATTCATGAAACTTTTGTTTGCTGGAGGCTCACCTTGGGTATAAATTTGTGCAAGACACTAGAGTATGATTATATATATTTGGTGTCCCCTGCCTCTAAAATCTCATCTTGGAAACCTTATACATCTTATATACATATTGATGGAAAAATGATCACAGTCCTTCAAAGTCAGTCAGTATTGCTAACTGCAATGATTTTAAAAATCTGGCTAGATTGCACATGCTTGATATGGCAGCAGCAATTCAGATCTATTCTGAAGATAGACCATGGTGAACTACATTGACAAGCTTCCCTCATTTGGTTTATTTTTCTGGGATGTATAAAGATGTGGCCTGGATATGACTGATCTAACAGTGATGCTGTATAAAATACCTGCAATTTCTAAACACACTTTATAGTGACTAAAATACCACATAATCATTGAACACTCCTAATATTAAGTACTTTTTGTAGAATCATTCAACATTACTATAAATATTTAGACATCAAAGAAAGAGTACAAAGTCAGTAAATTGACTTTTCTCATTTTTCAATCAGAAAATAATTTTCCAACCTCTATATTCTGTAGAAGAATCCAATTTAAAAATTATAATAATCTTTGAACCAAGATGAGTGGGTAATTAGAACATTCATGTTTTCTAAGACAGGAAAGAACTATTTCTGCACAACGAAATTACATAATCATGTTATCTTTGAGAAGGATAACAGGTTGTTTTTAAATGGATTGTTGTCATTCCAAATTTTTATTGGGACTGATTCAAATAAGAACTTCCTCATACTATGAAATCAGAATGAGGAACAGAATATATCCTCATAATTATACTAAAACATATATTATTGGTCACTTCAAACATGAGGGTACATGGTTATCCCATAAATAAAGTAAAAATTCCAGTGTATCTGATGAATATTCATGTTAATCAACCTTTTCCATTTTTCCTTATTGTCTTGTATTTATTGACCTTGAATAAAATAAGGGACTAGAGTTCCCTTATTTTGCCACCATTCTATTGACTATAAAATACTGTCATCTGAACTATCATATATAAAAAAATTAGGGGCTCTTGGGTGGCTCAGTCAGTTGAGCATCTGCCTTCAGCTAAGGTCATGATCACAGGGTTCCTGGATCAAGTCCCATGTTGGGCTCCCTGCTCAGTGAGGAGTCTGCTTCTCCCTCTCCCTCTGCCTCTACCCTGGCTCATGCTGGCTCACTCTCTCTCTCTGTGTGACAAATAAATGAATAAAATCGTTTAAAAAAAAATGTCTGTTTGCATTCAGTTACCAAGCAATGGGATAAATCTTATATGTTAGGAATGAAAAAACAATACCACCAGATATTATTAATGTAATCCACAAAGATAAGAGATGGTATCAAATATATATGAGTTAGCAGTTCACAGTGAGAACTGAAATTGTTGAATCAACCCACAAACAGGCCATGGCATCTAGCAGGTAGATTCAGTGGACACATTAAGGTATAATTGGGTGTTCCTTTTCCTCAGATGGTGGACATAAACTATATATTATGTATGGAATTGACTTGAATAAGAGATGCCAGTAGCCTCTTCCAGAGTAATTTCACATAAAAAATGTACTTTTTAAAACAAAAGCAGATGTTGCCCAGAGGGCCTGTCACATATTGCTGTTTCCTTCTTGGCTTCATTACCAGAATTTCATACCAGTATTTCCTGATATTTCTCAGAGTTCTCTAAAATAGTTAATGTTTCATATGGTGTTTCCAAAAAGGCTTTAATAAAGTCTGTGGATTTATTTTGTACAAACAAGTATGGATTATTCAGAGTAATTAAATTCTGATTCTGACTTTTTCTAGTTCTGCAGTCTTAGGTAAATCAGTGACACATTCAAAGTCCCTCTTTTCTTTCCTTTTAAGTTTCTGAATAGCAAAGAAAACCATTAGAGTGAGAAAGAAAGCTAAGAACACAAGCAACTATTTACAAATCATATATCAGAGAAAGTGTTATTTTGCAAAATATATAAGAAACTCCTAGAACTCAATAACAAGCAAAAAAACAAATAATCACCCAATTAAAAAATGAGATAAAGACTTGAATAGATATTTCTCCAAAGGTGTACATATGTATAGCCAATGAAAAATACTTAACATTACTAATCATCAGAGAAATAAAAAATCAAGACCATAATGAGATACCACTTCACACCCGTTAGAATGACTAATTATAAAAAACAAAAGAAAACAAAAACATAAAACCCAAGAGAGCAAGAATTAGTGAGGATGTAGAGAAATTGGAACATTTATACACAGTTGGTGAGAGTGCAAAATAGCACAGCTGCTATGGAAAACAGTATGGAGATTTTCCTCAAAAAATTAAAAACAGGGAGCACCTGGGTGGCTCAGTCAGTTAAGAATCCGACTCTTAAATTTTAGGTCATGATCAGGGTTGTGAGACTGAGCACTTGGGTCAGGCTCCACAGTGGGCATGGAATCTGCTTAGGATTCTCTCTCTCCTTCTCCCTTGGCTCTTCCTCACCCACTTGCGTGCACCCTAAATCAATCTTAGTATATGTGCTGCCAAAGCGAGCACAGCACTCTAAATCAATCAATCAATCAATCAATATTAAACATAAAAATAAACTGAACTCTTAAAAAAATTAAAAAGATCTACCATGTGATCCAGCAGTCTCACTCCTGGATATTTATGAAAAGGATTTCAAATAGGATCTCAAAGAGAGATTAGGACTCCAGTGTTCATTGCAGCAGTATCACAATAGTCAAGATGTGGGAACAGCCTAAATGTCTATCAATGAACAAATAAAGAAATGTAGTATGTATATATAATGGGACACTATTCAGCCTTAAAAAGGAAGGAGCTCTTGCAGTATGTGACAGCATGGATGAACCTTGAGGATAATTACAGAAGTACAAATATTGCATGACTGCACTTATATGCTGTATCTAAAATAGTCACATTCATAGAATCCAAGATAGTATAATGTTGGTTTTTAAGAGCTGGGGGAAGGGAGAAATGAGGAGCTGCTAATCAGTGGGCATAGAGTTGATTATTCAAGAAAATTAAATCCTAGAGATCTACTGAACAGTAGTGTGCCTATGTTTAACATTATTATAATATACCATTAAAAATGTGTTGAGAGGATAGATCTCATTTTCAGTTATTGTCACAATAAAATAAAATTTAAACAAATTAAAAAATAGAAATGCTGATAATGCATTTACTAACTGATTTATGAGATTATGAAGTACTTCGATTTAAAAAAAAAGAGAAATATATGGCAAATCATGAAACACTAAGGTAAAATTTGACCTTCTCCTTGGTAGTGTCACTCTGTTGCCAGAGCCATGAGCTTTGTTCTCAGCAAACCTGAGTTGGAGTGCTAGGCTCTGTGTATAAAGAAATACGACAAATTACTCTGAACTTCAGTTTCTTTTTTTCCTTTTTTTTTGGAGACGGTGTTTATTTATTTATTTATTTATTTGAGAAGAAGTGAGAGAGAGAGCATGAGCAAGCAGTGGGAAGAGCAGAGAGGGACAGCAGATTCCTTGCTGAGCATGGAGCCCAAAGCAGAGCTCCATTTCAGGTCCCTGAGATCATGACCAGAGTTGAAACAAAGAGTCAGGCCCTTCACTGACTGAGCTGCCCAGGTGCCCCTGAACCTCAGTTTCTTTATCTATAAATGGGAGAAGTAACATTTATCTCATTGAGCTGGCAGTTATGTAATAATGCATTCAAAGCTTTTAGCAAAATGAGATGTAAAAGTCCTCAAAAATGGTAATTTTTGCTTCTCTAATTATATTAGTCTCATCATTGTTAATTTTACCATTAAGGTCTGAATTAACCAAGGTGAAATTTTAAAAATGTCAAATAGCAGATTTTTAAAAATCCCAATTTTATTAAACTTTTACTTCTCATTAGAGAAAAACATAATATATTGTTGAGGAAGATTTAAAAATTCTATGTTCAAGGGGCACCTGGGTGGCTTGGTTGCTTAAGCATCTGCCTTCATCTCAAGTCATGATCCCAGAGTCCTGGGATCGAGTCCCACATCGAGCTCCCTACTCATAGGAGAGCCTGCTTCTCCCTTTCCCTCGGCCTTTGACTCATCATGATCCCAGAGTCCTGGGATCGAGTCCCACATCGGGCTCTCTGCTCAGCAGAGAGCCTGCTTCCCACTCTCTCTCTGCCTGCCTCTCTGCCTACTTGTGATCTCTATCTGTCAAATAAATAAATAAAATCTTTTAAAAAATAAAATAAAATAAAAAGGAAATTTTATGTTCAATTGAAAATCTGTTGAGCCCTGCCGGACACCTAGCTTGCAGAGCTCAGTTCAGGATTCTCTGTATACCTCGAATGCACCTTGCCTGCGTTTTTTTCTTTTGTTGTTTCTCTTTGAATTGTGTTTTATTGGTGGTCCATGAACTATTTATAAAATATCATGTGTTTTTTTTTTTTTTTTCTGCTAGAATGGTTAAAAAACCTCATTTTAAGAATAGGGTCTTATTAGAAAATAAGAACTGACAAAGTGAGTTTTGTTTTCTCCAGATGCTGGTTGTTGAGGGAGCAGCACCTGTTGCTCTGCTGCTAAGAAAATGGAAAGCCTTGATTAAGAGCGTGGTGGGGAGGGTGGTGCTTTCAAGTACTGATGGCAGGATTCAAATCTGTAGTACTCAATGAAAAGTAAAGATCACTGGATTAAACCCCCTTTGAGAACAAGCAATTTGAAATTTGAGATGAGGATAATCACAGGCTTATCTTTCTGGGTGCTTATTATACCTAACTGGAAGAAGACTTAGAAATTTGATCCAATGCAAAAAAGAGCTCAGTTTCTCTCTACATATAAATGCAAGAGAGTAAAACTAATTTTTTTTTAAATTTTAAGCTTTTTTTTTTTTTTTTTTTTTTTTTTACCTTTTGACCCCTTCATCCATTTCTCCCATCTGCACTGTCCCCCACCCCACCCCCACCCACGGCAACAATCAGTCTATTCTCTGTATCCATGAGTTTGTGTTTTTTCTTTTTGGTTTTGGGGTCTGGGGGGGGATTTTTTTGCTGTTATTTTTTGGTCATTTGTTTTTTGCATATAGTTATACCTCATTTTACTGGGCTTCACAGATATGCTTTTTTTTTTTTTTTTTTAACAAATTGAAGATTTGAGGCAACTCTGTGTAGAGCATCTATAGATGCCATTTTTCCAATGGTATTCACTCACTTTGTGTCTCTGTGTCACATATGGGTAACTCTCACAATATTTCAGACTTTTTCATTATTATTATTATTATCATTATTTTTAAAATTTTGTTTTGATTAGTGATCTTTGACGTCACTTTGATATTGTGTGTGTTCTGACTGCTCCACTGACCAGCTGTTCCCCTCTCTCTCTCTCTCCTTGGGCTTCTCTGTTCTCAGAGACACAACACTATTGAAATTAGGCCAATTAGTACCCCTATAATGGCCTCTAAGTCTTCAAGTGAAGGGAAGAGTTATACATCTCTCATTTAAATCAAAAGCTAGAAATTATTAAGCTTAGTGAGAAAGATATGTCAAAAGCTGAGATAGGCTGAATGTTAGATCTCTTGCACCAAATGGGTAACCAAGGTGTGAATGCAAAGGAAAATCTCTTGCAGGAAGTTAAAAGTTCACCCTGGTGAACATACAAATGATAAGATAGCAAAACAGCCTTATTACGGATACAGAGAAAGTTTTAGTGGCTTGGGTAGATCAAACCAGCCACAATATTCACTTATGCCAAATACACATCTAGAGTAAGGCCCTAATTCTCTTTAATTCTATGAAGACTAGGAGAGGTGAGGAAGCAGAAGAAAAGTTTGAAGTTAGCAGGTGTTGGTTCATGAGATTTAAGCAAATAAGCCATCTCCAAGTGACAATGCACCCGTTCACCCAAGAATTCTGATTTAGATGTACAACAAAATTAATGTTATTTTCATGCACACTAACACAACGTCCATTCTGCCACTCATGGATCAAGGAGAAATTTCAACTTTCAAGTTGCTTTGACTAGTCAGGGTTTTTTGTGATACATTACAAATTCTGGGATTATTTGTCCTATTTCTTTGAAAAATGCTTTTGGAATTTTCATGTAGATTGCATTCAGCCTCTAGATTGCTTTGGGTAGTATGGACATTTTGGTAATATTGATTCTTTCAACCCATAGCATGGAATATTTTTCCATTTTATTGTGTCTTCTTCAATTTCTTTTGTTAATGTCTTGTAGTGTTTAATATATAGGTCTTTCCCTTCCTTGATTAAATTTATTCCTAGATTTTTACTCTTTTTGATGCAATTGTAAATGGGATTGTCTTCTTTTTTCCTCTTTCTAATAGCTTTCTTTTTTTTTTTTTTTAAAGATTTTTCTTACTTATTTGTCAGAGAGAGAGAGAGCACAAGCAGGGGGAGTGGCAGGCAGAGGGAGAAGCAGGTTTCCTGCTGATCTAGGAGCCTGATGCAGGACTCTGGGATCATGACCCAGAAGGCAGATGATTAACAAACTGAGCCACACAGGACTCCCATCTGTTATGAGTGGATAGAAGTACAACAGATTTTTATATATTGATTTTGTATCCTGCAACTTTACCAACTTCATTCATTTGTTCTAACATTTTTTTTTCATGCAGTCTTTAGTCTTTGTGATAAAGTGTCATCTTCATATAGTAATAGTTTTACTTCTTTCTTTCCAGTATGGATGTCTTTTATTTCTTTTCCTTGCCTAACTGCTCTAGCTAGAATTTCCAATGTTATGTTGAATAAATATAGAAAGAGTAATAAGACATCCTTGTCTTATTCCAGATCTTAGAGAAAAGGCTTTCAGCTTTTCAGTGTTGAGTATGATGTTAGCTGTGGGCTTCTCATGTAGAGCCTTTATTGTTTTGAGATATGTTTATCCTTTGTGAAGAGTTTTTATTATAAGTGTATATTGAATTTTGTCAAGTGCTTTTTCAGCATCTGTTGAGATGATCATGATGTTCACCCTTCATTTTGTTAACATGGTGTATCACATTGACTGATTTGCAGATGTTGAACCATCCTTGCATCCCTGGAATAAATCCCAGTTGATCATGATGTATAACCCTCTTAATGTATCGTTGAATATGGTTCGCTAATATCTCATTGAAGACATTTACAGCTGTGTTCATTAGGGATGCTGGCCTGTAATTTTCTATCTGGTGACATTCTCGTCTGGTTTGGTAGCAGGAAAATATAAAGCTTATTTTATTTTCTCCTCTTTCTTCTGATCAAATCCTGATTCAACTTGAAGTTATCATTACTAAAAGTACTCTTTGTTAATGAACCTCAAGGAGAAAAAGAAAATAGGAACTCTTGGGAAAAAAATGTATATGCAGAAAAAAAGTGCAAACAGAAGCTTGGTCTTGGGTATGGCTTTTTAAAAATATTATCTTTGATACCAGAACAACACTTCATCCTACTCTAACTTCAGTCCTCAATGCTGCCCATTTTCACCCCCAACCTGAATAGACAACCCCGTGCAAGCCAGTGGCTAATCCAAGTAGTGGAGTTTTCTTTGCTATCAATAACAGGATCTTCACCTGGGTAACCTGAGATTGAAAGACCAATCTTCTGCACCACTCTGAGACCCTGGGAAAGTAGGCTGATTTAAAAAAAAAAAAAAAAAGGAAAAGAAAAGCCAATTCTGAATTCTGACTCCAAGATGGGTTGTCTGTATTTTAGAATATGTCTTTGAACTGGAAGTATGACTTGGATGTATTTTGTAGCTTCTCTATGGTTCTGGACAGGATAACAGTAGTAACAATTGGTCATAATAAAGAAAGGGAATACAACTTGTATTTAGCCTTGCAAAATTTTCTCTTTTGGACCACTATTTTATGAACTATATTTTCTGTATTTACATTTAAAAGGTATATATTATTTGATTATAGAGATCCCTAAATTCTCCAAGTCAGACTGAACTCCATTGTCACCATTTTCTCTTGAGACTTCAAGAGTCCCAGACATAGGTCATACCACATTGTTGCATTTTAGTCCTTGTAGAAAAGGCTATTTATGATTTTTTTCCCCTCAATGAAATATTTTATCTATATTCCACCTTTTCCCCTAAGATTTCACATTTTACAGGGAGTTGTTCTGAAAAATGAAAATAATTAACATCAAACTCTATAGAAAATAACTCAACTTATAGACCTTAATATGGTGGTCACAAGGTGAACATTAAAATGAATAAAAATTATACAATAAATAAAAGGTAATTTAGCAATATTAACACAAGGGGAAAAGAAAAAAAAAAATAGCCTGTCTTGGATGTTTAGTATGAATCAACAATCCTGATAAGTATTTTGTGGATCTTTTATATCGGTTGTTTAAGTCTAAATGATAAATAGTGTCTGCAACATATTTTATACATATAGAAACAAAAATGTAAGATTAAGCATTTAATGAATTATAAAGATAGAATTCAAACACAAAACTGGCTCTAAATTCATTGCTCTTTATACCAGTGTTACTTATCCTTTTAGAAACTTTAAGTATGAACAATAATACATCTGACACTCAACTCAATATACAAATTCAAAGATGATATCAATTTATAAAAATTAGTTTAATCTTACTTCTGATATCTAATTGATGACAAACTTGTATTTCTCCTTGACCACGTAATGTTATTTTTAACAGCTGCTATTTCTGTTCTCTTGTTGCTGATAGGAACTGTGTGATTCTAGCACTGATCTATCTAGTTCTGTCTTAAATTTCTTTGGAAAAAATTCTATGACTAGAAAATTTATTAAGCCAATGTGTTCATAGATTTTTTTTCCTCTGAATAATTTTGAAATAGTAAACAACTTTGCTAAACCTTGCTATTCCAAGATTCAGACACTAACAATCAGATATTGAAGCTCAAAAAGACTAGGTATAAGTAAAAAGAAAAATTAGTTTATGAAAGAATATTTAGGCCACATGTCAAAGATGAAAATTTGATCAGAGAATTAATATTGGGTACTGAATAAAGATTCAGGATAGTCACTTAACTTTCTATTATGTCCATTTATTAAGAGGCTATCCATAAAACATGCTGCTATTGAACATGCCTCTTAAAAACAAGTTTTAGGGGTGCCTGGGTGTCTTAGAGGGTTAAGCCTTTGCCTTTGGCTCAGGACATGATCTCAGGGTCCTGGGATCGAGCCCCGAATTGGGCTCTCTGCTCAGCAGGGAGCCTGCTTCACCCTGCTCTCTGCCTGCCTCTCTTCCTACTTGTGATCTCTGTCAAATAAATAAATAAAATCTTTAAAAAAAAAAAACAAGTTTTATTTAATTACCTTCTTAATATTTTAGTGAACTTTATCATATTTATTTCTGATATCAGCATTTAAATACAACTATGCTCATTTATTACCTACTCTTTTGTTTGTTTTCCACACAAGAGCTTTCAAGCTTTCTTAGAGACATAGTGTATGCTGTTTTGTTTTTGTTTTTTTTTTCATTTGAAATTCTTGCTTAACTATTGCATCCACAATATGTGTTTGGGCTTCTAATAATATTGTGACAAAGAAAATATCTCAAGTAAAATTTTTGGCATACTTGTAATTTAACTGCTAGAGAATCTTTTGCTATGAGATCTAACTAGCCTGTAGTAACGTATTGAAAGTAGACCAATTTAACATTTATTAGCAGGCTAGCTGAATTTTGGAAATTCTTCCTATGTAGATACTGTATTTTTTTGTTTATTCAAAGTTTTAAAATATTTATTGTTTGGTGTATGTCAAGCAGTAGAGATAACATGGTTAGCAAATTGGAATACCCCCTCATGCTCAGAGTTTACAGTATAGTGATACATAGACATAAACCAATTAATGACAAAACCACTTAACTATAAACCTTAATAAGTGTATGGAAGGTCTGAGAATATTAACCAATGAAACATGACGATATGGAATACCAGAGAAATATTCTGAAAAAAGTAAAACTTTTACTCAGTGTCAAATAGTAAGTAGAGATTTAGGAATGATTATGCCTGAGTAAGATTTCCACTCTTCTATAATGGACCAAGTTTTAGAAAGGAAACTCTCTTGCCAAAAATAACTAGAAACACTGGCTAAAATATCAACAAAACAAGCAAAACCTAATTAAATAGAAACAGAACAATAACACTGAAAAATCATTTGAGTGTTTCAGGGCTATTAAAGCAGCCAGATCTTGGAGGACCATGATTCTAGAAAGATAAGACAATACACTGAGGTGAAACTGATATTTGTTGATTTATAAAGAGCATGACACCTAGAGACTGGGAATCCTAAAAAAGTTTTCTGAGGTAGTACTTTCAATAGCACTGCATAAGGAGGGCTAGGAAATAAAATTTGGATTTCAGAGGAAGGATGGACCTTCATATGTCCCAGGATTTCAGAAGAGAACTGAAGGGCTAATACCTAGGAATAAGGCATAAAAAAATTAGATAAGATCCCAGTGTCCAATCACCACAGTCTGAGGTAGGATTTAGATGTAAAATGATTTGCACTTATCTAACTGTCAAAGGCAAAATTAAATTCTCTGTGAAGAAAATACCATTACATAGAACATCCATGATTTTTATACAGAATTTATAGCACTCAGCAATTATCAAGAAACAAAGCCAAGAGGAAACAGACAACTGAAATTGGAAAAAAGGTGATCCAGCATTCAAAGGTATCAGGGACTGTATTTAAATTAACTATGATTGATATGCTTAAGAAAAGAGACGACAAGATAGAGAAATTCGCCACATATCAGGAATGAAGAAAAACAATAAAATGTAAATTCTAGAATTAAGCAATATAAAATTGTCATTAGGATTGCAGTGAATGGGTTTGGTAATAGATTAGATACAGCTATCAGAAGGTTTAATAAACTGGAAGATGTTAATATAAAATACCTATATTATACCATGGAAATACAAATAGATAAACAATAATATAGAAAAGAGGTGTGGAACAAGAAAGTGACAAAAACTTGTATCAAAATAAATATATGAAGACCTTCTGCAAATTCATATGAATAAGAAAAATTCAATAGAAAATTGGACAAAACCCAACTGACAAGCAATATGAATATTTTCATGTTTCAGAAAGTTACGGTTTTCTGCAAAGAAAACTGCAAGTTGAGCTAATTGTCAGGTTTTGAAAGTTAAAAAATGACAAGATGGTGAGAGCTCCAGAGATTTAACTGCCTAGAGGCCATTTACATTTACATTTCAAAGTAGGATAAAACCAGGAGCCTGGGAGACATCACTTGCTTTGTCTTTCTCTCCTAATATAAATAAATGTTTATTTACACTCCAAAAGATAAAAATCCAGGCACTGACACTTTTTATTTAGGGAGATGAGATTTCTTTCATGTCTCAGAAGAGGAATGAAGCAACTAAACAGCATACACAAAAATTACAGGAATTCCCTAACTTCAAAATGACCTTCCTGTGACCTGAGAAATGACCTGGATATTGAATAAATAGTAGTATTCCCTTGTTCACTGCAGCACTATTCACAATAGCCAAGATGTAGAACCAACCTAAATGCCAATTGTCAGATGAATGGGTAATGAAAAGGTGATATATACATACAATCAAACACTATTCAGCCCTAGAGAAGAAGGAACTTATGCAAAATGCAACAACATGGATGGACCTTGAGGACATTTGCTAAGTGAAATAAGCCAGACATAGAAAGACAAATACTGTGTGATTCCACTTCTATGGTGTATCTAAAATAATCAGATTAATACAATTAAAGAAAGATATGAAACATGGTTACAAAGAGCTGGATAGGAAAGAGAAAACGGGAGTTATTAAGCAATAGAAATAAAGTTCCCATTAAGTAAGATAAATAAGCACTGGAGATCTACTGTACAACATTGTACCAATAGTCAACAAATGCATACTTAACAGTTGTTAAAATGATAGATCTCATATTACATGTCCTTATTGCATAAAAATAAATAAATAAAATAAATAAAAACTCTTTTGCAAAGAAAAAAAAAAAAAAAGACCCCATCCGCCAGTTTGATATTTAAGTAGGCCTGCCTAGTTCATTGTTAGAAAGAAAGAACCCAGCATGGAGTACTAATGTAGCCATTGCTGTAAGTAATAGTAACCTATCCCTCCTTCAGAAACCTCATGTTTACTTTTAGAATAATACAAATAATTTTGGATATTAAAAACTTACTAATATCTTGCTTCAGAAAAACTATTTATAAAAGAAGATGCCCAAATGGTCAATACATATATGAAAATGTTCTCAGTTTCATTAATCATACAGAAATGCAACTTGAAACTTCAGTAAGAGATCATTACACAGGGGCACCTGGGTGGCTCAGTTGTTAGGCGTCTGCCTTCAGCCTGGGTCGTGATCCCAGAGTCCTGGGATCAAGCCCCGCATCGGGCTCCCTGCTCAGTGGGGAGGCTGCTTCTCCTTCTTCCACTCCCCTGCTTG